>NC_142200.1:94280154-94601404 GCF_049639895.1 Pseudopodoces humilis | reverse complement strand
ACTAGCACATTTAAATTTCTTTCTAAATAGAAAAGCATCCCAACAACCTCATTGTTATGAATGACTGACATAAATCTCAAAAATTCAGGACAAAAAAGGCATAGCTTTCCAAACCATGCTTTGTTTTACTTCAATTAACGCTGAAGAGGACATGGTTCTATATCTGACACAGAACCGAGACAACTTTAGAAGTAGTGCAGTTCAGTTGCCTTCAGTTCTTTCAGAACCTGTTCTCAGTAAGACGCTTACTAAGACCCCTTCCATAAATAAATCCCAAAACATTGCAGAGATAAGCATGACAACTTCACAGACCTACAAGAAAAAGTTGCTTACACATAGTTTAGCGTCAGATTGCAAATACCAGATTGTAAGAAAGCATGAACAAACATAATGAAACATCATTAACACTTCTTACATTTGAAAAATTCATACCTGGGTACACTGCCTGTTAAACTTCTTTCACTTGATGACGACGATGATGATCCAGGTCTCTGATCACCCTTCCTCCCTAGATTATCTGTTGCACTAGTCTGAGGTTTTTCACCTTTGTCTTCTGGCTTTTTTTTTTCAGTATCACTTTCATCACTGCCTTCTCCTAAGATGTCATCCACCTGCCAAAGAGTGGAGGAGTCAGTTTATCTTCCAACAGATTAATTATGCATTAATATTTCACAATTATTGGATAATTCTTCAATAATCATTAAGAATATGCTTCAAGTTTCCTTGGCCTTCTCTGTCAAAATTTAAATTAAACCCCAATGTCTTCAACACAGCTTCTATAACAACTCTAGCAACATTTTATTCAAATAAAGTTTATTTATTCTATGCTTAGCTTAAGGCAGATATACATATACTCACATACATGACAGTCACACAAGAAACTATTATAAAAAGAGTGCTGTCTTCTGAAATTAAAGGGATAGATGATTTTTACTATCATAACTTACTGATGCATACTTTCTACTAGATACATTTTATATTATTATAACATAGAGAATCACTTGGGAAAGGCATATTAAAATCTCTGGTAAGAATTCTTATATTTACGGGTATTCCTTGGCACATATATAACTGTAAAGAAGTCTATTTCTAAATAATACAGTATGAATGAAACAGAATGTACAAACCCCATTTTAACCCAACTGTCTGATTGTGCTAATTATTAAGGACAAATCTATCAAAAGCTTACATATTTTGTTAAATAACTGTTTGTCCTTTACTTTTGAAAAGTTACCATAGGATCTGACAATCTTCTAAAAATCTATGAATTTGCTGTGACAGGTCTGGATCTGTTGAAACCATCATTAAAAGCAAATCACACTCATTAAGTCACCCTAATGAGCTTCAAAAGGTTATATTCTCTTTGAGTTAGTATTCAACCTTCAGAAAGAGATGAAAACATAAGAAAACACAGGTGAAGATCCCACCCTGTCTCTCAATTTTTGTGACTGGCAGAAAACATGGAAATAAGTAATGCGTGAGTATTTCTTTACTGATATTTAAGAATTTTTCATAGAAGCAGCTTATCTCAACATGAATTTAAATATGCTTCACTACTACTCTTTGTTTTCACTAATCCACATCTGCTTTATCAAGAAGAAAAATATCTGCACATGAAAATGGACTAAATGGTTGTTTATCTTCTGCTTTTACATGAATAAATCCAAAAATGAAAAGAAAGCTGTAAGAAAGTCAGTTATATCTGGTCATTCATTAGTGGACCTTTAATTTCTTCAGCTCATTAAAAGGAACTGCAAACCAGTTTAGCACATCTAAATCCAGATGGCAGTTTCAGGTAAAAACTGTAGGAATTGCTGTGTCAAATCAAATTACATTAGTCCAAAAATGTTTTTCCTGTGAGCAGAAGTTGTCATATGCATGGCAAATAAGAATCATGGGATGCAATTAAAGGTCAGGAAGACTAAAAGCACTGCTAGAGATCAGCCAACAGTGAACCAAGGAGAAGAATGTGAAGCACACAGGATGGGGATTTTTCTGTATGTACAGAACGCAGTCAAAGTCTCAACTGTTTTAAGTGTTACAGTTTGGGATGGTATGGCAGGAAGACCCTGCCTGCATAACTTTGGTAGAAGACATACCAGGTAGCTGACACGGCCAGTGACTGACAGCACAGATCCACAGCTCTAACAACTCCTTTCCTGCACATCATTTAAAATTACAGTCCTTCATTCCAAAGCAATACTTTTCCAGAAAGTCTTATGTTTAAAACTACGTTCTCACTACAAAATATGTTAAGGTTTTAAAAGGATAAAGTTAGGCTAATAGACATTCAGTATTACAGATACCTCTCTCAATCTGAAGTTTGATAGTAATTTAAAATCTACTTTGTGTGAACAGTTTTGACAGACTAGTAGTCTAGTTATTGCCATGTCTGTTTTTCTCTCATCCTGTACAACGATAACATTATTTGTTTGAAGTCTGAAATGACATTTCATATTACCATTAGCAGAATTTGTTGTACACATATATATGCCATTTCTCTGAAAGGCCATCTTAAATTCATGTATAAATCATAGAAATATATAAAATTTCAAAAATAATTTCCTATGAAAACTATGTGTGACGGTGCCTACAAATCTCTAACTAGAAAGGCCCCCAAAACATTGATTCCTGGTAATTATTGGCTAAATTGCAAATGTGCTGAAAAATGTATTACATCTTCATCTTCCACAATTCTCAGAAGAAACGGAAAACAAGCCATATTTTCATTGAGGCAGTGAGATTTCAGCCCATGTCACTTGAACAAGTTAATAGGCAAAACAACTTCATTAATATCTACACACCAAATATATATCTATACCTATCACTAACTTTGAATAAATAAGAAAGTTCAAAGAACAGAGGAAACTTTCAAACTGATTCAGAACATGAGAGATACAGATGTACCAAGTACCAACTATAGCTTCAGCTTATGTGATTTGATTTATATGATTAATATAAATGGAACATGTAACACTTCAGAAGAAAATGCAGCTAACACCAAATCTTACTGATAAGATCCAGTGAAGGGATGCTTACTGCTTTAACATGCATAGCAGCTGCCTTTGAAATAGACTTTTATAACACAGCAACAATGATTAACATTGAAAAATAAAAATTATTCATCCCTTGAAAATGACAAAGTTGTTCAATTCAGCAATAGAATCAAAAGCCTGACAACTCTTTCAAACACTCAATTATAAAAGCCAGTAAAGGTCCTTATGTGACAAAGCTATTTTCTTTTTCATTTAGGAGGAGCAGAGCATACACTCATGCAAAGTATAAAGACCAAAGAACAATGAGATTTTTAGTCTCATTCTCCAATTAAGAGCTGAAAAGTACCTAAAGCTTTGATGAGTCAAAGCCTTCCGCAGTACTAACTAACCAGATCAGCTGAAAGTTTTTACTCCAGAAGTTGAGTTTATGCATTCAAAATTAATCAAGACTCCAAGAAATGCACCAAAAAAGAAACTGCTATGAGTAAAATTTTTCCTGAAGTTAAGTTACAGGCAATGTTCTGATACAGCTTTATGGATATGATGGAAAGCTATGATGATACAGTTTTTGGAAATAACTACTATATACACAGTAATACAAACTATATATTTAAGAACAAAAAGGAGCTGTAAATAAACTTTAATTCTTGTTTTTCAACTAGCAAGTACTTTAGAATTCAAGCTTTAATAGAACTGAGAAGCTACCTTAGACAGCCAACAGGACAACACTTGCAACTGCTTAAAAGATCTCTTAAAAGCGGTACAATTTTCTGAAACACCTCTTTACTGGAATTACAGAAAAAATTCAACAAATAGGTTTCATAAACAGCAGTAAACTTTGTGCTCCAGTACTGCACAAACGATACACGTTTCTGCCCCTCCCCATTAGTCTTTCCAAAAAGAGTTTTGCTCCAGCTGATTGTGTAAGTTAAGGGAGAAACAGAAAAAACCACCAAGTATTTACAAGGAGTTCTTTAGGTCTATTTCTACTGCCACAAAAACGGCTGTTCATTGTAAAAAATGCAAGCAATTTGTATTGGCAGTAAGTACAGCTAAAATCCAACTCCATTTCAGCATAAAACCTGTGTGTCCTGACCATTTTCTTGAGATTGTGTTGAAAGCATTTTATTTTACGAAGAACTTCCAAAAACTAATATAGTCTGCCATCTGAATGTGTCAAAAGGTTTCAATATGTACCTTACATTCCCCCCCGCCCCACTTCTGTGGTATAAAGTCAAAGAATAACTCTAAGAGGATATTGAAATCTTTATCCTAGGTTCCCCTTCCAACATTCCCTTCTGCTTTGTCCCAAACTATTACTTTTTAGTACATTACAGAAATCAGCCAACTATTTTAGAAACTTTAAAAGAGTAGCAAAATGAGAAGACCAAGAGGAGGTAGATGAAAACTACAAACTAACCAGCACTTGTGAGCATGTGAAATTAACAGTGAATGGTGGTATTGGATTGCAAACCAAACTAAAGAGAGTGGTGGCTCCATCCTTCTGGAGCCGAACACTGAACTTTCAAACCTTCCAGGGCAGAGGTGTGAAAATAAAACTGCTCTGTCTGTGGCAAAATAAATGTAAACAATACTGTAAAAGTTTATTAACTCCACACTAGAAAGTAATTTGCAGGAATTAATACAGCACTGATAACTCTAAAGCAGGTGCAGTTTTATTTCCATAACCCAGCTTACAAGGGGTCACCCAACAGTGCTCTCTACACAGAGCACACAATCACTTGACAAATCATTTCTGTGGCACAATCACAAATGCTTGTCCTCTTTCCTCAAGCTCCTCTAAGCATACACCAGGCATTTGGTAGAGCAAGGAAAGGTTTATCAAGAGAGGGACAGAAGAACTGATGTTTGTGCAACTGACTTGGAAAATTTCACTGCTCGACATAAAAGAAGCGTAGTTTGGCTAAGAAGAGTGAGAGGCCATGACAGGAGTGACAAAGCCCCTGCAGGAGCAGGAGGCAGAAAGTGCTGGGTCACTTAACTTTCATGGGCAGCCCTCTTAATTTCAAACCCCACTGGGTTCTGTGCTAAACAGCATGATACAGATGTTGCCCATATGTCAAACTTAAGCAAGATCAGGTGCTAATTATGCTACTTTATATGTCAGAGTAAAGTTTCTATGATAGCTGCCTATTTGAATGGGATCCTCTACTGAATACAGCATTAATCTAGTTTATACATATATGTGTTGCATTGCTCCCCTGATAAAAAGGGCTGAGATCAACAACATACTTATAAAATATTCTTGATTTCTAGTGAAGCCGAACAGCAAAAAAGCAAAATCAAAGTGTAAAGAATTATAGTAGTAAAGACAGAGTTCAACTGAAATTCCAAAACAAAACAAACCTTTCCTAGAATAAGAAAATATACCTGAATTCAAGTGAATTTGTGTTAATGATCACAGATGAGCAGTTATTTACTCTGTGAATTAATTCAACAAAGGATCTGGTTTTAATGGTGTAAAGTGGTCTTATGACAAGCTTTCAGAATATCCAAATAGTTTCAAAATAAAGGAATGTGTTTTTCTTTGTAATCTTTATCACTTACTATATTTATATTCATAAACACTTTTTGTCTCTACCTTTCAACAAAAAGACACCCCCAATGATATTTACCAGTAGTTTCTTCATCTGCAATTAAAGAAACATGACAACATTTTACTGTCTATGTGTAATAGACAAGTATTAATGAAATAAAGACATTGCTGCTTTGTTCCTTGGTAGCTGAAGTCCCAGAATAAGAGATTTCCATGCTCAAAAAGTATAATTTAAAATACATTTTGCTTTTCTAAAGACTTTATGGTATATTTTTGAGTGGGAGGTGATTGCCTTTTTCTTCTGTGAAGGGGCATTAACCATGGGTAACATTTTTTAGTTTATGCAGTAAACAGATTTCTGAGTTCTATTCAAAGTCAGGTCTTTAGAATGAGAGCAAAACCAAATCTGTAACTTGTGCTCCCTGGCACTCGTGATCTAGAATTATTTTCACCTACTGTTATCAGTATACAGTTATCTATGTGCAGTTATCAAACTGCATATAGAAATACTAGCAGCTCCTGGTAATAACCTTTCAGTTTCAGGATGAAAAGCAATTACGTGAAAAGAAAAAGCCTTGGCTCAATGCTGAGCATAGCTGCTATACTCAAATTTGAAAACCAGCAATTTAAAAACACCATGTTGACGTTACTCACAAGGAGCCCCACCTCAATCCCTGGAGGCTGCACTGGGACCCTGATGGGAAATGAAGCAGCAGTGCAGCCCAAATAGCTGGAGCTCCAATGTTGCTGACAGCACTGGCTACAATGCCATCACAAGTTTTAATTGCAGCCCTGGGCAATTGACTGTGCTCCTCAGAGGTGGATCTGAAGGGAAAAAAACGAAACCCACTGCCTCTGATAATCTGACCACTTAACCTCTGCAAATGAAAAGGTAAGGTAACTGCAACTACAGCTGCACTATATATTTGGGCTTTACTACTGCAGTTAATACTTTGACTAGAATGAAATAAAATGTCACTTACAGACTGCATACCAATATTATTATTAAAAAGCAACACCAATTACTGTCCTGTGTCCTTGTTTATGATTGAATGGGATTGATTCTTCAAAGAATGCCATTTAAAACTTTGAATTTCCCAGCTGGAGAGCCATGTCTAGATTTGAGTGGAAACCTCATAAACATTCTTAAGATGCCTAGAGCAAATATGTGAAACTGCTAAAAGAAACAAGGTGCAATCCTTCCTTGATAATTAGGGTGTGTCAAGTGCTGACTTAATGATTCAGAAGTCCTTCTGAAACATACATTTTATTATGGAACAAGGGGGAATGGCTTTCAGTTGAAAGAGGACAGATTTAGATTAGGTATCAGGAGGAATTCTTCCCTGTGAGGATGGTGAATCTCTGAACAGCCCAGAGAAGCTGTGGATGCCATACCCCTGAAAGTGTTCAAGGCCAGGTTGGATGGGGCTCAGCACAACCTGATCTAGTGAAAGCTGTTCCTGGCCAAGGCAGGGAAGTTGGAACAAGATGATCTAAGTGCCGTGGCAGGGGGGCTGGAACAAGATGACCTAAGTTCCTTCCAATCCAAACTGTTATATGATTCTCTGATTATTAGTATAATGAAAATTGCTTTCTTTCATTACATTTGTAACACTTCACTGATGCTGTAAAGAGGAAAAGTCCCATTCCTAACTACTAATTTGTGAAATTTAAATTAAGATCACACAGACTAGAAGTTACTTATTTTAATATTCACAACAATTTTTTAATTCTCTATAAAGAAAATGTCTCAAGGGAGATAATATGATCATTTCTCTAAAGCCTTCCTGAGTCAGGGACATCACTGGAGCCTGCAAGCTATGGCTTTTTCTGATTATAAAGCCATCCATAACTCTAATCTTCTTTTCCTTTATTCTGTTTTCAAAAAAAATCCTCTGCCAAAAGATCGTTAAATAGCAATAGGCGTGTAAATCTTCTCTGTAATTTTTTTTGAAGGGTGAAGTCTAAGATAAAAAAATTACCACAGTAGCTGTGGCCAGAATACAGTTGTTCACCTATCCAGGAGGATAGACTTGATGTGAACCACTTGAAAACAAGAACAGCATTTCAACTCCACCTTCCCTGCCCATCAGCTTATGGCTGGGAGAGGAGAGACAGCCTGAGCCCGCTGGAGGCAGCAAGTGTGGAGCCCTCTGCTCCTTTGGTTGCAGCATTTCTGAAACAGTGACACCCTAGCATACATAAGAGCTCTGTGACTGCTAAATGCAATGATTCTTCAATTTAGACTGCTGAAAATATCTATGCCAAAATTCCAAAAAAGGCTCCAACAACGTAAGTTAAGGGCCAGTGAGTAAGAGCATGATCTACAGCCACCCTTCAAAGAAAGAATGTGTTTTTAGTCTGTTGCTGACCATTATTTATGAAAAGTTCTGGCCTTAGGTAAGGCAAAGAAGCAAATAGTTGGAAGAGTTTTGCCCTGGGGTTCTTTGCAGGGAAGCAATCCTCTGCTGACATGGTGAACAGAACACTGTCTCCTCCGCAGCAAATGACTTTTCAGGTCACTATCATAGCTATAAGCAACTGTGGCTTGCACCATGACCTTACTGCACAGAAAAGAATGCACTTAGTTTGACACCACAAATCTTTTTCCAAATATGGAAATATCTAATAACTTTTAGTTTAGCTTTGACCTTAATTTTTTCTTCTGTATATGAAAACTTTTCATTTCACTCTTTTCCTCAATGAACTGAAAAACTTTTTTTATGTTTATTCCTGTCAGATGAATGTTTACGTACAGTTAACTGAGGAGCAAGATATTACCACCCATGTCTTCAAAAAAGCTAGCCAGTATTTCAGCATGAAATTTTGAGAGGTTATATTAGGGCATAATGCATGTGAACAATTAAACTTTCCTACAATAGACACAGTCTGTATTAAGAGATTTGGGCTGAATTTAAGTCACTTTGAAACAAAAGATTTTCTTATACAAAGATGTCACTGGAAGGACAAGCTGTCTGAATTAGGTTAAATTGTCCCTCAGTACATAAAATTTAAGGGATAATGTGTGATGTAACTCAGTCCCATTTCTTCTGAGTAACCTCAGAAGAACTTGTCTTTCACATTCTGTCTCATCTGGTTTTTTTGCTTTAGCATTAGAGTGCTTTTTTCCCCTTTCAAATTTCTGACTCAATTTTTAGTGTCACCCAATGCATTTATGCAAGTGTCTCAAACACTTCAAGTGCATATTTCACTGTACTCTACCACAATTACCACTGGCTCATCAGAGAAGGTAATGAATCAGAAATATCAGAAATTATTAGTCTTGTTCATAATTAAACAGAAGAAGTACTCTTCCTCTATTTACATCTCCATACACTGAAAACTACCTTTGTCCTATCTTGATTTTCATAAAGGCATGCTTCAGGTTAGAATATCAAATCTGGCAGTGTTATTATAACTACTTTGGCAAATTGAAAACAATTGTTCTAAATAGTTTAAGGAATATTACCAAACCTTTGAAAAAAGCTTTCATGAGATTTCGTTCACATATAATTAATTTAGAGATTGACTTGTATGTCCTGTATGACTACATGTAAATTAAAATGCATTCTGCTGGAACCAAAGCTGGTCAGAAAAGGCTATACATTTATATACTCAATTATGAACTTGCATGCTCTTCAGTATCAGTTCCACCACTGAAAAACCACAGGGACTGACTAGTAAACATGTTTAATACTTGCAAACTTGAAGGAAATGGAAACCATTTGAGTGCTCAGCATTTCCACTACACAAAATATCAATCTTGCTTTTCCTATCTCAATTAGCCCATCCTTTACGTGAAAAACATCTTATGGGAAATCTGAGTCTGTTAGTCTGTAAACACCTACAATCACAGAATAATTTAAGTTGGAATGGATTTCTGATGGTCAGCTTATCCTGCTCCCTGCTTGAAGTCAGACCAGCTCTATAATGTCCCTCCAAGCTTTGTACAGGAGCATTTTAAATATCTTCAAATATGAAGATCTAGGACCACTCCTGGAAACTTCTTTCAAAATTTGATCACCCTTGAGTTAAGGTTTTTCATTATTAAGAGTCAAAGTAATCCTTGTTGCAATTAGTGTCTGCTGTTTCCTGCCCCATCACTGCACATCTTTGGGAATTGTTCTCCTTTGTCTTTTTTAAACTCTCATGCTGTTATTGACAGCTGCTGAACTCTCATCATTGTCATTTAATGAGTTGCTATGAGTTTAAAAGGGTACACAGTTTCTAAAGAAAACCTGCTAGTTTGGATCTTGGGGGAGCTCTAGGCAAGAGGTTTAATACAGCAAGCCTTTTTCTACTAGGACAGGCAATCAACCATTAAACCTTAAGCATTCATTTCTGATCTCTGAAGGGTTGATACTTTAATAATAATGGAAATAACACCATTACAGAGCATGCTAGAGTTTAGCTTTTTTAATATAAATTCAAAACTCATAATTTCCTTTTTCTCAGAGAACCAGGGTAAGAACTCTGAAATTACAGGACAAGAACTGAGCATGAAAAAGGAAAATGAATTTAGATTTATCCGAAGTTTTTTCCCCTCCCTGTGTAACACTACCAATCATCGAGCAGAAACACAAGTGAGTTCACCTTCAACAAATAGATGGTACATTTAAATTCAACCACAGGGTTTCAAGATCTCATGGTCTTGCAAGAGGAGCAGAAGCAAGAAGGCAGAAGGGACTGACACTTGAAGTGTCCTGCTGTAGAGTGATGCAACAAAACTATCCCCTTGCTCATTGTGTGAGGACATCTCAGACAGAAGCAGCTTAGTGACCTTCAACTGCTTTTTTAAGGTAGGTTACTGCTTAGCTACACTGCTTCCCTGTCCCACTTCATTTTACCTCTACACTACCACACAAGCAGTAACAGTACACCACAGCAGGAATAAGCAGCTTTAAAAAGACTCTGGAGGAGCATCTCTATTAAATCTGTAGCCACAACTGGAGCAGCAGAAGACTGTAACAGATAAATGGTTTGGAAAAGTTATGTTAAAAGTACTACTGTATGCTCTTTTGTGACCAGTACAGAATTTCATAATCTGATGAACCAAACCATGCAGCCTATTGGTACTATCAGCAAATTCTCTTCTGAAGAGTAAAATTTGTGTCACTGGTCCATCTTTCCAGTTTACCTCTACCTGCATGTCCTAAAAAAAACGCCAAAACAAACCTGCAACAGAACAGGAATTCAAGCTGCATGCTCAAGTTCAAGTGACACACCTTACTAAGTTTTCTGATTTCACTTTAGGCAAACCTTCACCTTAAAGAAATGAGGCAGTTGAGTGAGTCCCCAGGTGGTAGCACTTATTTCTACAAAAAGACTCTAAAAGAATTGGAGAGCAAAAGACTAACTCAATATCCAGAGACTGGAATACCTAGGAGTGTCTGTTGATGCTATACAAACAGAATAGTAATGTATATAAAATCCTAGATGGATGAGAAAGGAACAAGGAGAAAATTCTTTTAAAAATACATCTTTGGTGTTCTTTAATTCACAGAAACTATCAAGTGTGCAAGATGAGCAAAGACTAATATCACTGTAGTCTTTTCACAGCCAACAAAAAAGGCCTGGTAAAGACTAGAAGTGCCCATACCTGTTCCCTTTTTCTTTAACACAGGTGGACATTTCAGGGATTTCAGCTCGCTGTATGCGTCGCTACAGCTCTTGCAAAACTTTATAGTAACAGGTTAAAAAGCTGTAGCAGCCTACATCTTTATTGCTTGCTTGTTTTAAAAAGACAGTATCACTTTTTGTTCCCAAAGCTACCCCTCCTTTAAAGTAGAAAGTATGCCTTGCTGATACACTGCAAAGAACAGCTTTGTCTTATAATTCTGCAAGACTCCAAGAACTGTCAGTATGGCTATTAAATGAAGCACAGTTTTGCCAGAGGTTTTAATAACTTTCTTCTTACTTCTAGAGATTTAGCAAGAGACATGCACAATCTAAATTTCTTTAAAAATAAATTAATCTAATTTGCTAATGAAAAAACACTTGCACAAGTTGTTTAAATACTGTCACAAAATACCGCTGACATATTAAGTTAGAAATCCTAACATTCTATTAAAAATGACACATTGCAATTAAAGAGGGCACAAAGTCTAGGCTCTGAGTGATCTTTTCTGACACTTCACTGCCAAGGGTAGACATCAGTAGTCTCTGCTAATGAAGTGCTGAGGGCAGCATGATAGCAGTATGTTACTGTCAAGGAATTATACAATTTCTGAGCTCCTAACCTGGTTTTATACTATTTAGGTTATATAAAGACATAGACATTTGGGTAAAAATAATTTATCACAAAAAATACTTAGTCCACTTGTACTGCTTCTAATCAAACCCCCAGAGCAAGCCTTTTTTTGGACATAAACTTAATTTTAGAGCTATTTTTTGAATATCAAGTCAAGTGACCTCTTGATGGTATCTGCTCTCATGTAGTTTCACTTTAAAGCACAAAAGAATCTATGGATGCTGAACACACCTACTGTAGTGTTCTCCTCCAAGAGCATTTTGTAGAGGATAGCATACTGATGGCCCAAACCTAATAAGCAATGGGATTCCTAGGCAGACAGCTAGGGTGAAGTGTCATCTACTGCTAAAACCCGCCCTCTGGCCCAGCTGATGCAGGGAGGCAGCTCTGAAAAGGAATGGACAGGTTTGCTTCATCAATGCAGCTTAATAGCCCAAATGGTTTTTAAAAGAGAATGGGATACTTCTCAACACATACTCACTATTTTATCTAGAAATACCTGCTGAACTGGTGGATAGAGTTTGAAACAGTACTTTTTTTCCTAATATGGGATATGATCCAGGTTTTTGCAGCTTGCATTTCTGAACAGAAAATCTCAGCTTTTAGGAAAGAAGCACTACGTAAGTAATCTACACATTTTTTTTTTTAAGTCATCCCCAAAGGTATTAGTTAATAGTGTAGCCAACCTGCAAGTATAGTCAGCACATTATCCTTAAAAACTGCTGAGAAGCATTCAGGGCTTAACCCATTTGGTTATTTCATTACAATGAGAAAACCAAGAGTGGGAGGGAACTGAACTTGATTTGAACTAATTTCCAAACACTTCAACCTGAATTGCAGATTATTTAAACTACCTTTGAGGCTCTAATGTGCTTCAGCTCAGAGGCACAAACACTAAACTTCTGAAATGCTGCAACCAGAAATGCAGTCTTATTGCACAGTCAGAAATGCAGTCTTATTGCTTTAACATGATCAGAAAATGTTGCAGAACAGCCATAATTATAGACTTCAGAAGATATAAGAACCCAAGCAATCCTCACCCTAAAAAGAAGATACATAAAAGCATAAAAAGAGTTGCTGATACAATATGCACACCACCCTCCTCTTTTTTGCATCTCAGCTTTCAAAGCTTTCAATGAGTTGTTATCACGTTTTAACAAGATTCTCTCTTAGCATAGCGCTGGGTTTCACCAGCACAAGGTTAACTGAAAGCATAGCTTTTGCTTAGAGGGACTGAATATTCATCACTACATTCATATTTCAGAGAAAAATACGGGTTTTTTTCCTTTTCAGAGGTTGAACTCCTCTACTTCTTGTTTAGCAGGATATAAAGCTGTTCAGAAGTCACAGTCAAAGTAAAATGGAAAACATTATGGTGAGAACAAAAGACAGGCAAAAAACTGCTTCAATTTACCTGCATGCACAAGCTTTCTGCAATTATCACACAGCTGCAAAGAAACTTAAACAATTGCTTTCTAGAGCAACTGGGATACAGTAAGGCTTACTAGCTTAAAACCACTGCTGTAAAAACACTGATATGCCGTGTTCAGTATAGATTTATTCACACATACTATGAACAAACCCACCCCTAAGATGGGTAAGCCAACTTGGATCTGCCTTGATTTGCTTATTTTAACTTAGCATTGGCAGACATCAGCTGGCTTAATGAAGCATTATTTGTCAGTGAACTTCCCTCTTCAATAGGCCTGATTAGCTTGGTTTTATTATTACAAGAAGTAAGAGATAGCTATCAATATGCTCAAGCTAACATAACCACCTCAAATAATAAGCATTGGAGAAAACTATTTCTGGTTTTATGAGAAATTTAAGGATGACAGTGAAGACAGAGCAGTTTTGAAACAGTTTCTGCTGAACTGGGTAATGGGACTGCTTGACTCTGTACAGACAAGCATGTAGATTTTAAGGGAAGTAGAGCTAAAATATGAGCACTGTGTATATGGAAGCATCCTGTGTAACTAGCCTACTCAATAGCCACAATTAGGCACGGAGTAAGTTAAGGAAAAGAAGCAATCCATAATACAGTGAAAGATAAGCCCAGCAGCTGAAGAGTGGTCTGTTTCTACAACAAGCTCAATATTAAGGTGATTGAATACCATGCAAGTTCTGATATGATCTCTCTATCATGGTATGGCAGCTATATTCAGTCCTCAATACCTCTGGGATGAAGCAAGTTTGATGTTGGAGCATTGAAATATCTGGGATAGGCAGCTGTCTGTGTTAATCCCAGAGAAAGCAGTATCATCATATTTGCTACAGGGATTGACAGGAATATTGTCCAGAGCTGACTATGACCCCTGGCAATTAGAAAGTGCAAGCTCATATACAAACCCTGTAACAATACAGAGTAACAGTGGTGTTCTCTCAAGATCTAAAATTAATGCCACTACTGTAGACATGAAAAAGTTAATGCAGCACAGTCATTCGGGTAATTAGTCATTTTGCAACTAATCGCTGCAGAGAATTTTGTACATCAGTAGGGGGCTCTAGTTCTGCAGCTTTTCCTGACCTCTGTTAAAGTTGTACATGGAATGGAAATAGTGGTGCTAACACAAGAGCTAGAACACTTGAAGGACACAGAGTGGCTGTATTCAGTGTGCCCAAAGCTGAAAGAACAAAGACTATCAAAGCAGAGATGTTTTCCCTTGAAAATGTTTCTGAAGCAAGCAATTGCAATTATGCATAAGTTAAATTTAACAGTAAGTCACCTTACGATCAAGATCAGCTGATTAATAGTACAAACTAAACTGTCATTCAATGCTGTATGTAGAAATAACCCAGACTTAGTGCATCCAAAAGGGACTTGTATTTTTATTGCCCCAGAATTCCAACCACAAATTAAGTTTGCTAGCAGACTAGCATTATGAAAATGTTTGCAAAGATTCTTCGCAGCACTTAGCTTACATTATGCTATATTGCATATCTATATTTCTTTGTATGTTGAAATACAAGTATCAGAAGATCTTGATAAAACAACAAAAAAACTCAGTTATAAAAGAACAGTTCAGACTTAGACTGGGACTTGAGCAGACACCTTTAAATATCAATCATGGAGAGTAACAGCTCAAATGTAAATGTAAAAACATGTTAGACTCGTGATGCGGCTCAATCAGGCCCTGTATGCAGCTGCTCAGAATTATGACAGGGATCAGCTTACAAATTGTTTAACATGGCTCATGCAACTCATTTTTAACTGTGGCCAATTAGTGTTGACAGCCTAGCTGCAATTCATTTAGCATATGGAGGTAGACATATATGTTAAAATAAGGTTATTGAACTCTATTTAAAGAAGTTTTGCCCCATTTTGTTGGGTAAACAAACAACTGAGAAAGGCTTTCAGCTTCTCCTTAAGGCCAGGCAGAGACATAATGTGCTACCAGAGTCAGCTGAAAAACCTTCACAGAATGTATGGAAAAGCCTTCTTTCTTATAGAATAACCAACACCTTGGATATACAGTCTAGAGGTAGAAGCTTCACAGAACAACCTTCCATTTCATATGGAGTAACAGAATAACACATTTGCTATAAAATCAGGTATAGTTTTAAAGCCAGAAGTTGTTCAGATCTGCAGTATCACAGAGCTCAAGATTTATCCTTACTTGCATGATTTTTACTCTGTGCTTAACAGAATGATAGCAACATGGAAAAAGAAGCTACTCTCCTAAAAACCCAAGCTTACAATGAAACAGTTTTGTGAACATCTTTGGGAGAATGGCACAAGATCTGAATCAACTGTTTATTGAATCAGGAAAGTATTAAGACTATGAAAGATGTCATAAGCATCTTTGCTGAAAAGTAAATCAAACCAATCTTGGACTAATTAAGTTTTGCCTGGATTTCCCTTTTTTCCTTGGACAATCTATCAATCTGATTACTTTGATTTTATCAGACCCCCCAAAAAGAAGTTAATGCTGAAGCAAGCACGGCTACTTATTTAGTTGATGTCCACTTGGTGCAGTCCATTACTAGTATCTATTGTAGCACAAGTATTTGTACTTAGCTTGTGAATAAAGCAAGCATAATAGAAGTGAGGTCTCAATAAAAAAGAGAGAATGGCCTGAAGTCATGTCAAGGGAGGTCGGGTTAGATCCTAGAAAAAGGTTCTTCACCCAGAGGGTGGTTGGGCACTGGAATAGTCTCCCCAGGGAAGTGGTCACAGCACCAAGCCTGACAGAGTTCAAGCAGTGTTTGGACAATGCTCTTGAGTACATGGTGTGACTCTTGGGGATGGTGCTGTGCAGGGCCAGGAGCTGGACTCAGTGATCGTTGTGGGTCCTTCCCACTCGGCTTGTTCTGTGAAACATTTGCTTTTATTTTCTCCTTAACGCCCTGACCAGCCAAGAACTAGATTGATCATGTTCATTTTGCTCAAAAGTCTTATATCATATTTTAATTAACAACTTGTCATGACTGCCATTAAACTGATTATTACATATATAGGTAGTCTCCATTTTTATCTACAAAATGCAGATATTTATACTGTGTGTCATCTGAATGCCAAAAGGTTACAGTACGTTTCTCATATTTTCTCATGACATACGAATTAAAAAAAAAATAACTCTAAAATGAAAGTAAGACATCCAAGTACCCCAAAAATCTGTGTTTAAACAGGATTTTCTAGGCAACCTGTGCAGAAAAACAGAAGTGATCCACAACTGATTGCCTACTTGAGATAATATCAACTTCAACAAAAATCCTTTTCCTACTTCGGTAATGAGTTGTCTCCTTGTAAAACATGGTGTTACATAAAAAAGCCTCCTTCCAAACACTTCTATAAAGTGCTAAGCAAGCTTGAACCACGATGCCTTCTAAAACAAAACTATCAGACAATCAGCTCTATGCAATTAATGCATAAAATAATGGCCTGCAGAGAAATATCACTACATGTATTTTGGTGTTCTTTCTATAAGGTGAATAACAATCAGAGTGTCAAAGTTTCTGGTGAGGATGATTTGCAATTTAAGCACAACCAATACCAACTTTTAAAAAAAATATGATTATGTGTTCTGAAACTGAAAAACAAAAGAGAAAAGCATAGCTGCTTTTTAGAGCCGTTTCCATTTTCCAGTTGAAAGTGGATTCTTCAAAGCAAAACAAACAAAGGCAGATGATGGCTAGTTTCTTTTAAGTGCTCATCTTTCTTCTCTCCAATGCACTGTACCAGCATCTTAATTCTACCCTGCTGAATCTCACTGCCAAACTATTAAAAATAGTATTGGAAAACTTTATTCAGTTATCTCTACTAATCAGATGAGATATGGGTGAAATAATTGCTTTAACATTATAATACATTAATGCTCAATTACTTCTGTGTTATTTAACCATATTAGAGAAGGGTGAATGTCAAAATTGTAGAACAGGGGAGAAGCAGTAAATATACTTTCCTTCTTATACAACTGTTTCAAACTATGCTCTTTTAAAAAAAACACATTGCATTTCTTTGTGCATCAGCCAGCCATCATTTGCTCATGAAGACAAAACAGCAACCTGATTCCTAGCATTGCACCCTCACCATTTCTCTCCAGAAAACTCATCTCCCAGTGAAAGCAAACAAGCAACACATGTAGTCTTGCTGGGTAAAGCCATTCGGTGAATAAGAACTGCACAGTGAAAACAAAAAGCTGTCCAGAGCATGGGGGCCAGAGGGGATGTGAGAGTCAGCATGTGAAGAAAGGTGACAATATGGCTGTCAGTAAGGAAACAGTACCAGGAAGCACCAATGTACCAAGACCAGCCAATCTGAGTCCCCTCTGGTCTGCTTATATCAGAATATGCTTTGGCAAATCCTTTTCATAACAGTCTCTTACTGTCTCGATGAAGAGCAGCATGTTTACCTTTCTTACCTCTCAGTAGGTGTACTTTCACTAAGTTACTTCAAATTGTTTTTACAACCCAGTTTGAGAGAAAACTGTCTGACAACTGCAAAGCCAAGACCTCATCACTTGCAAAAGGCCTGGATGACAATCACTAACAACAGCAAATGTACACGTAAGTTTATTCTTTTTACTTCAAAAAACCATACAATTTATAAGAAGCTAACCAAATTTAGCATCTGTACATAGTACATCCTAAGGTGTCAAAAAAGAATATTTGTATGAGAAATGCAGTTGTGGAAATTCAAAGAACTGTTAATATGCAAGATAATTGTCCAAGGGAGCACAGGCAGCTATTATTTGCTCTAGAGACCACATCCTCCACATTAAATTAGTACTTTTTAACTAACCAAGAGGCTAACCACTTACAGAGATAATAGTTTTCAACAATTTGAAGGGGAAAAACACTCCCTCCTAATTCACTGCATGGTACAGTCACTAACTTGAAATAAAAACCAGGAATTAAGGGATAAATTTGCTTAGATAAAAGCAAAATGCAGAGTGACAAAACGTAAGCGCATAAGTGGTCTTATATAAGAGTAGAATGTTGTAATTTCAGTCTTTGTATATGGCATATAAATTACGACTTAGTTAAAGGAAAAGAATGCGCAGAATACGTCCCAAATCAACAGAAACATGTTGATGCAAAAGTAGTTCATTAGGCAATTCCCACTCAAGAAAAATCTGTATACTTAAATGCACTCGTGCACAGAACATACCTTTGCGATGTGGTCACTCTGCAGCTGCTGACCACATATCCCAACCAGATGGTAGGAATCTCTGCAGCTACACTAACTGAAGTAAGAGATGGGAAAGCTAGAGGTCGGACTGGTATCATATTCACTTTCTTTCTTCCCCTGTCCCAAGTCCCAAACTGAGAAGAATTGAAACCAGCAAAATATTTTACCTTAGATGGCGACACTTGACAAGACACAGATGCTACTCTCAAACACTGTGACCAAACCACAGTAACAAATACAAAATCCTAAACATCATACAGCTAGTAAACTATGTGTGCACAGCTGTTCCAGGATGTTAGTAATCCCAGGCCATCCTAGATGAGAAGGTACTGCAGAACAAACAGAAATCTTCCTGCCTAACTGAACTTATTTAATCTTACTGCCTTACTGGAAGTTCTTTTTCAGCTTCCTTCCCCCATCAGTGAAACCCATACTGGCATCTGTCGAGGACTGGTCCTGAAAGCACTGAGACATATGAGGTCCTATGGCTGTCTGCCTTCTACTGTTACCATGGATGTAGCAGCAGCTGAGATATGAGCAATTGAGAGCACAATCTTGAGCTCAGCTCAGGGTAATTTCTTTTTCCTATATCACTGACATTTTATAAAGGCAGCATTTTAGATTCTTGCTATGCATTTCTACTATTTACATGGACTGGTGGATTAGAAAACGCCTGAAAAATAACATAAGGGAACTGTACTGACAGCCATAGCTCTAAAACGAACAGATGAGAATAATTTGTAGCCAAAAGGAAGACAGAAATGAAAACTCTTGACCTTGTTTACTTATTTCATGGTCAAGTCATTTATAATACACAAGAACGTAAACCTAATTATGAAAGGGACACTTATTAAAAAAGGGAAAATAAGATTATATAAAGCTGACTCAATTTTTAAAAGAAGCTAGCACAATGCACAAGGCTAAAAATCACCTTCAGTGTCTGCAACAAATACCCATGAAGAAAGAATACATTTTACAGAATAGCAAAGTCAAGGTCCATCTGGAAGCAATTAGTATAAAAACAAACAGCTTATTTATAACACATAGGACACAACACTTTTAGAATTAGATCAACTTGACTAGTAACCACATCCCAGTTGTAAGGTTCTCTCCCAGTACAATTTAGGAATGCAAATTTAGAAGAAAATGATCCCTAATAAAAAGGAACTAGCAATCCGTTCTGAAGAAACAGGCTCGCAAGATGATCCACAAGTAACTTCTGGGAACAAGAACTACATGGCATCCTGTACTGAGATAATCAGTTTTGAATGGAAAGACACGTGTATGTCCTCACATGGTTTGCAGGTCACTCCCTTCCTCTGTGCAACTTACTTTAGCTAATAGATCTTATTTCTAGAAACAAGTAAGTCATTTCAAGCTTGGATTCGACTTTGTTTTTTCTCAGTAAACTACAGCAGATCCACACAACATTGTAGTGACTGGTAGGTCAGGAACTTCCACTTATCCCTGGCAAAGGAAGACAATACCACACAGTCCCACACAAAGGCTCCTGCAGGTGAACAAGTCCATCCCTGCTGAAATGGGGAAAAAGAAGAGCTGCAGACAGCCTGGCTTCTTCTCCCTACAGGACAGGCTTCTGCAACAGCTATTTTCCAACACAGACGCTGAAAGCAAAAGTAGATAACTTCCCTGTAAAGTGATAGAACTGATCCAGAGAAAACAAAAGCCATCCTGGAGCAGCTATTAGGGACAATAGGTTTCTAGTTAGTTATTGATTGCATTTAATTGATTGGAAACCATTTCTTTAGAGATTTTTCTGTGGTGAAGATTAGAGCATACTAGATACAATTCTATATAAATAGCATTTTTATGGGTTGATCTTTTGCAGGTTATGTAGCAGATAACCAGCTATTTAGAAGTAAAAAAAAATATCCAGTCCTGTAGAAATGACTATAAACACTAATTTGACTGGCAGCATTTAATTCTGCTGCCCTTTACCATCCCATAATGGAGACAAACAGCAATAATTAGTTGGGAAGCACCTGTGTCAGGCCAGTACAGAAAAAGGGGAAAATATTTTCTCGACTGTGAGGCAGCAGCACCAGGAGGCTGCATATTTCCCAAGTACAGACACATTCCCTATGCACTCACTGTGACTTGGCAATTGCCCTTTGAACAGCAATTCTATTACACTGAACACTCTTGTGCTTCCACTTCTCTAAAATTCTAACAGTCCTTCATGTCAGAGGGAAGGGAAGCTACCACTGGATCTGATCTCTCAGATCTTTGGCGCTGAAAAAGATACAAAAGGCTAAGTGACCTTAAACTGCAACCCAATAGCTAAAATGCTATTAATTTCCTTTGATTTACTTGGTATGCATAGCACAACTACAACTGAAAAAAATATGAGAAGATAAAAGAATCTACATAAGATCAAATTTTAAGAGAGATGCTTATCCACAGTAGCTCTTCCCAATGGAACAGTAGAAGAGCTACAGTTTTTTACTAGGAGAAGTGGTAAACACACTTTCAAATAGGTTAAGGAAGGAAAGGGATTTAATCTGGGAATATATAATAATTAAATTCTCTTTATCATCTTCCATTTTGATACTTCTAACAAAACTCTCCCACATATAAACTACATGCAAATTCTGTATTACCTGGGGCTGTGTGGCCTTTCACATATTTTTGCAAAGAAAGAGCAAGATTTTCTTTAGACGTTAACTGCAAAGGAGTTATTTATCGCTAGCTATACCCATAGAAACAGTATATATGAATGCTTGCATTTCCTGTCTAACTTCATTGAAAAAATCCCAGTGCCTAAAACTGAAAGACTCCTTTTGATCTTATCTGAATTTGTGAGGAATTCAGTAGAAATACTGAGGATGCAGTTTTAAAGTTTAAAATACAGTTCTGCCTTCACTCTTATTCCCAGCTCTTCCCATCTTCTGCCTGCTCCTGGCACTAGCACTCATGCAGCAGCAATGGTGGGCTATTTCAGGAACCTGGAAATTATGAAGACTAATCAGGAAACAATCTTTTTTGTCCTAACCACCTCCCTAAGCTGACTTGCCTTTGGGTCCCATGATTACCAAAAGTGGCTTAGGGCAGAGGCACAGCAGTTGAGCCTGGCTTACACTGCAGCAAAGCCCTGCTGGAACTTGCATTTCCACCCTCCTTGGACCATATACTCCTAATCAAATCGGCCTCAGCATGAGCACCCAAGAAGTGGAGCAAGAAATCACTGCTGTGACTGGAACACACTCCCTCACTCTTCCCAGGTAGTCTGCAGTCAGCTGCAGTTCTTGAGGCTGCCATAGCTTACTTGAACATATACAAATGATGCAAAAGCCTTTCTGTGGAAAAAGCAGAAATTTCTCATCTCTTAGAGACAAACTGATTCCAGAAATGTTCTTAACCTTTAATGTGTTTTGATAAAGAATGAAGTAGGGTCAAACACCTTTTCTCTGGACGTTAAAGTAGTCACAGTGTGACCAAAGCGAACTGAGTCCCAACCAGAAAGGCTAATGAAGCTTATTTTCACTTTATTTGATAATATTCCTGATAGAAGATTCTCCTGTGTACACTCCACTAAACTTTTATATTTTACAGACTACGTTATCAACATCATCTGTTTCCTAAGAGTACTCCCACACAATGCCATAAAATCCTGCTTAATTACTTGCATTGTAATTCTTCTACATGAACACAATACGTTTATTAAGGTGATGCTAGCAGCCCCAAGTTTTACTTCCCTGTCTCTTATAGTCAGCTTCCAGGAGATAATGACCTGCTGGCACTACCACGTACAGTTCAACCTCCCTGACATATGTTCTGTGGGCACCCTTCCTTCATGTCTCAGTGCTAATATTTGATCCTTGATAAAATCATATTGGGAAGCTAAAATACTAGAAAAATCCCACCCTGCTTCTGCACTAAACCCCAAACATACCCCCCTCTACTGGTTCAGCTACCCAAGGAACAGAGATTTAGTGGAAGAGAAAACTTTTGGCAGCAACTTTTACCTCAAATCATACTCCTGGAATCAAAGCTAAGCCTACCTTCTACAAAAAAAAAAAGTCATTGGAATTTGGGCTACATTTTTTCTGAAGTTCATGTAGTCTAGTTGCCAAGCACAATATGCTGCTTAAGCAAAAGCACAATTTAAAAAAAATCATTGTAATTTAAGATGTTTATAGTTGTAGGAGAAGTAGAAAAACTTAAATTTCTTTAGTCATAAATGTAGCAGCAGAGAGCAATCAATCACAAAACAAATGGTGCCAAAAGATTCAGGCTTTTTACAAGGTTCCTAAACAGTATCTTTAAAAACAGAACAATAAATAGTTTATGCAGTGAGTCTGAAAAACATGCACACTTCCTTTTGACTCAGTGCACACTGCATCAGCAATTCATTAATATTTTTCAAAAGCCACATGATTAGAAAAAAAACATTAGTACATAAAATCATTAAGGCAACTCATAGTATCAACTGTCTTTTAGTAACACTGATAATACAGATGGAAGGCGCAGGTGGATTCAGGGACTGCTACCATGACAAGAAGAAATACTGTTTATGGGAAAGTTTGAGATCAAATGGGCAAAATACTTCAGAACAAAAAGCAAAATAAATCAAAAGCTGTCAACTCCAAGAGTCACCAGGTAAAGTTAAAAGCCTGAAGTCACCTGAAATTCAAAGGAGATCATCACAGCAGTTCAAAGGTATGGGACATTTCCCCAGAATACCAGGTTAAGTTCTCAAATTTACCCTGTACTGTACATTTGCAGTCTCTTTCTTTTGTTGTTTCTCTTCTCATACTTCATTTTCTGAAGATAACTCAAAGCCTGTTATAGCTAGAACCTTGGAATGAACTTACTGCCAAGAACATGGCAAGTTATATGCTCCTGTCCCTACCCCAATGAACTATCTAAGCTTGAAGAAGAATTCAAGCTCCAGGGTCACTAGATTTTATAGTAAAGTCACACAGAGGATAAATGAGTATGATGATGGGTAATTTTTCTTCTATGTATCATTTAATATTATGTAAGATTGTGGCTCATTTGAAAAAAGTGCATAGAATGGTAAGTGAAAAGTGAGAGGTTCACAATGAATTGCAAATAATGTGCTTTTATATGAAAGATATGTAGTTCACTCTGCAAGAGAAAGCTCCCTCCACCTGGAAAACAATTACAGCTATGACTTAACACTGCAGTTACATGTCTGGATAATGAGGCCTCATGCTCTCATTTGTCTCCCCAATCTTCCATACAGTCTGTGCCTTTTACATCTGCAGACCTCTTTTCTCCCATCCCACCACTTATTTTGTCCAGATTAAGATTTACTATGAAAAAAAGCAAAGCAAAACAACTCTAAAGCGACACATGGCAAAGCTATCCACAGAGCTAATTTGCTAACATGTTTAATGTAAAAAAGCTTTTCCTAAATGAAGCTCTACTTTAAAGTAAATGAAGTTCAGCTTTAAAGGTCTACTTACACACCACAGTATTCTGTTCTGCTTTGCAGAACATAACTGCATTTTAGCCTGAGCCTTACTTTTGTCTGCTGTGGCTTTTATTTAAAGTTACTGTAGTGGCGTACAAGGTCAGTTCACAGACATGCATAATTTAACAGAAGTTAGAACTTACGTCACGTTAGAAATCTGTCAGAATTAGTTAAGCTCACCTCTTTATCCATACTCTCTAAATCCTCTTTACATAGAGTGTACAGGGGCATTGTTTCAGACATACTTGGCTGGCGTTTCCTCTTAGATGGACCAGGCTGCTCTTCATTTTCACTTGCTGGTAGGTCGTCTTCTTCAAACATCTGCTGTTGATGTGGCTGAACAACTCTGAAAAAATTCAGGGGCCTCACATAAGAAAGGTTTACTTGGTTTAGAGCTACAAATAAAATTCTGTAAAAAATTTATAACTGCCACGTACCTACAACTTCACTTAATAAAGCTCTGTGTTCATCAACAGGTCAGTCAAGTCTCCTGATTAATGCTTTTATTTTCAGTCTGACAGATAAAGTTTTTATTCTACCTTTGACAAGGTCTCTCCTGCCTCTGCATTGCTCTTTTAAGTAACTACCAAACCTTTCTTGCTGCCAAGAGCTTCAGTAGTTGCACATGCATTGCCCTTAAAATACATTAATATTCCTGCACAAGTGGAGTTTCTCCATCACTTGACAAATTTATTTTTCCAGAAGCAATGCCTACGTTCTAATGTATTTTTTCCTGATCTATGCTAGGCTTTTCAGTCTCTAAGTATATCCTTCTATTTCCCAACCTTACAGACAAGAGTTCTGCATGCAGAAAGAACACTTCTGCAGTGTTGATCTTCAGACATTTCCCACCTGCTAAGCCTGGATAAGATGCAAAACAGCCAATATTTCTTTTTGGCCAGTGCATTGAAATATGGTAGCTTTTTCTTTCAGTCTGTATTCTATTACATTGTTAATTACTGTACTTAATTCAAACATGCAGATACAAAAAGGAATATCAAAATCTTCATTAAAACAGATAAAACAATCACAGATTCATGGGAATTGTTTTACGATAGTAATGAAAAGATAGACTACATGTTCACCAACAGCAGGAGACTTTTACTTTCCTTGGGTAAGTTTTTCTGTGACTATTACTTAAGTACTAAAGATTTCTAGAAGCTTAAATTACTATACAATACAGATTAACTACCAGTACTGGTCTGCCACATTAGCCTCCTGAAACAAATTACAGCAGCTCAGCACCACCCAGAATCCAATTCAAGGTCATAAAGCTCATGAGTCACAAAAGATTCATGTTAGCCAGAAGACTGTGTATTTGGAGAATGACTACCAAAAGCAGGTATAAAAGTGACTGTACTTGAAATCACAAGTAGTTTCAAGCTGCAACTACCAGGTGAGAGACCATCAACCTGTTTCTGAGGGTGACTGTGTCTGAAAAAGGGTACAGTGTAGTCTCTGCGGACAAGAGTTTTGATGTAGAATGGCTAATTCTCATCAAGTCAGGATTTACAAGAATCAGCTTTAGACCAACAGTCCCCTACAAAAAAAGTCATTACTAGCTTATGCAAATCCAGTCTACCATAGGTAAGGTCCTACAAAATTATTTCTCCTTTTGTGAATTGACAGCTTCTTAAGAAGGTTACCTAAATATCAAGGGGTTTTTTACTTCAGTACTTAAATTTCAGAATGTATGAAATCTGAAAGCCATACAAAGCTGTCAATTTTGCTCATTTTGACAGCTCATATTTCATAAATACACATCTCTCTTCTCCGATCCCATGGATGGGTGCAGGAAATTTGGAATCTTGTTTTGAATGGGAGGTTGTGAGGAAAAAGAGCTGAGCCACTGTCATGCTACCCAGACCTGCACAATATGTTGCAGAGGACCCCCAGCAGTGCAGCGTAACTCAGCAGCACAGCAGACATGTGCCCCTTTGCAGTGGAAATTCCTGTGTATTCCTGTACAGTGGAATTTCTTGTGAAGCTTAAACAATTTGGATGCTGTGAAAATGAACTAACCAAACTGCTTTTTTGCTAGAGTTTCTCACCACTAACAGTTTTTGGGTTGGGTGGTTTTTTCTCCCCTCTACTATGTTTCCTCTTAAAGATCATAGTTTTCTTTTGCTATTAAATTGCTCTCAGACAGTAATCTTCATAGGCAGATGACGAAAACAATATGGCATTCCACTATGTTTTCCAAAAGGTTCTTTTAAAGTATGATTTCCTTGCCTTTTTGATATGTAACCTAGGCAGGAAAGGTGGTGATGCCATTTACATTCTTAGCAAAACAGAGAATGACCAAACAAAATCTACAGGCATCTCACACAACTCTACTAAAAATATGACAAGCTTGACCATTCCAAGAATTACAGAGAAGTTAT
Organism: Pseudopodoces humilis; assembly: GCF_049639895.1. NCBI lineage: Eukaryota > Metazoa > Chordata > Aves > Passeriformes > Paridae > Pseudopodoces > Pseudopodoces humilis. Next base: position 94,575,125 of record NC_142200.1, on the reverse strand, counting down.
ATGTAGCATGACAGCCAAGTAGATTCTCTTAGACTAGAAAAATCAAAATAAATCTAGCATATTTTTTAATAACACATTGTCATACAGTTGATGAGAACTTCTCCTTTTGTAGAATACAGAGTGTGATCATACTTGACTACATTACAAATATTAACTGTAAAATAACTGTATTAATAGCTTCTAAAGTCTTCTGTCAGATCTTTTTCCCAGTATTTTCCCACTTCTGCTAGATAAGAAATGCTGGGCCTTCTCATAAAAGCACTCCAAAATCAATGCAAAATGAAATCTTAAAGGTCAGTAAGACATCTTTTATTTTTTCAAAAACATTTTTTAGGCTTTTGCATTTTCAGTTGCCTGTAAAGTCAAATCAAAATTAATAAATATATAATAAATATATTATATTTAAATATATAAATATATATTTAAAAATAAAGACATAAAAATGCAGGAATTTACATTTATTTCTAGTTAAATTAGATTCCTAAGTATTTTTTAAAAAATAACCGTAATTCATGCCTGAATTAATGAATAAACATATTCAACCCTGCAGAGGCTGGTTGGTGCTTACCAGTCTTACATGCACAAGGACAAATATATGCAGGGTGGGTTCAACATTTATGGAAGTAACAAGCACTTTCCTTGATACATCAGGGTAAAGCCTAAAATAACATTATCATCATGGAAGCGTTAAAAATATTTAAATTCCAGTCACGTGTTCAATTACGCACTTCGTACTTTTGCTGTCATAATAACACTGATAACATTAAGTAGGAAAAATAGTAACGATGAGCATCTAAATTCAGACAAAAAAGTTTAAGTGAAATTAATGTATACAAATCTTCAAGTATGGCTTAATCCACCAAGATCTGCTTGACACACCTCTTCAAACCAAGCCTTCAGTGCATCTTAGCATTATTTTAAAACAGGGTGCCACTTTTAACTTCTTGTATGTAAATGACACCCGTATTTTAAGCTTTGCCTCATCTGTTAGCAAATTACTAGTGTTCACTAAAATATAACTTGCAGAGTAACTTTTTTTTTATTCTAGTCCAAGCTGCCATTAGATTTTGCATTACTTTGAAGACTACATACTGTAACACATCTCATGGCCTGTTACAACTTTAGTGTTTACTGCAATGTTTGTAGAATACTGTTTCTGTATGAAAATGCAAATTGTTGAGATGCATAAGGCATGTCAAAGCTGTGACATGCAGGTTATTTTTAGAGAGGACTCCTTCCTGTTCTCAGACAAAGAAGTGCTGCTGGCCCCCAGCAGCCCCCAAGCAGCATTGCATTTAGTTTCCTTCTACTACAGCTGCAAACTTTTTTCACTACTCCGCATGAGCTGCAACAGCCATGATAAAAAAGCAGATGCTCAAGTATCAGACTGAGCACAATGGCAAGACCTGTTGCTTGAAATGTTGACTATATTAACTGAACCATCTGTAATTCACTGGTGACAGTTTCACTGCAAATTGGATGTACAAATTTAAACTTTGGGTTTTTTTTAATATTAAATTTAAATTTTTAAATAATTTTTTAAATTTTAAATTATGTTTCAAGTTGAATCCCAGAAAGAAACTAAAACTGCTGAAATCCAACACAGTGAGAACTGAAATAGTTCTTATGAAATGGTATTCAGGTAACTTGAAGCCCTTTGCAATCAAGAGCCCTGCAAGGAAGAGGTTCTCTCCTAAGCACAAGGCGGTCCATAAGACACCAAGAACCATTGCTATGCAACATGCAGCTACCATGACCCCAAGAGCTTCCACTCACAGCAGCGCAATTCTGTTTCCCACTATCTGAAAGTCAGAATTGTATGAAGATTTGAGAAACAAAGAAAATTATTGGAGGCTTTGACTACATCCACCCACAAGAGGAGCAGTTGTGAGTGCCAACAACTTGAACTCTGCTTAAAAACCATGGTTTAGTTACAAATATTCACCTCTTTCTGCAGAATGTGAACCAGGGAGCACATGAAGTCTGTCAAGCCACAAAATACATTGTTCTCTACCCATAAATTGCTGCACTAATGTAGTTTTCTCTTAAGACAAGTATTATATAAAAATTTAAAGTGGATGTGAAGCTTTTTCAAAAAGCAATCACTGATGCATGCATTAAGATAAAGCTCATAGTACTGCCTCAGCTCTTCCTCAGCCAAGACACAGCAAAGCTGTTTCTATTTGGCTTTTTGTTTCTTCTTCACAGCCTTCCTGCTCTGTCTGCACTGTGGTATTTAAACACATTTTACTTTTCTCCTGGACTTTGCCAAAACACTCTTCAGGATCCTAACTCAAGAAGGTGGAACTGCTCTGAGGAATAGAGATATGTCCCAATTAAGAGATTAGAGTTTACAGGTCACAAACTTCACCATTAGAACCAAATCAACAGAAAATGAGAATAAAAATATTTTTTCTCAGCATAGACCTTATGCTTATCTCTTTTCTTACAGCTGTTTCGTTGTGGAGAAAAGTTGCAGCACTGAGTAATTGGATTCACAGTCAGATTAAAATATGTCAATTCTGAGCACTGACAGTCACAAAAAAACCCCACTGAATTGAAATAAGAGTAGGGAGAGTAGAAAGGAGAGACAGCCTCACTTCACCCTCAAAATCTGTCTGAAGCTCTATGAAACTCAGAGAACAGCTGAAGTATATTTCTCTCCTTTTTAATAAGAAAACTCAAATTAAGAAGCACTTCAGCATTAAGGAAAAATAGGCTTAGGTGTGGAAAAACTCTTTATCAAGCTGTTGACAAAGGCAGGGAAACCATTAAAACCTATTATTCTGAAAGCATTCAATGATGTATTAATATCAACAAAACTCATCATACTGAAGCACCTTACAAGTGTCATGACAATTTACACAGGTAAAACAGTTTTATTTCTAGAAAAGTCCCTTTCCACAATAACTAACCAAAAAACCCAAAAACTTTTCAGCTCCTCTCCAGATACATGCTGTCTCTTGATTATTTAAAGTTTCTAATGCTCATTTACCATGTCATAGTAAACTAAACCAGACTTTAAACCAATCCAGACTTTAAAAGACGCAGTTAAAAAGGAAGCGAAAACAGGACATCTTCACAAACAAGAGAGACACAAAAAACCTCTGTTGACAACAGGAAAGTTGAAATAAGAAAAAGGCTACAAACAGATAACAACTAGAGGAAAACAGGCTGAAATTTTTAACAACAGAAAGAGTGGAAATGTAAAAGGCTACACTACTATACTATATCTTTACAAGTGATAACACTGCTGAAGTGGCAGGGAAGGGAGAAGAAAGGTAAAAAACCTGCATTTATAGCTGTGATTTATATTTTTTGAAAACTGAACTGCTTTGTAACAACTGCTGTACTCTGATCACATTGTGCAACGGAATGTTGATCACACTTCACAAAGAAAAGCTTTGCCTTTAACTGGATACTTTACCATTGGAATGAACAAGCCTTGCTAAGCTTGTTAGAATTCCAGAAAGTCAGCTCTTTTATTTAGATAACGGGGATGAATTCTAGATATTTTACACATCCTTAAGAGACAAGGGGTGTTTTTGAGGCTTAACACAAATTGTGACAAAAGTCCAGATAGATACTAGCCTTTGTACTTCAAAAAGCAGACTGCCTCTCCCTCCTCCAGAATTTGTGTCTTGACTTGGTGGTCTAAGGATTAGTAACAAGCACTCAGCCATATGGCCTTACTTCACAATGCTCAGTCAGCTACACACCTCTTCCATCACTTCAGATATTCCTCAAAGTTAATGCCCCATTTGACGGAATTAGGTGAAGAGGAAAATTTTATAAACAAGAACCAAATGCTATCAGGTATATTTTATTAATAAAAACCAATCCAGTATTCTAAGACCCATTAAGAAACATCAAGCTGCCTCACTTCAGAGATCAGCTACTGTAACATTCTTTAGACTACACAAAACTACACGCTGAATTCATTTGGTTTGAGGTTTCCAGTTCCGCTTCAGTAAGGCACAAAAAGCACCTGGAATGGTAGCACTTTGACTTCACTTCAGCTGATTATTCACTTTTGCTCGTTTTCTTGGCTCTTGAGAAAGCAAACAAAGTAAAGCAAAAATGCCAATTTGATCAAACGAAAGGATAACGAGAGTATGATTTACTACAGAATCTAAAAATGAAGACATCACTCTTAGCTATGTTTTAGGTACCTGAAGGACGAGTGTTCACCGTGGACTGGCAAGGTGATGGGAGGAGCTGGAGACTGGATGTACATTGGCTGTCCAGATGTCTGTGCGCCCTTCCTGATCAGCTTTCCAGTGTTAGGATCATAAATCCGAACTTCAGGACCAGGTTGAGACTTCGGATGGATGGGTGTTGGGTGAAACAGAGCTGTCTGAAATGTGCTGGGTGTATCAGGAAATGTTGCAGGGCTATTTTCTCTGTTAGACAGAGTTCAGAAAAAAAACTGCATTAGAAATTTAAATGAGCTATCTAACCAGAATGTAAAAAATGAGCATTTTCTTTTCTTCTAAAGCAGAAGAGGGAAATGGTTTGTAAAATCTCTAAAGAAACATTTCTTTTCCTCCACCTCATTAAAGTCTCACTGAATTTAAAACTGAAAACTGCAAATACAAGATAATGTCATGTTTAAATTACTAAAATATTAATAAGTGCGTCTTAAAAATTGTCTAAACACTAAGTTACTGAAATGGCTTCCAGGTAGTAACAACAGCAAAATTAGCATAGCAAGATGATAATCTGCATATATGCAATAAAGAGAAAAGTAGGCTGTTATATCAATCTTTCTATTTGCTCTCCAAATTTGCTCTGACAGAAATTAAACACATAGTATTAACTCGCAAATCATCCTAACTGATTTTTTAAAACACTGAACTGCCTATGATCACCCTGCTGCATTATAAAAACATAACTTTAGAGGTGTCAGCAGAAAGATTCAGAAATCAGTCTGCAGGAATAACAATTATGGCATTATGATATATCCAATTATGATGAAGTGCCACAAAAAAAAAGGCAAGCAAATACTTTTAAAAAAAAATAAAAATCATCGAATATAACAGCATGTTATGCTCCATGAAAGCCATAATATGTTAAAAAAAGATTAAATTAATTTGTAACAAATATTAGAAGCAACACAAAACTGGAGTTTTTACCAGATGCTTTTATGGATGTTTCTGAAGTAGTTTTGTAGCAGTTACACAGTAAACAAATTCAAGTTTACCTATTCTTTTCTTGCTATCTTAAGTTTATTTTACATGCAAATGTTTTCTCAGACTTCTTCCCTCCCCCAGTTTGTAAGTGCTTTGGACCTGTAATCACTATTTCAAGCAGCTTCATTAAGGAGAAAATCTCTTCCAAAGTTTGGAAACTTTTGCACGTTTTGTGTTAAAGTATTTGCATTAAGATAGATATCTTGCCAACTAAAGCTTGGGTGGTGGAAAATATGAAGTTAAGATATACTGTATTTGAAACACAGAAGTAGGAAAAATTACCATGTTTCAGTAAAATTGAAGAGTAAATTAATAGAGGGAGGAAGATTAACATTCATCTAGACATCAAAAAACAATGTTCACAAGCCAGGTTTCTACTGCAAACTTAGCAGTGCCAGGTCTCTGAGACAAATTAAGCATCCCGTGCAAATATATTCCAAAGTTTGATTAAAAACCATCTGATAGTACTTTTTAAAGACTAAATATCCTAGTCAAGCCATAAGCAGGCTACATGTCTTTTCCTAACTTATAGGAATCCTATGCCTCAACCTAGTATCGCATTTGATGAATGCCCTCACTTGCACACATTTCCCTCTTTTGGTATCTTCAAAGGGCATCTTGTATGTAGAAAGTAAATCTCTATCACAGTCAATCCCACCAGTATCAGTTTAATACAGAAACCCCATTATGCTGTGCTCCTTCCAGTCTAAACGTGGAAGGGAAGATCCTCTGTTGGGCTTGCAAGATGTGTCAAGCTGGCTTGGCAGTACCTTGTCTTGAGTTACTTTAGCCATGCCACTATCCTGCAGGGGACTGTTGACTGATAGCTGTCCAACTTCCTCTTTGCTGATAATGTTTTTGCCTGCCTCTTCTATTTACTGTCACCCTAATGCACTGATTATTTTTTACCTTTTCTCTTTCAGCACTTTCTTGTCATCCCAAAACCACCTCTCACTACTTCCTTTCTTCCAGTTTTTGCTCCTATCTTCATGCCTTCCAATTCTTCTTAGAATTTCCTATGGCATTTTTCTGTTTCTGTCTTTCTCATCACTACCAAATTTCACCAAAAAATGCCATACTTTACTAGTTCTTCATGTAGTCTAAGTATGTAAATTTTTTTGGCAACATGAATGATCCCATGCCTTGGTGGCATTCCCTATGTTATCGTAGGGATGAACTGAAAAGGGCAACTTCTCCAAATTAAAAGAGTAACAACTGTAACTGCTCAAGAAACTAATGTTATTGCAACTGTTACAGTCAGCTTTCTCCTGACTGTACTAGTTACTAAACTGCCTTCTGATCCCTTGATAGTACTCAGTTTAAGCAAAAAAAAACTGGACAAAACCAGGGAGCTCTTCCATAGAATCCATAAGCATTGCATGTCTATTCTGAACTTCTCAGAAACCAATTTATTAATAAATCAGCATTACTATACGAATAATCTGTTTTCATGGCCCCTACTGCCTCAAGGAATAGCACTTACCTGTGTGTTTTGATGTAGTCATCCTTTAAGGGAAAGAGCTGTTCCTCAACCTTGTCCCAGCGCTCCAGGCAGCTCCACAGCCAATCAGGGTTTACAACATGGAGATCCTTGCAGTCCTGAGCTTGCCGTACTTTTTCTGTGCCTATTACAGAATCAAAAATAACAGTGTTCCCACAAACACAAAAGATAAACCAATGTGTAGTTAAAACTAAGAACACTTTGTCATCAATTGTAAAAAAAAAAACAAACAAAAAACCAAAACACTCCTCCCCAATGCAACAAAACAATCTCAGCTAATAAAAGTGAGAATCTCAATGAGATGCAGTTCCTCAGACTCAAGCTAGGTGAAGGTAACTTTCTGAAGAATTGGCACCACGAAAGGAGACCACTTAGTTTTAAACAGAAAGTCTCTGCATCTTCTCTGCATGTTAGCCCAACAAGCAACAAGTGCACTTTTGTATAACGTCTCCTTCACTTATATTTGTTAGTAGTCCAAGAAGAAGCAGCTTTTCAATGCTGTTGAAGCCTGACTAACTTATCATATTAACTTTTTTACACGTGGTCCCTGTTCATATAACATGTTACTTTGTAACCGGCTGTCACCCACTCAACCTCCATATACCAGAAGTGGAGGCAAAGCAGCAGGAATTCCCTTGTACTGAAACAGGAACAAAGAATGTGAAGTTAAACATGGCAGGCTGACATGCCTGATGTGAAACCATCAACAGTACAGCTTGCAAGTAACAGGTGATCTCGAATTCTACCCTCTCAGGATACCAGAACAGGAGAGAAACTCAGTAAAGTTGCTATAAATCTGCCGAAAAGCACCAAAATCAGTGCTGTGGTTTAATCCCAGCCACTCGTTGACCCCTCCAACCACCCCAATGGGATGGGAAGGTGAATCAGGGAAAAAACATTAACACTAGTGAGTTAACAACAGCTAATGAAACAAAGTAAAATATAATAATACTAAAAATATAAGCCCTTGTCTGTTTTCACACATGTGGGAACAATGAAGCAATGAAGCCTCCAGAAAAAAAAAAAAATCAAGTTTCAGAACAATTCTGACAAGGAAGCAAGAACAGTAAATTAATTTGATGTTTTCATCACAGCTCCCTGGAGTTTCATCTTCATGACTGTGATTTAACAATCTGATTTTACTTGTTTCAGTTTAAATGAAAATCTTGTACCCATACTTCTCCACATAATTTGAAGATGAGATGAAGCAGCTAATCTCAAATATTTAATACCCTTTGTACAACCTGAACTACAATCAACTGGGGTAGACAGATGAACTGAAATGCACTTGAGGATTGACCTAACCAGCTGGTTAGACAGCTCAGTTTAAGACATCTGTAAGATAAAAAGACTAAATAAACAGAAAGGGCAGGAGATAATTGTCCTTTATCAAACTCCTGGAAGCCTCTGTTTCCCTACCCTTCATCCCCCCAAACCCAATGGCATACAGGAGCAGGGCTACATTTTTCTCTAGATACACATATATTTTTTCTTGGATTTAGATTAACAGACAAAAAATGTTGTGTGCACAAATACATTTCTTCTTCTCTCAGCTGTAAATGCAACCAATTGCACAGTTTGGGATGTAAGAACTATACATATAAAGCTTTACTCCACACTAGTATCATTGGAAAAAAAAAAGTTAATTTAAAGTGAAAATAATTTTAGAACTGAAACTGCGCTAAACCTAGCACACCTTTGCAGTTCAAGAGGTTTTAACTGGCTAAAACATAAAACCTTAAGAAGGGAGGGAGGTAAAGGAACTCCCCAAAATCATACATGCCCTGATTTAAGAAATCTGTTTTCCCATTAATTATCACTTACAAAAGCAACTGAGAGAAATTTAATGCAACATTTTCTGGAAATGAGCCAGTTTACAATGCCAGAAGGAGCTTTGACTGGAGGTATTATTAATATTTAATTAACCTCAATAGGAATTGTAGAAATACCTGCAGTCAGAAACAGTTATATATAAAGCTGTAGTTAATTTATAAACATGGTATATTTCAGAGGAAATAAAGCAAAGGTTCTGAAAGAGAATCAGTTTAAGAGATCTGGGAAAAAAAAGATTGAAGGAGTTTAAGGCTTAGCTTGGACATTGCTTTCTTTTGAGAATAAAGGAGAAAAGGAATGACAATATCAGAAAAACAAACCAGTAAGAAGACTGCTGTTACAAAGAGGATGCTAAAATCAGGTTCATAAGCATAGAGCAAAAAAAAGCAACAAGAGCAAGAAGTCTGGTAGAAGTTTAGGTACCTGAGCCAGGTATTAGATACTGAATTAAATATCAGACACAGATAGCAATACTGTCCTGCACATAACAGCTCTGGAGCTGACTCAATACCATACACAACAGCACTGGTTTCACCAGTGAGCACACACAACAGTTAATCAGAGCTGGTGATGCTGTTGGATAGATGGGACTACGCTGCTCCTTTTGGACTTCATCAGGGAAACACTGACAAAACTGTAAAACTACACCTTCACCTCATGTTAAATCTGTGAAGTTACATGAGGAGATGGGCTTCTCCAACTGTTTTTTAAACTCATGTTTCTGCATTGATATCAGGTGGTTCATCTTGCTACTCCTTCCTCCCCACCCTCACATTGTGCATTCACACATATGTGATTGGTTTCATGCTGGATGTATACTGAGGAGCTATGTAAATTCTTCTAGCTGGCAGGATTGTGACAGAAAACTTAAACATGAAAGCCAAAATAGCCCAATTTTGTATGAAATTGCTACTGAAACTAGATGGCCTTTAAGGTCCCTAACAACCTACATGTTCTAAGATTCTGTGAAAGTTGGTAACACAGACTTGTGTGTAACCAAACTCACCTCCCAAGAGTCAAAAGTCTTACCTTTCTCACCTCCATGACATCAAGGCTTTCTGCCTCCTACACATTTCTAAAGTGCAGCAGCCTACTGCACACTCCAGCATACTGAAAACTGCATGAGGGAACACAACTACGTCCTCTTGGGGAGGGCGGCTTCCTATTTCTAGCTGACATCTTCACGAATGAAGATTTCACATGTATAATGTACTTAAAGCAACATTTGGTGAAACACCAAATTTAACTGGGAGGAGAAATAGCACTGTGATAATGTTTGCTGTCTCCTCTCCCTTTCCCCAGTAACTTCTCCTTTTTGAATTATGCTTGTTAAGACAAAACAGCAAAAATATTTTAATCCATCCAAGCAACAGTACTTCTGTCACAGCTAAAAACATCTGAATTACTCAGCTGAGCTGAAAATCACTTAGAGAAAAACTGATTTTCCAGACTACCTTTTTTGCATTATTGTCATCTAATCACCTTTCCCTACTTCAAATTCTAAGGCTGTTCCAAAAAGTTTAAAAGGTAGAGAAGGTTTTCCACATGAAGAAACTGGGGCCAAATTAATCACATCTACTCTGATGGATACAGTCTGAAGCAGATAGTATCGGAAAATGTTATTTTCAAAGCTGGGGAAGGTGCTCATCAATTCTACTTCTGAACTTGCTGAGAACAGTGCTCAGCCAACTGTAGCCTCTGATTCAATCTCACCCATGAGGAACTCTGTGCAAGTGCTCAAGGCTGTGCCAGGACTAATCAAAGCACACGATGGGGAGAAATCACCAGTAGAGCTTGCAGAACTCTCTCCTGATTCCAACACACCAAAATCAACATATCCTTATGGCAGTTTGCAACCAGGCTGCCAGACATTGCTTGGGAAATACGACCACTAAAAGTTTCTTTCTCTTCAGATAATCTTTATATACAGGTCTTGATTTATAATCAAATCCTGAAGCTCTTCTACAAAAATACCAACCTAAAACAAGTGACAGATGTGCTGCTCTGAAGCTATGCCTAAAGTTCAGATTTAACTCTGCACTGTGCTTTACCAACAAAAGCAACAGGCTTACCCTGCTCAGTGGCCAAGTTTAGAGCAATGCTTAACCCAACTTTTAAAAAAAGACACAGCCCTTGAACATACTTTTCAGGGAAAAAGCTCTGTTGACACACCACAGGCATAGGAAATGGCATGGACTCAAGCATATTTTGAAAAATAAAAGAAAAATCTGGGGCCTAAATGGATGTATTTCCATTCCTAATACACGACAGTAATTTTTGAGAGATCTGAATAGCTCTATCTGCTCCACCAGCAAAAACTCAATACAAGAATTAACTACAGTGTCTTTCATCTGTTTAGGAAGGAAAATAAGATTTATGAAACAGTGTGATAACTGTTTAGCCAAGTGTGTACATAGCTATAAAAACTCATCCTATAGTGCAGTTTACTGATGGTTAAAGCAAACAGCAGATGTTTCAAAAACTGAAACAAGATTTATGTAGCCCATGGACAAGTGGAAAGGACTATAGGATAGCCTTTTCTCAGTCACTCAGATTTATGAAAGCTGATTAGATGATGTAAAGATCCAGTATTTTACAGTAATTCAGGCAGACAGTATTTTCTGCCCTACATAATGAAAAAAGTCCTACTTTTTTTCAAGAACAAGGATTTATTTAATTTCAGAATTCAGAGTACCTGTATCTACAGGGAAACAGCCTATCTGCAGAGAAAGAGACAAGTATATATAAAGAATAAAAGAAATTTAAATTATTTACTCTAACAGGTTGGGAAGAATGCTGTAAAAACAACCTAAAATGTTCCTCAGTAGCTGCTCATTTCAGTGCACCAAGCTATGATGATGTCACTTTGCAGGGGAAACCCCATCACTTCCACACCTAAGGGGTAACTCTTGTTTCACACTGACTTCTTCCCTTTTACTTCCTCTGCCAAATTCTTCCTTTGACTTCAAAATGATAAAGCTAATAGGATTTACCCCCAAGCACTGCTGCAGATCAAGTATGTGGCTTTCCTTACATCTCAGCTAGCGCAAAGTAAACATACACATTCAGCTGCTCGTCAGAGTCCCAAGTCTGCCACTGTTAATGGTGTCACCCAGAAAGACTTTGAACTAAAAGGTGCTTTAGAATCACTTTTCACAAACATTAAAAAAAGAAAAAAAAGGTAAAAGTACAGATAATAACATTGCCTGGTCTCATGTCACTGACTTCTGAATATAACTCAAGAAGGGACATGCTTTTGCTCCCCCTTTTCACCAGCAATTAGACATCAAGCACTGTTTCAGATTTTTGCCACGGGAGCCAAAGATGCAATGTTTGTATGGCTTATTGTCAGGAGGAGGCTTGTAAAAATTTCCTCTCTAACCATAAAGAATCACTATGAAAATCACATTGACAGATGAATTAGCACAAATGCAGCTGTGACAGGACAAAATTTATATCCTTAAAATCTCTGATTAAGAAGTTTCCTTCATGAAATTGGAACAATGCAGCACAACTACTCCCACCTTCCAGAGGCGAGAATAATAGCCTCAAGTTGAAAAAAACCCAAAACCCCATCACAAAAACAGTCAATCCAAGGGTCTTACAAAGGGTTATTGAAGAATACAGATTTATTCACTCTTAATCCTTCTATTTCATTGTCATTGTTACAGAAATAATTATTAAGTGATGATGAAAGATGACAATGGCATTGCTCATTAGGCAGAAATTACTTCCAATTTACCTCATCTAGAATTAGTGCAATATGCAATTTAATAAAAAAACAAAATAGTTTTTCATATTCAGATGTACTTTAGTATGATTCACTAAGAATGTGAAAGTGGCAAATAATTTACTTACAGAAATAGAACATAAGGATGCATAGATGCATTTACATAAACACAGAACCCTCAAATGGGACATTCCAAAAAACCCAAATAAAAAGTCCACTGCTTCTCATTATCACATGATGTGTACCTTAATGTGTTCTTCAACACTTTTCACTCTAGAGAAATATATGTATTTTTAGGAGGGTCTCATTTACATTTATCCTATCAATTTTACCCCATCACACAATAGTTGCATCTGATGTATGACTATATTCAGAAGTCATCTAGTTTAAGACAAACAAAGCAACTTTGAAATGAAGCATTTTAAGATTTGAAATTGGAAAAACATCTCTTATATTGATGGCTATTATGTCTCCAATGAAGTATGATGAACTTGCATAATTTCTTGCTGAAGTAAGTATTACTATTTATGAAGTTTTTAACAGCTGTTCAGCAACTGTGGTAAAACAATGGAGTCCCAAACTGATGCACCCATTGATTTCAAAACTTCACATTCACTGTTGCAATTATCACATATTCACAACCCAGAATCCCAGCTAATTTCAATGCATCTAATTCCATCTCCTGAGCTTTAGGTTGTTTTTACTACTAAAATGTCTATCTTCATTTATATCATATGTTTTTACAACTTAAAGGCCTCTCAATACACACACTTTTGAGGAAAGTACCCTCTCTTTAAAATGCAAGCCAATGAAACCAAGCTGCTTCTGATGTACTAAAACTCCACATGAACAGCAGTCAAAAAAGAAAACATCCAGTAGGTGGCAGATAATGTATTTCTTTGTTTATGACATGAACATGCATGTATGTTTATGACATGCTTAGGCATGTTCTAAAAGTCCCTCTAAGTTTCAGATAATTTAAAACATGCAGTTTTACTTTTGGATTTCATGGGTTTGACTATCAGGTATTTATATTCCATGTAATTTCAAAAAGTCAGCAACGAAGGAACCAACCTTCAGGGTGTACAAAAAAAAAAAAAAAGTGTGCTAGAAGCCAGAGCTGCTGACTGGTAGCTCCTCTATGGCAGATACCAATGGTACATTCCTATCCATTACAGCTATGAAAAAACAGCTTTGTCGAACACAACCTAGAAGTTACGCAAAACTCTTACATTTCTTTTGACAAAACAATACAGGCTAAGCACAGTGCAGTGGCAGGGTATTAGCAGTCTCTTAAAATAATTTGTTTGAATTCCATACCAAGTGAAACTGAACCACAAGAGGTGAATCTGAAAAACTGAGAGAGGACTGCTATACCTTTATAGCAAGACAACCTTAAACTTTTCTTTGACACAAATATTAAAAATTTATATTCAACAACTTTGAGTCTTTGACTATTAGTATCGCCAATTCTTAACAAAAAAATTTTTGACATGACACATTACATCAGAGGATATTTAGTGGGTTCTACTTTTAACAATTAAAAGTCACATTTGAGCAAAAATAAGAGAACAATCTTTTTAAAAAGGCTGCTAAATTTTTTTAGGAAGAATCTTTCCTTTGATTTCAGTTCTAATCTCAGCTACATTAAAGTCTGTAGACTATATAAAAGAGCTCAATGCATGAACTCTAACAGACTAAAAGCTGCTCAAATACCTACCTGTCCTTGCAGCAATAAGATGTGTTGCCTTATCAGGATCATCAGCACTCAGTACGAGATTCTTCACAATTTTAGCTCCAAGTGCTGTGGCATGATAGTGTTCCCGTGTCTTTTCAATAGGGAAGTTTGTCGGGTAAAGTCCACTAAATATTATGGTTACATCTGCCAAGACTTTACTTTTTAGTTCTGGTACTATTTTTCTGATGTCTGGAATTTCTTCAATCTCTTTTTTCAGGTATTTATCATACTTTGTGTAATAATCAGTGTGAACTCGCACAAGTATCTCCTCTAGGTATATTAAATGGTCATCGTCATCTGTATCATCTTCCTCCTCTTCTTCCTCCATGCTCTGGTCTAAGGACTCACCCATTGTAATTCCAGACTGTTCACTAATCTGAGATTCTGTTTCAGCTTCTTTCTTGTCTCCAGACCCATTTCCTAAATCACAAAGGCTTTCCTGTTCACTTTCCTCTTGTGCTTCAAGATCAATTTTGTCCTGGATATTTTCACTAGGTAAAGACTGTGTGTTTTCAGAATGGTTCACCAGACCATCCTTTTTCGCACTCACATCAGTGCAACTCTCCTGCTGCAAATTTTCATCCTGTGGAGGTTGTTTGGATTTCTTCCAACTTCTCTTTTCCTCATTCTCACTATCTGATACAGAAGTGGATGACTTTTTGGTATCCAATCCATCGTCACTTTCACTGTCACTAGACAGTTCAAAGTCCAAGTCATTTGTCTTTTCTTGGGTTTGCTGCTTCTCTGTAACTGTTGTATCAACTTGCTCTGAAAAAATCTGAGCATCTTTTGTATTCGCCAAATCATCAGTGACCTCACTGTCCATTTTGTGACCAGCACTATCATTTAAGGAGTTCTGGGCATTAACTTCATCATGAGAGTTCACATCCCCATCAGATGTTTCACTCCTTACAGAAGTACTCCCATTTGCAGTGCAAGTGTCCTTTGCAGTTTTCTTGAGACCGTTACTGTGCTCTTCGACACAAATAACATTCTTTATTTCTTCAACATCTTTTGCTGAAATCACTGCTGAATCCAATGCCTCAGATTTTGTAGAGTTGTTTGCTAAGACATGGACAAGAAAGAAAACATACACATATTTTCCCTTTTTTGTCTTTTTTTAATATTAACCAAGATTTTATTTTCATTTACCTTAAACACTGAGTTAACACATGGACTTAGATTTCATTATGCTTAGAAGTGATCACTAGGCTTTTGATAGTTATTAAAATTCTCTAGGTGTCAATGATTGCTAGAAAGGACTGTCAAACCTAACAAACATTACTTTTGTAAGGAAGTTGTAAAGAAAAAAAATAAGCTGCTTATATATCACAGGTCATAAGTAATTATTTGTTAACTCTGCAAGCATTGAAAGATTTATCTTGTAGTGTAAGTTTTACAACTTAGAGCAATGAAAATAAACAAATGGGGGTACACAGGCAGAATTTGCTTCATAAGGTCCTAATCCAGAACTACAGTATAAGAACTTTATAAATTAACAGGTGTATCTTTCATGTTACCTAATTTTCATAACAAAATAACTCAATTTTAGTCCTTGAAAAGATACATGTATTTTAGCAACACAAAGATGCCATTCAAGCTCAATTTAAGACTACTGGAATGCAAATAAAAGGGTAATACTCAAAAGCAGCAGAATAGTTTTAGGATGTGTCTGCAGAAGTAGAGAGACAATTAAAGAAACCACAGACTTCCAAAACTTTGCACACAAACATTCACTGGAAGGCTGTGTGAAATCATGCTACTTTGTCTTCCTTTTGTGTGCATGTTCCTGCCCAGCAAGTAACAACAGGAGTCAAGTGTAATGGTCCCACATCACAGTGGCCCAATTCAGGTTGATTATACTATTTCTGTTGTTGTTTTGGTCACTTCTATTTCAACAAGGGAAAGAGAGAAATCAAGAGTAGAGTAGAGTCACAAGTATTAAATTAAAAAAAATCCAAACCCCTGGCTAAACCGGAAAAAGCCTGACAATTCTTTCTTATGACTTTGTGTTGCAAATACATTTTTCCCCCAAATAATTCCCAATCTAGTAATGTGTACTTTCTAAATTCATTGTGCGTTCACTGCTGAGCCTGCTGAACATAAGGTTCTTGTGTCAAATGCCAGAACACCATGTTCACTCGGTGGTAAAAATTCACACTAATTGTATTAGCACAATTCAGACTGGGAAGCAAGCAGATTTCAACATTAATTTCCAGCAGTGTGTTGAGGACAGAGTTTATTACCCATTCCTCCAAGTCCCAAGGGCAAGGAAGGGGACTGAAGAGGTGAAACCTATAGAGAAGAAAAGTCAGCATGTTGTACATGGGGGTGTGATGGAGAAACTGTCCCCCTCTACATATTCTTGAACAGTTTGGTGCATTGCCAAGTCAGCTCTGAGCCACATTTATTACTCCTTCACTTCTGCTCTGGTTGAAAGAAACTCTCACAGTAAAAACAATCTAGTTTTACCAAGCTACTCACATTTGTGCTGTCAACTTCAATAGTCTGAGATTGCCCATCTGAGCACCACTGCAATATTACTAAGACCATCTCAGTGACTTACATCAGCCATGTTTGAAAAGTGGACAAAGTTATAAACATAGTTTAAAAACAATCTATCACCTTTCTTCTTCATTTGCATTTCTCTTGATCCAGGAGGTGCATTAATATCTCCTATCCCCTGAAAGTATACATATTTCTTCACAGTTATCAAATTGGGTGCAAACTTCCAAACATCCTCTCTATCATCAATGATGCAAACCATGGAATCTCCACAAGGGAAGAGATCTCTAAGAGACAAAACAGGTGATAAATTAAGCCAGTTTTAGAAATTTATATAGCAATGAAAGCAATTTCTATTGATGCTCCAGTTTATTAAGAACATGTCTGCAGAACATGGAACTTACAAAAAAAACTTGCAAAAAGTCAGCAATATTAAAATTATGGAATTTAAAATACAAGCTTTGAACAAATTACAGTTAGTGGAAAAAAAGGAAACAGCTGTTTTAAAATCTGCATCCCAAAGGCTAAAGGTAGAAAACAAGAAACCTCTGCGAGAACAATTACAACATTTCAGTCTAGTTTTCACTGGTTTTTGTCAACCAATAGCCCAAAGTCAACTTTCACAAGGTAAATACACTACCTACATATAGATAGGTAAAAGACACAAGAAGAGTTTTTAAAGAGTAAATTCATTCAGTCCAAGATAAAGGAAATAGAAGTACTGATATCACCCATCACCTAGGAGGAAGAGGAGGTGGAGTACTTTAGATGCACATTAAAAAAAAAAAAGAGCAAGAAAAGAAAAAAGCTTCTCATTTGCTACAGTCAGGTGTGGAGGGGGAGTAACTTAGTATTTCATGAAGTTGCATTAAACATATCTGTCTTAGAAAAAATCTTGGGTTCATGCTCTGAAAAAGATCAGAATGTGAATTTAGACTAGAATATGAATTCAAGGCTCTAGATGACCTAATTTCAATAAACACTAGGAACAGAAGGTGCTTTTAGCACATTTGAAAGCCAGAATACTAGGTATTCAATTATGAATTAAACTCTGAGAATTTTGGTTTAATTAAAAAACCCCACAATATAAAAGTCATTATACAAGATCACAAGATAAAGTGAAAATATGGCTGTTATTACAAGAATAAGAAGTGGAAACATGATGCCATGGCATCACACTTACTGTTCTGCTACCACAGAACCCCTTAAGTAGAAGGAATGCTGCAATGCCCAACACACCAGTTTTACTGAGATGGTGTTGATATTTAAGAGGCACACAAAGAAGGAAATAAACACATTAAGTGCAGAGGGAGTAATTTTTATTTTATTTAGCATCTTTTCCTCTGCTGTTCTGTTTTGTATAATGCCTAAAACACATATACATACCTAAGATTCCCAGTTTTAGAAAATGGATCGATACATTCATCCCTTGACAATATCCGATGGGAAAAAAGCTTCTTTTCAGGGTCCAAAAATCCTTTTGGAAGAAGAAATTAAAAAGTTATGTTCAAGATGTTTGTTCCTTGCTTATGTTTTATATACTTCTGCTACTTTAATTTGTGCAACAGCAGTTTAACAGACAATTTTAAGGCATGAGATCAGATGGGAGAAAGTACAGTGGATCAAGTATTTGTAGCTAATTCAGTGAGATTAATTTAAAAATTCCATCTAATTTTCTTTCAAGATGGCAACAAAACTGAATTTGTGACAGCCAAATTAATAAGGCTGAAAGAGATACAGCAGGTGACAGATACATGATTTTTGCAACTTACATTTATCTCTCTATAGTTGGGACTTTAAAGCTAAATGCTCTCCTTAGCTCATTATGCCTAGGGACTGCAGACAAGTCTCACAAGAGTCGGCAATGTGCTGCAATATTTAAGCACAGTAGGAAGTTAAGGGACAGTTCCAGCCGGAGCTCTTGCATTTGTAGGTTTTAAGTTGTACCTCTAACAACTGCTTCAATACTTTACACACAGTGAATATATCCTGGGACTTCTGGAAATACTGAGGCCCAGTAGAAGTAACGGTTCTGACTGTGCTCTTTAAAACAAACAAACAAATAAACAAAACCCCCAAAACCGAAACAGAAGCTGTGCCAGCTGATCTTAAAGCAAGATAAAGTGCTATTATTTAGGAAAATGATGACTTGGGTGTACAAACACACATGCACATGCTTCTGAACCTAGTCTCCAATAATGAAGTTTACCTTCATGAACAGATCACAGCCACATTAATTGCTTAGAAAGAAACTGGCATACTACATGCTAACCTGTATTTTTTGTTTTACTGAATTTGTACTGAAGCTAGTATCAACTTCTCATTATTCTTATGAATAATACAAAGCAGTCAATACTTACTTGGGAACCATCTTTTCAAGTTTTACTGCCTTTTACTTTAAATGATGGCCATATTATAATCAGAAACAGAATCCAAAATGACTACAAACTCCATGGAACAAGTTTAATTTTCTTTCAAGGAGCTCACATTTGCACAGAACTTATGTTCAAGTCCTTTTAACAGTCCAGCTCCCAAGAGTACCTTAAGTTGGGAAAACAAAGCTTTAAAAAAACTAAAAAAATCAGTCATCACTTCTGAAAGTTGATCCTGCATGTAGTTAATACTGATGTGTAATTGGAATAACTTAAAACCCATAAAAGCAAGAAAATTCTGAGTTAAGGACAGAGGTTCAACCTTAACTCACCCGACTATGCTTAAGAATTGCTGCAAACTCGTAGAATCATCCCCTGTAGTGAGACCCTTGCAGTACCTAGGCATAATGAATTGAGAGAATTAGCTACACAGATTTATTGCTGTACACACAGATAACTTTGCCAAACTACAAAAGCCGTCATACAAGTTGCTGTTCTCCCCAACAAAATTCTCTTCTGCTAACTGTCTGAATACACAGGAACTCTCTACATTGAATTAGACAGAAGCGTACGGATTACATGGCAAAACTTCAATGAGGCACTCAGTTGCAATGTTGCCAAGCTGAAACTGTAAGAAAAATGAAGTTGAACTAAAAAAGTCCAAATGCAGAAAGCCTGGCTGCCAGGGATTACAGGTAAGGTAGCATTCCAAAGCCTCACAGTAATGAATGAATTTGCTAAACTAATAACACACTGAGGACAGAGCTCATCAAAAAATCCATCTGCAAAGATACAAGCCCACCTTAGGAGAATCTGAAGCTAAGCTACCTGAGTAACAGCACAGAAAACAGCACTGGTCTCTTTTTAGAAAATTCTTTCCAGGTCAAACTGTTTGGTTTCTTTTAGATGTTCCCTAGTCAACTAAATCAATATAACAAACAATTTGACGTTTTCACATCTCAGGGAAAAGGTGGGTAACGTTTCATTCATCATACACCATCTGTTTTCTTCAACACACCAGGCATCCACCAAAGCCACTCTCTCACTCTTCTCTGCTGCTGGACAGGGGACAGAAAATATTATGAAGAAAATATTATGAATATTATGGGTTGAGATAGGGACCAAGAGACTGGGACAAACTGAGCTGACAAATTGAGCTCCCACTTAGTATCATAAATTAGGCACTGTGCTAGGTATGCCCCTAAGTTTCTTGAACAAACTGAAGACACTATTATTATCCTTCACCATATTACGAAGGACTATCCAGTAGACTCACCCAGTTGTTTCCCATTATCTCAGACTGGCTCTTTGCACATACACTTACTAAACTGTATTGCCTGCTCCTCTCTTGAAAAAGAAAAGTCGTAAATAAGTAAAGACTAAGTTAAAATCATCAGAAGATACAATGCTGAAAAATTAACTCATTCTGGGGATGTCTCAAATGTTAAAGAAAGAATGAGTTAAATAGCAGTTCCCAGGAGAAGTTATGTAACAGTTGGAACCAACATTAATTTGAGTAAGTTGTTTTATGAATAAAACTAAAACTGAATTTCTGAAGAATCAGGTTACCTTCAGTTCTAGTTGAGATTCTACTTTACAACCCAGAAAGAGCTGTTGACCCAATCTTTAAAAGTTGGAACAACTTCAGACACTGGTGATTATACACACACACTGTACACATTCTGTAATATACTTGCTGTAACAAACCATATATATGCATGCTCTCAACTTGGTCCAACTTTCTAAATTTCATTGTAAATCTGGAGTGATTTCACATTGCTTTACTATTGTTTAATAGCTTCTGAACTCAAAATTCTCTGTAGCACTTTACAACTAGCTTTTAAGCTATCATCGGCTTTAAATATACCAAACTTCTCTTATAGAGAGCAGAAAAAGAAATTAAGCAACAATTGCTGAAAAGAATTATTTAGTAGAGAAATACTCCAGGGAGCTCTAGATGATAAAATCCAAATCTCATCTTCATAAACATACTACCAGATATCACTTTGTAAACATGTCAAACTAAAAAAGAGTTTAGGATAAATTATTTCAGCAGATATAAATGGTGTTTACAAATATCAGCTAATCCCACTTAACAGATGGCAAGAGTCAGCTGAGATGAAAGAACTGACAAGATGTCATCTCTTTTCAAGGACATTTTCTAGGACATGAAAGGAACAGCTCAGAGTTCAGAATTCACAAAGATATATAGGATGTCTACAGAGGACCTAAGCAAACAACCTTTTTCTCATAAAAAAGATCCCCAACATTTATTACAAGTTCTTTCTTTATGTAACATAGGAATAACAAAGTATCAAACTGACAGCTCTGTGAGAAACCTTTTAACCAATACTGCCATCAAGTGTTCTCTATATGTATCAGCTATGTATTTCTCTAGAACTGCATCTTGGCTGCACGGGTGGACCAAAGGCTGTATCCTGTGTTTCTCCACAGATTTCAGCTGAAAAGATCTCCAGCACGGCACAAATAACCCACCTGCAGTTTGAATGATTTTGATGAGGTTAAAAAGCTTCAGGCAGAAATCCTGAAGTCTGCAGGTGACAGGAAGCAGCAATACCCTAATTTGCTAATTTGGTGGCTATTCCTACTATGGAATAAATGGGGTAGTTTGAGTATGACGACCTCAGTAAGTGTCAGCCTATGGCAGCACTGGGACTGCAGGGTAATCCACACTAGGGCTCAGAGACTAAAATGGGCAGAGAACCAAATCACACATTGAGAGAAGACAGGGAAAGCAGTCAGACATTGTGAGTTTACCTCTGCAACTTCTCCCTGGTTCTGAAGGCCATTTGGCATAAAGCTTCTGACCTTAGGCCACATCAAGGCACACAGATCCAGGTGAGGAAGACTGCCTTCTCAATTTCTGACTACCATGTATTTAAACCTAGTGCTTGAGAAAACTATTCCTCTTTTGCCACAGAAGATAAAAATACATTCTAAGGACAGAAAGGTACAGAATTATTCATGCATTAGCAGCATACAACACTTAATCCAACAGGAAGACTGACAAAGCTTTAGGAAGATTCTTCAAACTATGCTCAAAGACTGAGTGACATAGAAACATTCACTTGGATTGGCAGGATAGGACATGCCTCAAACCTTTCAAGGAGTATCAGCTGGACACCACAAATAAGCATCACATTATGAATACAGAAATATTGTATGTTGTCATCCAGAAGTCTCCTATAATTGTCATTACAAGCCTGTTCTACAGCATTTAACATGCACAAAGAATTGTTTGATTATATATTTTTTCTAAAGTGTTTTAGAGCTAACTAGGATAGCTAGCTCTCAAACTATTTTGGAATCTCCCTTTCTTGCCAAGAAGTGGGATTACTGGGACACGGTTGTTCAAAACACTCCAGGCAATATGACACAAAAAAAAGCAAATGTGAAAGACAACTTAATAAAAAGCTAGGAGACATGGAACAGCATGATGGAACATGGAACAGTTTGACAGAGTCATAATCTAAAGTACTGTTAATTATATTAACATATTGTCTTAGACCAACAGATTTGATGAAGGGAAGTTTGAGGAGAAAATGCTCTTCTGACAGGGAAGACTAAAATTGGCTTTTACCCCATCTTGATAGTTTAAACACATGGTGTCCATCTTAAAACATGATTCAGACCCATACACTTGCATAAACAGGGCAGATTTCTTTTTGTTTCTCAGAAAAAAGAAAACATTTCAGCCAGTGACCCACACAATAGACTACTACTGTTATAATTCAAATACAAGTTTTCACTCAGTCGTAGAAAACATTTTTAAATTCTTGAGAAAAATATGTGAAAATAACTGCTATTTCTGTTCTTCATGAAGTAAGTGTACCTCAGCTCCATGGCACAAACAGAACTGCTGTAAATTGATTTATAGCAGCAGAACTTTCTTTGGTGAAAGGAAACCATAGGGGGGGTGGCATTCCCCACATGACGAGATGATGTCACGTTGTCGGAATTTTATGGAACAGTCACATTAGATTTGTAAGAGAAGTGAAGTTGCAGATTATTGTTAGGGTCCATCAACAGAGCAAAGCACATCTGATGGGGAAAAAAAGGATTATTTCCAAAATTACAGGCCATAGAGGCACGGCCTTGTAAACAAGCTAAGAATTCTGCTTACAGGACTGTTTAGGAGGTGGCTTTGCAGAAAACAAAGAACAAATACTTGAAAACAACTGCATAAAGAAAATTAATCATATGAGTATGAAGGCAGGGTAGTTAAATACTGTTAAATGTAACATACTACTCACCTGCAATTGTATGTGCATACAGTCTGCTGCCAAAAGTAAAAACATGTAATTCATAGAGCTTGGCAATTTTTTCCAGGAACTCCTTGCAATGAGGACGCAAACGTGTGTGCAACATAGGCTCACCTCGACCTAACTGGAAATGAAATATTCCCTAGAAGAAAAACCATGTTGAACATTATCAAAATAGGCAAACAAAAATACCAGCATTGCAGAGCTATCCTCTTTCCTCACTTCAAATTTATTTGGTCCTACTAAATCAAAGCAAGTTTTGGCCACAAGATTATGTGGATAAATAAAATTCGAAGCATATTTTTACTCTATGCCGGGCTGTCCAACAATAAGGCTTTCAAATGCAGGAAGCTGTACTGTTGAAAAATTTATGATGCAGGTGGCTTTCATTCAAATCTTTACTTATGGCAAACCAATCTGAGAAATTTCTCAACCTGCTTGTTTCAGAGAAGCTCAGGATCTCACTACAATCAATACGTCTCAATAAACTTCTGACAGACTTATTTCAGCATGCACTGAGCTCAGAGAAAGTATTTTCTTCGTCCAAGAAAGTCTGTCTATGGAAACATAGCATCAGAGAGCAAACCAGGAAGGAAGCTTGCAGATAAAGATCCCAGTTAAAAACCTCAAAATATTTTTTGAATTATTTTTCTTCAAACAATGAATTCAGACTGATAGAGGCATAGCCTTTCAGACACACAGGATTTTTTAATCCTTAAGGTGAATATTCATGGTCCCCTTTCCTGTTAAATGCAATGTACACTTCTAGCTTGCTTTTTCCTAGCAATTGTGAACATATGCTGAGCCTACTGGACATGCAAGAATGGCAAGAGGAAAGAAAAAAATTAAGTAATCAGTTTGCATGATATTGATGTTTGAGTTTGCATCTTCTTGTTCCAGACACTGTACACATTTCAACATGTTTCTTGTTTTAGAGCTTCCAAATTAGAAATGTTACAAGCCAATACACTCCTTGTCAGTTCAATAATAACCATGAAGAAATTAAAGCACAACACACAGCCTCTCCCCTCTAAAAGAGATTTTAAAAAAATCCCTACACATACTCATGGAATAACTGACATAGAAACACACAGGATTGCTCAAAAAGGGACTCTGAACAGTAATTCACTGTATCTGCCTCAGACTTGGAGGGAAAATAGTCTCATTACTGAGACTCAGCTTTTGAATTGCAGAGGAAGAAAAGCAGAGATTAAAAAAAGCTACCTGAAAACATCTCTCAAAATGATTAGAAAGGAAAAGTGCAGGAAAGCATGAATGGAAGAAAGAAATGTCAATCTGAATGTAGAGAAAAAGGAACATATTACAGAAGGCTTGTTTCTCATTTTCTTTTATCCTTTGACTACAATTTTACCTAACCACAGAATGTTCTTTTAAAGAATCATCATTTAAATATTGTTAGAAACATTTCTGTTGTTACATTGGAATGAAAGATAACCCCAAATACCTTATTGGACATTTGCTGGCAGTGCTGTTCTGTAGTATGGATCAATGTCTGGTCCAAATCTACCATGAGCACCAGTTTTCTATTTCGATGTAGTCGCTGTTGATCTTCTCTTCCCAGCTGCTCAGCTTGCTGTAACAGAAATATTCACTGATAAGCTTAGCTTTATATAAATAAATTAGATTTATTGCCTTTTGTGTACCTTACATGTGAGAAGCCCTTCTGCTACAAACTAACTGCACAAGAAATGATGCCTCAACATTAACTGTAGCAATGGCAACTGTGGAGCATTTTTTTTTTACA
The DNA here is from genome assembly GCF_049639895.1 of Pseudopodoces humilis. Lineage (NCBI taxonomy): Eukaryota > Metazoa > Chordata > Aves > Passeriformes > Paridae > Pseudopodoces > Pseudopodoces humilis. The sequence goes on along the minus strand of NC_142200.1, from coordinate 94,550,206 downwards.
GGAAAAGAAAATGCTCTCAAAGTCTACTCTCAGATCTTTGTGACACTACTGTGACTCTTAAAATTCAAAAACTCAACACAAAACTTTCCAATGTAACAAATAACAACTGCTGATTTAATTTAAGACCCAGTCTCCTGACAGGAAACAGCAGTAGCTTTGAACACAAAGGAAAATTCATCTGAAGATCTGAGAACTTTGGACTGCTATGTCCAGCAATTTTGCATCATAAAGTATAATATGTCAGAAAACCCCACATTAAGTACAGAATTGAAGCTGCTGGTGATAGAAATGATACCTGCAAACTCCTGTGCATATTTACAAACTTTCCAAGTACCATGTGAAGCTCTGTGCTCACTTGGTTCAGTTCTGATAGCAAGTTGTAGTGTTACCCTCCAGACAACTGAACTTAAAAGTAAAGTTAGAGCACTATAAAGCAGCAAGGATCAAGTGCAAACTGCCCTTTGAAACAGTCCTCTGTGATGGGGGCACCTCTAGCTGCTTACATCTTCACAATGCCCCTCACTGACATTCTCTGAAGAACTATCAGAAAAAAAACAACCAAGTAGCAACATAAAAAAAGTAAAAGGAGATCAGGTTGATAAAGAAGAGAAACAGAATGTTCATCTTCAAAATAAAACATGCTCCTTCCCCCTACACCAACTGAGGGATAAAAAAACATATTTTGGTAACTCAGATGAATATTTGAAATATTCATGAATTCAGAATACTTGGAGTATTTGAAAAATAATGAAATAATTTTACCATACAGGTAAGTTGCAGCAAACTAGCTTCACTATATCAAATGGGTCAATTTCAAGGTGAAGGTCAAAGCCAGGTTTCAGACATTGAAGCTTTGAACAGATTTCAGCTAAAGGAACTTTTCACTAACTGTTCACTCTTAGTGACAAAAATGTTCAACTATTAGGTTTACAGGCAGCTGTCAAAGTGACATGTTTTCAGTATACCGCTCTAAAAAACCCCAGTATAAACCATGAGAAAAATCAATATACAATGAGACAAACTCACAAAACCCCAGGGCTACTGAAGTTTAACCCCAAATTCCCCTTCAAAGGGAAGCCAAAAATCCTGTATCAAGTACATAGAACATTTACAAAACTACTGCAATTAAGTTTCTCAACTGTGGAGCTACTGTGAAAGGCATGAACAAAGAGAAAGCATGACGGTACTTACCTCAGAGCTGACTTTCAGCTCTGGGACACTGTGAACCATTGATACAGTTGCTGTGGATAATGGCACACTCTGTTTTCCGTTCTTGCTTCGTATCCTAATCACATAGGGGAAAAGAAGGATCACATGAGAGAATAATAGTTTAGTGAAATGTTAAACAGACTAAAATATGTGGCCTCAAACTAATCACCACCAAAAAAATGGTTAAAAAGTGATATTTTAACTAACACACTCTTTTAAATTCTTGCTAATCCAAGTTGCTACACAAAATGGATAGAGGGCAAAGAAACTCACCAGAAAAAACCCTGCAAAAAGTCACTGTAGCAAGTTATACTTCAATACAATTATTTTGTGACACATGACACTAAGATGAAACACATCTATGTATTGATTTGCATCAAAAAACAAGCTATAAACTAGATATAACTACCAGACCACTCACATGTAAAACTACTCAGTTTCTTTTTTTTTTTTTTTGCAATCCCTCAGCTTACTTGTTTTACAAGCCAGAGTATGAAAAACATAAGCAAAGGATAGGCAAAGTAACTGCAGTAAATGCACACAGAGTTACTTACAGGTGACTGCTGCTTCAAAAATACCATACAAAAAAAATCTCCTTACATGCTCTTCCCATTGGCAGAAAACAGAGTGAGGAACTCTGTATGCTTGTGTCTATTTTTTCATGTGTATAATGATACACACAGTCTTACTGGCATACAGATGTATGTATATACAGGTATCAACACAGAATAGGTGTCACCCTTGTGCATGTACACGTATGTGAGACAGTGTGTGTGTACACACACGAGTACAAAATTGCTTGAAAACGGATCAAGTAACCCTGTATAAGATCCCTTTCACTACCTTACATCAATCAATTTATTGGGAATTCTGCCATCCAACTGATGAGTCACCAATATTAAAAAATATTAGCATACAGATTTTGTCCTAGGTGACACACGCATATCTTTTAATTCTCCCATGTACCAGTCCTATCAAGGACAGGATTTGGTATCAGATCTACAACACGAGTTAAACCAGATTTCACTTTGTGACAAGCAAACTGCTGAGGAACAAGTGTGCTGAGCTGAGTTGAGGCAGACACAACCACAGACAGGTAACTTTTTCCCTGTACCACAGTGTATTGCAGCACTGATGTCCAGTAATAGAAGTATTTACTAGGTCTAAAGTTTACAAGTACGTTTTAGCACCTTACATCCTTTGCGTCAGAGTTCAGAAAACTTAATCTATAACACTGAGTAGCATTTTAAATGAGCATTTAAAAATTATTAACCGTTTTCAGACCATTAGTTGTATGACTACTAAGAATGCTGTACTTGATTTTCTCCAAGCAAGAAAAGCATCAATGTTTTTGACTTGTCTTCTGATGTAGGCTCAGCAGTCATAACACAGTATTTCAGATGTATAAGCCATTTTATATAAAATGAAGACACAGATATAAGACATAGTAAGAAGTATTAAGTGAAAAAACCTCAATTTATTAGATACCTTGGACTTGTCTGTATTTCTCATATGAAATGACAGCAGTAGAGCAATATTTAGAGGTGACTATATTCAAACCTCAAATCAAGTATTCATTCAGGACAGACAAAGCCCTATTCATGATTATCCTAACTTTGCTAGGTTTGCCAAATAATACTTGTTTACAAAATATTAACATTTAACTTAAAATAAAAAATTATATCCAAATATTAACCAGGCTACTTCTTGTGTAGCACTCTCAATATTCAGTTCACTTGCACTGGTTTGCGGGATAATGTTCATAAAACAATTCTTAACAATGAGCATGTATTAAAATGAAACCAAGGTATTTCCAGCCAAATGAAATGAGTATGTGACATTAATCTATAAAATCCAGGCAACTATACAGCTTGTTTTGGAACAGCTGTTGAATTAGTAATTTGATATGCATAAGAAACATTCTCTTTACCAAGCAATGAGACACAGCAAAGGAGAAATACAATCATCTTTTGAATTTGCTTTCTTCTTTGCCTAAGGCCTAAATTCCTTTAGTTCCATGGCAGAATATTTCACAAGAAATTGAAAACAGTTAAGAAGCCTTAAATTGAAAGCACTGGAGACAAGCTAGCTCCCATTCAGACACAGTGCAAATGAAGCAAGGTCATTTGAATGAGACTGCTATTACCTCTCAGCTACTTGCAGCTGCACAGATGAAGCTCTCAGGTTTACTAAGCAAGCTGTTGCTGACACACCATGCAACTCTCAGTGGTGAATACATGGAAAGGAAGTGTGATGAGAATTTACCTCTCTACACATGCCTCTTATATTTTCTATTTAAGTTACCCTACATTACCTCCATGAATAAAGAGCACGCACAGTTCTTAAATCTTAAATGAGTGCAGATCTCAGAGCTAAAGCCTTCTCTTTACAACCTTTAGCAACCTGAAGGGCCTAAAAGATACCTGGAGAGGAGCTATTTACCAGGATGAGTAGAGACAGGCCAAGGGGGAATAGCTTTAAACAAAAAGGGAAGGTTTAATCAGATATAAGAATGAAATTGTTTTCTGTGAGGGTGATGAGGCACAGCAACAGCTTGCCCAGAGAAGCTGTGGATGCTCCATCCCTGAAAGTGTTTAAGGCCAGACTGGATGGGATCCTGGGCAACTTTGTTGAGTGGAAGGTATCCTTCCTCATGGCAAGAGAATTGTAACTAGATGATCTCCAAGTCCCTTCCAGCCCAGGATATTTTATGGATCTATTAGATGAGAGAAGGAAGAGCTTGAATGCCTAATCAGAAGCAAGTAGAAGTTGGATAAAAGAGCTGACAGTACTTACTGAGTTAAATCCTGGCCACATTCTGCACACAAGCCTTTCATAACAACAGGATGGCTGCATCCTTCCAGTCTCACCAGGACAGTTCTGAAAAAGACACAGGCATTCCAATTACAGAAGGCAGATTACAGACACGTAGATTAGTAACTCACAGACTGAATGAATTCAAAGAATAAATTCTGGTTATAACTTGAGAGTCAAGCCCTTAAGATACATGCTTTTGTCACAACATGGTAAAAAAAGACAACCATCTAAATTTTCAAAACTTTAGAAGTCACTGAACTGACTAAGAAACTGACTGAGGTCAGTTTCTAACCACAGTTTAGCAAGGAAGTTTGATGAGAATGAGTACTGTTAGTCCAGAAACAGTTTACATTCACTTGGATACAACTCCCCATTAATACCCTACACTGAGCTACACAGTAATGAAAAACAAATGTGGAAACCTCAACGTTACAGAACAGCTCAGGTTTTCTTCTTTTAAAATCACTGAGTTCAATGGTTAACCTAACACAGCCAAGCCCATCACTAAACCATATCCCTAAGCACCACACCACCATGTCTTAAATTCATTCAGGGATGGTGTCTAGATCCCTTCCATGGGCAGCCCATTCCATTGCTTGACAATACTTCCCATGAAGAAATTTCTCCTCATATCCAGTATAAACCATCCCTAGCACAACTTGAGGTAATTTCCTCTCCTCCTATTGCCTGATACTTGGAAGAAGCAACTCTCACCTGGCTACAGCATCCTTCCAGACAGTTGTAGAGAGTGCTAAGGTCCCCCCTGAACCTCCTTTTCTCCAGACTAAACACCCCCAGCTCCCACAGCTGCTCCTCATCAGACATGTGCTCCAGACCCTTCACCAGCTTCCTTCCCCTTCTATGGACATGTTCCAGGAAGTCAATGTCCTTTTTGTACTGAGAAGTCCAAAATTTAACCCAGTATTTGAGGTGTAGCCTCACCAGTGCCAAACACAGGGGCAGACAAGTTCTATACCAACTTCATCTTAGTTTATTATTTTCATGGCAGATCTCTATTGCTTCAATCGTCTCATAAAAATATTTTAATTTCTGATCTTTAAGTCTTGACTCACCACATCTTAAAATAAAGACATAGGAACTGATATTTTATTCTTTCTTTTAAACAGTGGCTAAACCAAACCAGAAATTAGAGCTGGAAACAGAAGTGTGACATTCACTATTCCAAACTCCTTAGAAGACAAACTCTACTTTTCAGCTGAATAGTCTAACTAAAGTATTCCTCATCCAGTTATCAAAATTCCAGGTCTTGAAAATATCATTATTTATTTTCTCTCAAGCACTTCAGTCACACTAAGAGACTCGTTTTCTTCATTACAGATGGAGACATTGATCTTTCAGACTTTTTATTTTAAAAAAATTCTAATAACTACATACACTTCAGCCACTACAAAATTTCACCAACTCTGTTACAACGAACTACATCATCTCCCTATTTTTAAAAAAAAGATAAAATAAAAAGTCAAGCAGCTAAAAAAAAATCCCCAACCAAAAAGCAAAAAACCAACATAACCCAAGCTCTTTCATAAACTGGCTGTAGTGTTTTAAGCGTGGCTTCAAACCCGTACTGCAATAAGCAGACTGCACCATGAAGAAAATTCTGCATGCCCAAATATCTCATTCATGTATCTGACTACTAAGCATTTGGGAATTCCAAGCAGAAATCCAGTTTCTAAATAATACTTGCAACTGCTTACTTACAGTGTGACTTGTTCTTCAACAACCAGAAAAATGATGACTCTACTAACAAAACTGCAGTTCATGCCTGCAATGAAGATTATTTTCCTCTTTGAGAGCAAAAACTGGATTCCAGTCAGGTTTGTTTCAAAGTAAGTCTTCTCAAGCCATCATACTACCAGTATTCCCATTTACAAAAGTGCAGATCTATGCCCTTCTCACTGGCAGTCATCATCTGCTTGGAAATTACACCTCCTCTTCCTGTGTAGGCATCTTACATCTCCCATTTTTTAAACATGGTATTTATTTCACAGTAAACAAATTATCAGTCTTGGCTTTTTAAAAGAACTGTACAATATAAAGTATTTTAGTGGCCCTTCACTAGTGGCAATTCACTGTGTGATTATTTAACGGATTTCACAGAATTTAGGTCTCCTCTCACCCCTCTATGTTTGCACTATTTAATTTGACTCTCTCCCCACTCCCTTTGACAATATGCTGTGACAATATGCTAACTTGCTGTCTTTTACCTTGATTCACTGCTAAGCTCCTTTTTAGGCTAACAATGCACACTAATGACCATGTCAGAATTTTTCATTCTCACCATGTGTTCAGTGTACGAATCAGAAATTACAGACACACCTAAAAGGCCAAAAACCCGCCCCATGGTACAAGCTACAGAAATATGCTTAAAAGATTACCGTGAAGATTATACCCCAGATTAATTTGTTTTCAATAGTTAAGAAGAAAAAAGCCTTTCAATGCCAGCTTAGAAGCCACAGCATCTCTAGACATTCTCTACTTTGCAGTCAAGGTAACCTCACACTCCAGGTATGCAACAGGAGAAGCTGGCATAGTCCTGGGCTGAGATCCAAATCAAAAATTGACATGAAGGAGCAAAGATTTTTATAAGAAAGTTAGAGTTCTAAATCATTCATTGATACTGTTCCTAAACAGCACCTCTGTACCTTATACCAAGCATGACCACTAAATAGCAGCTTTGCCCCTGCAAAATCTAAACATAACCAGAACTCCTGGCCATATTAGATGTGCTAGACATAAAATAAAAAGTACATGATACAAAGTCCTCCGTCATACTGTTGTCTGTGATGCTTAACCCAAAGGACAGAGGAAGAACTCCAGAGCCCTGATAAACTTCTGAGCAACATACAACCAAAGTGTCAAGTTTCAATTACAACTGTCAGGATCTTAGGCAGACTTCTCCCAGGGAATATCCCAAAAATACTTAGTGCTGCAGGAAGAAAGCCTGAACTCTACTAAGGCCTAGGCATATTTAAATTTTAGCACACGTGTTTTAATTACTAAAAAAAACCAAACAGACCTCAGTAAGAATGACTTTTTTTTGATTTCACACCTGGAAGCTCTCCTTTTACTGTTGAAGTGTGGGATTTTCAAAATGTAATGGCCAAGATCAAAGCAAATTATCAGACAAAAGTGAGCTGAATCTAAGTGTGCATGTCTGGTTTTAAATGGCTGCATATACCAAATACAGGTTCAGGTTTCTGCCTGTTCTCTTCTCTGCGTCATAAGTGAAACCCACTTAGAAGAACAGAGCCTTTCCCGACTTCATTTCTACAAAGAATGAACTGATTCTATTCTCCCTCCCACCCCCTACAAATATGAGGAACTACAGCACATTACTGCTGGCAACAATAACAGTATCTTCTTCAGGATCCACACGATGATAAGCAGAGCTAATTGGCTACTTCAACAATAGCATTCCAAGGAAACTGCCACAAAAGATGCAAAATCTTTTCCTAGTTTTACAAACTGTCCCAACTGTGCAGATAGGACAGGCAAAGCAACTGGGTAAGAACCACTATGCTGTGACAAATAAACTTTTTTTCTGAGCAACTGTGGAGGTGGCAGATCACTCCAATACCCAGCCTGAAAGCTAAATGACTGCAACAGAACCACAAACTACCCACATGGTTTCTTTGGTACAATGAAACTTGAACTAGTAAATAAGACAACCCACTCTGAGCCCTTACTCATATTCCTTCCAGAGGTACTTGTAAACAACACAGAAATTAGGTGTGCCATTAAGGTAAAGTTTTATTTTTTGTGGTCACAGTCATGAATAGGAACAGATATCTACCAACAGCCTGAGGATGTAGGTGACCATAAGCTCATCACTGCTCTCCCAGTACTTCCACACTTACATCCTGTTTCTAAACCAAGTATTTTAATAATGTCTGCTTTAATTCAGCAGCATAGTAAAGAAAAAAAAAAAAAGGGGGAAAGCTTTCATGAAATCCAACACGAACATTTTTTAACAGAGGAAGTCAATGCCTGTGCTAATCCTAAAGCCTGGTCACTATTGTTGACTTCAAATGGAAGAACTTTGTATCAAGCATATACCATGGCACTGGTTCCTGGTAACTGAATTAAGTTGGAAAGCCACAACAGAGTTCTCGTATCCGTGCTACACCTCAGTTGTAGTTGTTCTCACTGAAGAGAACCCATTGCAAACAAAAAGCACTCCCCTAAATGTTTTTTATTGCTTAAATTTTGTTTTGTTGTTCAGTTGTTTTTTAAAGCATCATCTAATACTTCCAGCAGCAAGTGCAGCAGTTACAGGAGAACAGTAGCAAGAACTTCTTGAGATGTTTTTTTCCATAATAAGTCAACTACAGGAGGGGCTGGCCAGCTGCAGCACATGAGTACAATGGCCATGAGATCTCTTTGTAGTTGTCTTCGTAAACCTCTGTATCTGAAGGATACTCAGCATGACACAGAAATAGAGAGGTTCCCTCTGTTACTCAGAACAAGTCTAACCTGACTCTACATTATGGCCTTCTATTACAGCCTATTACATGGCCTTCTATTACAGCTTGGCTTCACTTCCAGAGGCAACAGCTCCATAGTCACGCTGTCAGAGAAAGGCAATTACTCCCCACTCTCGTGTTCCTCTGAAAGCCTGGCCCCTCCTCAGGCACTTCCAGATGAACCTTCCAGAACCCTGCAAGGCTGAACTCTCCAGTCTTAACCAAGTTTTCTGCTGGTTTTAGAGTCAAGCAGCTAGTAAGAGCAGTCCAGCAAGGGTGACTGATCAAAGCTGCAAATGTTTCACAAACAGGGCTAAGACAGACACAGGTCGAGAAACTCACATTTTCTCTCCACAGTAACCAGGCCACTTCACTAGTATTTATCTTTCCTATCTGTAAGGACTAGTTTGGACAAGTCCAAGTCATGGAAACAATAGTTTTATTTATTACCTTAAAATCTGCTCCAAGGTACCCTGCACTGGCATTGAAAATACAGTGCAATATAGTGCAAATTTACATGAAGCTACTGCCCTGCACTGACTTGTATCTCATGCGAGTGCTGGCAGCCAAGCCATTGCTGGGTTTCCTCAGATCTATTTGGTACAAAGAGAGACCTCAAATACCACAAGAAACACACAGACTGAGTTGTCACTGTGACAGCTTAAAGCTGCTGTCCTTAATCTGATGCCATATGCCCTTCTGATTTGCATTAGAAGATGTCTAAGTATACTAATGCAGAAAAAGGAGATACTGGTGTGTAAGTGAACAGAAGTTGAACAGAAGTCGCTGCCCTGGTTCAGCAGAATGCTCAAGGGGATGTTACTGGCGAACTGTCAAGGGGTAAAAATACCAAATGAACACATCTTCAGATCAATTATTATTAATACCAGCTACTACTGAATCAACCAACCGATCTAGAACAAATATGAGCACAAAATCCTTTAGTTGTTAGATAAAGTCAGAATCAACCTAAAGCCTGCTTCTACAGTTTCGTTAGTCAGATTTCTGACATTTTTGTTTGCTTATATGGGAACAGTATTTTGCGGTGTATCTGCAGCATTTAAATCCCCTACTAAGAGTCCTTACGACCAACTTACATCAAACCACAGCCTTTGTTACACAGGACTCCAGTTTTGTAGCAAGGTATTTTCAAAGCCTGAATCACCTTAGTCTCACCGTGTAAGAGTATTTAACCACTGGATTTATTTATTTAACCTTCATTAATATCTTTGAGGAAGCAGAGAGAGTCCCTGAAAAACTGATTAAAAACACCAAGGATTCACAGTATCACATGGCCCTTGTTGCTACAGGCAACACATGGACTACATGTGTTGAGCCTCTTTAAGCTGTTGGAGGAAATGTCCACTACAGCTACTTGACTTACACTCAAGGACAGCAAGCACAGACAGCTGCATTTCAAATATGCATGAACCCCAAAGGCTTCACCCAAACAAGTCAGGCCTTTTGATAAAATCCCCCCCAAACTCAAACAAAACCCCCATACCTAACCTAGCCAACTAGGTAATAACTGCTGCGAGCAGTAGCTCACAGAAAGCACAGTTCCCACTGCAAGGCATCATCTCAGTTCTCCAAAGCTAATGGGGAAATTACCGGTCTTTATTTTACTAATTTTACTCTGTTAAATACACAGTATTCACAACTACGAGTTGAAGTGTTGTGAACTTCCTTCTTCTACTTTTAGGCAAAATACCTATTCGGGTTTAGACTAAGGTCATAAACACTAAGAGAAACACAGAGTTTCAGTATTTTATTTATAATCCAAAAAAAACATTTTAAGCTTGAAGTAAGTCTATTTCCACGATTTGCAAGGCTTTAAGTATTTCCATTTACTTCTAGTGAAGAGTTTGCATTACAAGCAAGGAGGTAACCCTCTTTCACCTTATATGCAGACATCTGTGATCAGATTCTTACATGTTTCAAAAAGCCACTGCTAAGAGTTAACAACATATAATAAAAAGGTACAAAAAACACCCCAAAATGGGCTTGCAGTTCCTTTTGCGTAAGTTTTAGTAAATCTTTAAAATATTACTTACAATGCATTTTTTATTTAGAACATTTTAAACCAGAAGTATTATTATTTAGGAGAATTTAAGACTGATTTTTTTTAAAGGGAAAAGGTAAAAAAATAGTTCTCACTGCTTTTACATGGAACCCCTTCAAAACAATGAAGCTGAATAAATTTAGAAGTGGAAAGATCAAGCCTGTAACTCTTATTTATATAACTTATTTATATAACTTATTGCTATTCTTTAGCAGTAAATACTTCTAATAATCACAGAAGAAAACAGGCTGTCATATCCCAGTAATTCATTTAAGCAATAAACAGTTCTGCAGCCCACTCCCCCCATTATTGTTGTCAACTGCTAACATTACTTTTATGCATTTGCTCTTCTATTGCCACTTCTCTCTGAATGCAGTGCTAGCAGTCATGAGGCAGTTCTCAAATACCTGCTGCAAAACTCTCCCTGGGAGTTGAGGAACATCCATCTGACAGCAGGATCATAGCAATTCAAAACTATACAATGAACCCTGGCAATCTAAGTAGCACTTACTCAAAATTTTGAAGTGACTGACGAGTGACTATATAGCCTTCCAATTGACAGAACAAGAATTAACCTAAACCTCCAGTTTTCTCAAACGACACTTGAACTTTCACATCAGGTACTAAAGAATGGTACTCACAGATGAACTGCTGCAAATGCAGCCAACAGCTAATTTTTGTTTTTTTCAGGCATACACCTCTCCTTCAGATAAAGGCACCTAATTTCCTCTTATGTCAGACCAATTTGCCACTGTATTCCTCCTACAGCACAGTCAAGATCACCTGTAATTACTGGAACAAATCTGGTTTGCCTCCTGCAACTGCAGGTGCTCATCTAGAGAAACAGCAACAAATGAACACCAAAACAGCCTGGACACCAGGTCAGAGAAAGGTGACTGAAAAAGACACAATTTCAAACACACACACACACACACGCAGAACTGACATCAAAGCTATAAACATGGACTTTTTTTCTTCCTGTGCAAAGAAATCTGGGAGGATCCCAGATCTCCCCCTTTGCCTTGGAAAGCTGCATCTATTAACAGAATATTGTATCTTCTATAAACATTTAATCACCTTTCTCACTGAAACCACTTAGGCAATCACAGTGCCTTTGTCTGTTACTTCCAAAAAACAAATAGAACCGGAAGAGGCTTACTGCAGGATGCACAATCCTCAAGTCTAACAGCTTCCTCTCATCCTTTCCCTTTATGGATACTGTGGCAAACTTCTCTGGACATTACATCCTGCCTGCTCTCCTCTGGGACTTGCTGTTAAACCAAATGAACACGCTTACATAGGAAAAATTAACGACTCTTAACACCCTCAATAGCAATTATGAGCCAAACTGTCCTAAGTTACACCACAGTGTTCAAACGAGGTGCAGCAGCTCCACATTTGACAACAACCATATGACAGCAAAAGCATCACGTGAGCCCAGAAACCCAACACACTCTGAGAGCAGAGGACAACAGCTTAGAAAGCTGCTCAGCTATTAAGAGAAAAGGGTGATAAATTATTGCCCTGGAAATTGAAGCTTTCTGATAATGTTTTCATAGTTTTAGTTACTTTCCCATGAAAGTTCCATAAACACAAGTTGTTTATCACATTCCTTCTAAGAAATGTCTTGACAGATGTTTCTCATGACCAGTGTGCTTGGGAAGGTGGTAATTATCCAACCCCTGGTCGTTGTCAAGAATCTATAAATACTGGAGTCAGAGAATAAAGGCACTGTTTTATCTGTTCTGACACGGAGAGGTGTTCATGTGAATCATTTTGTGTCCTCTAGCAACAATAAATAGGGGTAAAGTTAATGAAGTTTCTCTTAAGGAATGCTTTCCTTTGCTAGGGCCACTTCCCCTCCACCCCCGCTCCAACCCCCGGCCCTTCTGTGAATGAGAATCCACAGCATTCACTCCACTAAGCTCAGACCAAGACCATTTGCCTTTCACACCTTTTCAAATACTGCAAAGTCTTAGATGTAATTTTTAAACTAGGAAGCACTAGAAAGCAAACAAATAGGCATTATTCAATTCTACTGTGTCAACATCACTACCTTATGCCACACTTTTTCTTAGAACAGTTGTAGAAAAGCCATTTTGTTTATTTTTTTAAGATATTAGTGCAATAGTGACCTGGCAATATCCCAACTCTTGCCTTAAAAAAAAGAAGCATTTCCTTTAACACAGCAACGCATTGTTAAAGAAAACTGGGGGAACCTTTCCATCCTCCAAAGCCCCTTTAAGACGAGTAGTTTCTCCTGTTGGTGACAGTTCTATCCTTCCCCTATTTCCATCCAATTCTGTAGGTCTAACTTCAGCATAGCCAAACCTAGACAAGATGTATAATCAAGATCTTTAAATTGTAACCTGTAATGCATTACCTGCTCTCCAGGAAGTAATTTCATGCTACCCTAAATGCTTTATAAAAGGCAACTACTGCCAATTCAGCTATTTGTATATGATTTGTATATGGTAGAAGACCTTAAATTAACCTTTAATTTTTTAACTACACAGAAGAGATATCCATAAGAATATTTTTAAACTGACAATTTACAGTGAATTGTCTATTATCATTTTCCAAAAGAAGTCCCAAAAATTAAAGGTTGGCAGCTCTTTACTGAACCTTGAGGATAGTATGTCCCATTTGCAAATATTTTTCTATATTCTTAATGATTTTTAATAATTTTCAGTACCATCACCCCATATTCACTTTTATTTAGCAAGTATGAATGTTTCATTAGCCATTCACCTAAGGGGAGTTTTCCATTAGGTAAATCTGACCTTGAAAATCCAAACAGCTGCAATCCCTGCTAGGGCAAACCCTTAAGTTAACACCAAACACAGTCATCAAGTCAGAAAGGTCCAAGTAGGCATGCAAGTTGTGGTACTGAGATTGCTCAAGAGAAAAAAACCTCTTTGGGTCAAGACAAACTTTCAGAACAATTCAAACCTGAAGTTTTGTTGCTCTCTTCCCTCCTCAAACTTTTCCAATCCCTCCCAGGACAAATGCCTATGTATTGTGCAACATAAAAATTAAAAGTCTCATTGCAGTCCCCCCATGAGAACTTTTGTCCGTACGTTTTGTCTTCAGAAGAAAACAATTACAGAAAACCATGTGGCAGTTGCTGAGAAGAAACAACATGCACATTTGCCTTTGAAAAAGTCTGGTTTTCTAAACAACTCAAGTATTAAAGTAAAGCTCAAAAATACCCTAAAGAAAATAAACAGCAATAACGAAAAAAGAAAATCCATTACCATTTGGGTAAAAATACAATCTATTTCCACCACAGACATCTACAAACCAACATTTTTTAAAACCTGCTACAACCTGCTTGTAGTTCTACAATGGGATGCACACAACAGTACTGCAAGCTATCTCATTCTGTCTGCTGGCCCATACACTCACACAGCAAAAAGTCCTAGAGCTCAAGTAAGATGAGCAACTCACAGTACAAATTAAGAGAGACAAAAATGCCCTGGTTTGGGAGAAATCTTGTAAAGATAAGGATGTTACTAAAGACTATCATATGAAATGCCAAATGGAACATACACAACCTCAAAAATGTTATTCTCCTGTGTTGACATGCCATTTATTCCCTTGATGACTCTACTGACATCTACACAATCACTTGCTCTGACCCATCTATGGGCTACTGCTGAAAGGATAAATTACTCCCCCTTTCCCTACACCACACTCCTATTGAAGGAACTGAACAAAATGAGGGAACAGATTACTACAGACCATTTTCCAGGAGATTGGGTGGGAAGGAGAGAAAGAAAAAAGGATGAGAAACCAAGCCATCTTTAACCACATGATTTCCAACACCCTACTCAATGCAAGCTGAAGGCACTCAAGTTTGAGCAACCCTTCCAGCCAACTCTCACAGTAGCATGAAGCAATCAGGAAACCTCAGTCTAAGAAAACCACACTGACAAAACCTGCATACACGAGGCTGCCACAACCATACTACTGCTAAACTCTAAGGCTGATGCCCATTTCCAACCAAACCCATTAAGCTCTTAGATAAAGAAGCTCCTACAAGTTTTGTGAAAACATGGCCAGGTAAAGAAAAGGAACTTTGTCCTCTACCATTCAGTACTATGAGCTATATCTTACGAGCTTCCAACTTGTTAGGTGCCTAGGAATAGGAGAAAGAAAAGGCAATGAAAGACAAAACCCCTCATATAGAACTTGCATCTTTTTCACTATTCAATTCAACAAAACACAAGAGAGAGTCTTCTTTTAATGTTTCTTGGTATCACAGTATATGGCAGAAAGGAGAGGGATAGATTTTTTTAAAAAAGAGACACAAGTCAAAAACATGCAAACCAAAACTTATTAAAAAATAATGGGATGAATTCCATAAAAAGGAATTAGACAAGAGATAAAATAAGTTGGGATTGTTAAGTATTATTCAACAATCCTCAGTGTTTGGCATTGAGGGGTTTTTTTAGACTCATAACTTCATTAAATATTTGCCAGGCTATTATGAAAACATTTGTGTCTAACAAACAGCAAGGTGTTTTTCCTGTAGTTTGTTAAAAGCGTCACCACTTTAAAATAAACTGCAATTTATTAGCATTTTATTCCCCTTGGAAGACTGTAAAATGCATGGTACTGGGGCCTGAGGTTAAGTGGACAGTAAACTAGGCCCTGAGCCTATGTGACATTAGATAACCAAAAGAAGATATTCTTTTAAAAATATATAATCAAGTTTCTGGCACAAAAAAAAATATCAAGCCATGACACAAAAATCTACAGTTTCAGAGAACACATCCCTACCTCTTTCCTGATATCTTCTCCAAAAATGAGAAGTTTTGCTTCACTAGGATGCAGATAGTTTAAACAAGACTTTTATTACAACACAAATATACTCTATAGAAGAATGTGAATTTTTGGTATTAAAGGTATATGGTAAGACACAAAGATACCCAGGTTAAATATGCAGGTAATAAATATCTCAGAAGACTCTTCTAAAGTGAACCAAACAATACCCTTGCAATAGTCTGTCCCATCAGTAGGGAAATAATTTTATATCAGAAACACTTATGTAAATATTTGCATAAAGCATTAATACTGACCCAACCCAGAATCCTGCCATACCTGGAGCACCTTCAGAATGATTAACTTTGATGGATAATTGGCACTAATGATACACAGACCATGCAGGATTTTTGGCATTTCATTTGTTGCTCCTGCTACCCATCAAAATGACGCTTCATTAACATCAAAGGCTTTCATTAACTGCTTCCTGCAATCCCTGTTATTTACAGACCTAAAAGGTTAAGACACCTTTCTCTCTCAAGTTCCAGACTGACATGTGATGCAAGCCTACCTCTACAAGAATAAGCAAAAGCTACCTAATGCCTGCCTGCCTTGAGCTGTCTCCTGGGGAAAGTTTGCATCCCTGTCAATGCTAAAAAGCGTGTAATAACACTACAAAAAAATTAAGTGCTATAAATGTGCAAGATTACTATCATGCAGCAAAAGAATTTCATGCTTGATATGAAATAAAAATAATCAGAAGTTAAAAATGTGCCTTCTTAATTGGGATAGACTTTTGCTAAACAATGGCTTTATTTCCACAATTATCATGACCTAACTGACATAGAAGAAAATTTAGCCACTCGTATTGTTTATCCTCAAATAAAAAGGTTTGATCAGCTTATCTTCTCATGTTCTAACGAGAAGTAAAAATATTTTGAATAGAAACAGTACTTCTACAGCGTTTCAGGGTCTGAAAAATACTTGTAAATATCTTTGGTTCATAGAGAATTCTGTGCTAAATCAGCCAAGTTAATTTTTCTGAAGCCAGCATGGCACCTACCATTCTGGATACTTTGGATTATAAAAAGGGCATCTTCTGCAGATGATGAATAAACTTCAGCTATATTACACACTTTAATCACAACTGTGTTTTAATATTGCAAAATCTTAACACATTGAGATATTGTTGATAGTTAGTGAAATGTTATTATTTCAATTCCACAAAATGGGAAGCCACAGGCAAGATATTAAATGCTTGCCAAAAAAAGCCTTTAAGTGACCAGTAAAATGCAGTTTTGTCTTCAATTACTGATCAATTCTACTACCCTTAGGTCATGCTTATTCTACCTCTTCACTTGAACTTCTCCCTTGCACTCATCCAGTAAATACACTGCAACATGCAACAGAGGAACCTGACTGAAAAGTCAGAATTCCTGTAGTGTAACACCTAGCAATGGTCAATATCAAATACAATCTTTCAGCTGTGTGAGATACAAATATTCCAGAAGCCAAGAACAATGGTAATAAAGAACACCATTTATTTTCTAATTGTCTCGAAGCAAGGACTTACTAATTCAAAGCAATCAGTGCACTCCAGTCCATTAACACTGAGCAAAGCTAAAACAAAAATGCTGCTACATCAGCAGGAGACCCAGACTACTTTAAATTGATTACATTTTTCACTTACAATATTTTTAGTTTTCCTTCCAAGTGCTTAGCTAACACAATGATAAGACCAGATAAAGTTATTTCCCCTTCTATGCAGTGCTAGCAACATGAATTTCATCATGCATACGGCGTTTTAAAATTTCAGTCTGTACTTTTAAGATCTTTTTTAGTCTGACCTAGCATTTACAGTACCTTTGTTCTACATCAGGTATTAAAAATTGTCCATGCTGCACCAGATGCAACAGCAGAAGCTGATTGGGCACAAAAGGAAAACCACCGTCTTATCTCAGAAAGAGGTACTTCTACAGCAAGGAACACACAGCTTGCACCTCCTCGACAGGACATTATATGACTGACTAATACACAAGACTGCAGACTGTTTTTTTCTCTTGAATCTTTGAGAGCACCCTCATACAGAGATGTTTTGCATATACTAATGAATTTCAGTCAAGAAAATTTAGGCCTGGCTGCTCCCACCTAAAAATCAAGAGAACTGCAATCAAAGAAAATAGCTTGCTCTCATGAAACAGAGGAAGTAGATTGTTTAACTAGTTTCCTGTTGAAAAAGAATAAATCTCCCTCAAGTACAGGGTAGCAGGTTATTCGCCCAATTTAACCTAGAAATCTGAGTGGCCCACTATCCATCAGGCATTTAAGAATTTAAAAGTCAATGAACATCCAAGATGAACATCAAGACAATCCCATTGCTAAACTACAGAAAAAAAAAGCTTTTAGCCCCTTGCTCTCCTGAAAGTTAAAATGACAACATCTTGGTTATATTTGTGCAGCAGCCTTCTACATTAAAAGATCTACAGTATTGAAAACATTTAGGCTGCCAATATTACGTGTAAGGTACTCAGTAATTTTAAAATGCCTTGCTGCACTGTTGTTTCCCATTAAAATTCCTTCTATTGAGCACAAAATGCTCTCTCTAGGTTTGCTCCCTGAGTTTGGCACCAACCTAACCGCCTAACTAGAAAGAGTACATTGGGAGAAGGGGCAGTAGCAGAAACTGATGCACAGTAGTTCCACCTGAACACGGGGAAAAACTTCTTTATTGTGCAGGCGACTGTGCAGTGGAAGAGGTTCCCCACACTGTGGAGCCTCCCTCACTGCAGATACCCCAGCACCGTCTGGATGCAATCCCGTTCAACACGCAGTAGGGCCACCTCACACGAGCAGCGAGGCTAGACCAGATAACCCATGGTGATCCCTTTCACCATAACTCATTCTGTGATTTCCAAGTAGTGTTTCCAGTAAGAGCAGCGTTTGGAGAACCCCGACACAGCAGGAGGGATGCTCAGCTCTCTGAGGCAGAGCTCACAGCGAAGGGCTCAGCTCTGAAACACGGGAGTGGAGCACGATCCCTCGGCACCTCCCCAGCCGCTTCCTCCTCCTTCCCCTCGCACGGCAACCTCCCAGCGCAGAGCTCCGGAGGAAGGGCCTTTGTGAGCAGGGCCCGGCCCGGCCCCCTCGGAAGAGGCGCGAAAGCCGCGTCCCGCCAAGGCCGCCCGCGCCGCCCCCGGCCCGCACTCACCCGGGCGCGATCACCTGGCCGGGCCGCGCGCAGAGCTCGCGCACCACGCCGGGCCGCTCCGCGCGCAGCCTGCGCTCGGGGCCGCCGCGCTGCGGGCGGGCGGAGGCGCCGCTGGCCGCGGGCGGCAGCGGGGCGGCGGCGGGGCCGGCGGGGCGCGGAGCGGACGGCGGCGGCAGCGGGGCGCAGGGCGCCAGCACCGACCCCATCTGCACGGCCGCCCCCACCGACACCTTCCACTCCAGCAGACGCAGCGGCCGCGGGCCGGGAGCGCGGATCTCCGACGCCGGGGCCTCCACGCCGGGCCCGCCGCCCCGCTCCGGCCGCTCCTCCATCGCCCCGGCCGGGGGCGGAGGGTAGGTCAGAGGTGCCCGGCAGTGGGGCCGAACCTGCCGCTGCCGCCGCCGGGGGGGTTTTGGGGCGCCCTGATAGTCACCGGTGGCGCCGACAGCAGCGGGGTCACGGCGGCTCCGCGCAGGCGCCGCGCTGCGCGTCCTGCCGCGCTTAAAGGCACAGGCACAGGCGGCCCGGCCCGCGGGGCGGCGCGGGGAGGAACTACAGCTCCCGGCAACCCCCGCGGCCCCGCCCTCCGGCCCCAGTGGCGTCACAGAACCGGACTTGGAGAATAGTCCGAGTTGGGACACGCGGGGATCATCGAGTCCGCCTTCTGGCCCTGCACAGAACGCCCCCAGAATCATATCATGTGACTAAGAGCGTTGTCCGAGACTCTCTTGAACTCCGTCAGGCTTGGTGCTGTGACCACGTCGCTCGGGAGTCTATTCCATTGCTCAGCCATCCTCTGGGTGAAGAGCCCTTCTCTGTTTCACCGGCTGTGTTGGTTTAGCCACAGCCAGCAACCACGCCCTATGCAGCCACTTTCTCACTCCTCCTCCAGCAGAACTGGGAGAGATTTGGAAGGGTATAAGCTGGAAAACTCGTGGGTTGAAATGAAGACAGTTTAAGCAAAACGAGGTATTGATTCACTGCTTCCCATGGGCAGGCAGGTGTTCAGCCATCCCCAGGACAAAGGGCCCCATCACACGTAACAAGTTGGGAAGACAAACACCATCACTCCAAATGTTCCTCCTTCCTCTCCCCACTTTATTTGACATGATGTCTTGTAGTCTGGAATATCCCTTGGTCATTTGGGGTCACTTGTCCAGGCTGGGTCTCCTCCCAAGCACTCCCCACATTCCTTGCCAGCGTGGCAATATGGAAAGCAGAAAGGGCCTTGGCTCTGTGCAAGTCCTGCTCAGCAATAACAAAAATATCTCTAAATTATCAAGCCTGTGCTCAGCACAAATCTAAAACACAGTCCCATACCAGCAACTGTAAATAAAGTTAACTCTACCGTAGCAAAAAACAGAATACCAATCTAAATCTCCCCTGACAAAGTTTCTGGCCATTTCCTTGGTCCTGTCTCTGGTCACCACAGAGAAGAGATCAGTAGCTTCTCCTCCTCTTCCTGTTGGGAGAAAGCTGTGGACTGCAATGAGGTCTCCTCTTAGTCTCATCCAAGCTGAACAGCCCAAGTGACCTCAGCTGCTCCTCATACAGCTTCCCCTCAAGACCCTTTACCATCCTCATGGCCCTCCTTTGGACACTCTCTAATAACTTTATATCTTTATTTTATATTATGGTGCCCAAAACTGTGCACAGCACACAAGGTGAGGCTGTACCTTTGCAGAGCACATTTGGACAGTCACCTCACTTTGCTCTGTGCTGGTGCTGCCCAAGGCCTGGGCCCTGAGGAGCCTGTGGAAGCTCTGCAGCACTCTCCAGGTCTCCCTTGGGTCAGAGGGCAGGTGGAAAAGGAGAGCACCCTTGCCTGGCAGAGCAGCCACCTTCCCTGGGCTCTGGCCCCACACCACAGTACACTGGCAGGGCAAGGAGGAGGAAAACTGACTGGAGCTGAGGTCAGAGATGTCCCTAAGGGTATGTGTGTGTCTCCATCAAAATTTGCCATGGACATGCTTCTTACCCATGGCAGCCACATGGCAGGGTACTGACCTCTTTAAGAAAACCAGGAAAGACTGTCAATTTTATCCAAATTCCCTGAGTGTAATCTTGCCTTGTGTGTTTGAAGATTAGCTCAGGTAAACAAACTCTGTTGGTGCTGAATGTCCCATTATTGTATGTGGAGAAGATAATCTTGGCAGCAGAGCAGAAACATGGCACAAGAATAATCTGGTTTTGTTTGCCCTACACATATCTCAAGCTGATGGTTGCTTTGTTTTCCTTTTGTCTGCTAATGCCCCTCAGTCAAAAACCCACATTTAAGGTCATGCAGCTTTACTAACACCTGCCATTTTCTTGAAAGCTGGCCTATCACACAGCTTTTATGTTTCAGTGTTGTATCTGTCATACCAGACCTCCTTGGAGGGGTAAGGATAGACAATATTTGATCCCTCACCGGTGGGTATGATGGAGTGACAGAAGTCTGACACTTTAAGTGAGGGATGAAGTGAGAAGAGCTCACTTGCCCTTACCAATTCTGATACATTAACTCTTATCTCTGGAACAAACTAAAGGTATGCTGCAGTACTACTGACCTCAGGAAGCCTGAGCCTGCAGCCCCTCCTTCCACAATAACTATTTTGTGATTTTCTCTGCACCTGTAATTGTGCAGATGAACAGCTCAGATGGGAGAATAACAACAGAAATCTACATAATAATTATTATTGTTTCTGGTTACTTTGATTGCACTGAGACAAAAGTTTACAAAATAATTGCACCAATCAATCCTAGGTAGGTGCGAGGGAAAATCCCTGAGATGCATATGATGAGAGCATTAGGGGAAGAATCTATAATTCTATTAAGCAGTAGAATCCTAAGGAACACACCGTATTAGGATGCTTGACTTCATGTCTGGTTATACCAGATGGCTTCCATCAAGAGGCAGATGTTTTCCCCAGTCTTTCCCTCAAAAAGGACATCAGAATTTAACCACGCCTTTGTATTTGAATACATAGCATGAACAAAAGCATATGGTGTAGAAATCAGCTTCATAGAACTGTTAGGTGAAAGCACTGGGGTGGTAGATACAGCCTTGTGGCAAAGCACTTCTTGAAAATGATAGATTTAAAAAAAATACATGCATTGAAAAAATATGGCTGCCTTCCAAGAAGATAAATAAGATAATCTGAGGCGCAGTTACTTAAGGTTGAAACATGCTTAGCTAAGACTTCTTTTAAAATAAAAGATGTGTTATCCTGCTTTATGTGTTGTAGCTTTAATGAAAATTCAAAATGTGTTATATAATGCCTCTTAAAGATGACTTGGCTGAATATTTTCCTGTTCAGACTAATGACTGATTCTGTAAGCCTGTCGCAGCATACTTAATCCTCACTAATACCTGTTCCATAGTAATTCTTGGGAGTGTGTAGAGCACAAGGTGGTCAACCTCCCAAAATCTCTGAGTGGCTTACAGAGATCTGCAAATGGGGGAGAGCCACAAGGCTCTCACTCCATACCTCATTTCTCCCGGGAGAGCTGTGGGGTGGTTTGCAGACAGGGCGTGACAGCAGCTCACCA
Organism: Pseudopodoces humilis; assembly: GCF_049639895.1. Classification (NCBI taxonomy): domain Eukaryota; kingdom Metazoa; phylum Chordata; class Aves; order Passeriformes; family Paridae; genus Pseudopodoces; species Pseudopodoces humilis. Next base: position 94,528,128 of record NC_142200.1, on the reverse strand, counting down.
GCGACCCACAGACCCTGCTCCAGCCTGAAGCCCAGGCATGCAGCTGTAGCGCACGATGTCTGGGCAAAGTCACTCACGGCTTCCCCTGTGGCTGGGGATTTGAATGGGCCAGCCACCCTGGTGCTAGACAGCCCCATTGCCAATTATGTGATGTAATGTTATTATGAGAGCTGTTGCTGAACTACTCAGAAGTGATGCAGAAGTTGTTCAGGAGTCACAGATTGGCCAGTCCCTACGGCAGGGAGTTTATAGCTGTTTATATATAGTACCTCAGTACAAGAAGTCTGCAAGGTGGTATCACATTTAAATATTATGAAAAATTATGGAGACATTCAAAAGGTCTCACATCTCTTCTGTGCCCAGACACCTCATTGTATCCACTGGGATAACCAGTGACAGATTCCAGTTGAGGAAGCTAAATAACCTCATCCTGTATTTTGAGCAATTCCAGTAGGAAGGGAAGCTTTACCCTCCTCAAAAGCTGGCAGGGCTTGCTATCAGAAACTAAGGCAGCTTGTGCTGTATGTGAGCACCCCATGTAAAAGAGGTTTGGGTAGTTTCCATTGTGGCAATCCTTTCCTGACTCTAGATTCTTGACTTCTTAGCCAAAGACCTTCTGCCAGGGTTTCTCCTGGCTTTTACAGAAGCAACCCAGGGAATGACTTTAATACACAGAGTACAATAAAATGTGTATCTGCAGCTTGATCCCACTCCCGCTGAACTATCAGAAATGTTGTCAATTGCCTTCAAAAAAAGAATGCAAATTCTTAGCATTGCAATAATAAATTAGCAGGCAGTTTAAATTGCACTGTCACCAGCTTTCGTGTCAGCTGTCTCTTAGTGTCTGAAAATGTGATCTTCATACTCAGTTAACAGAGGATCTCTTTTTTTCCCAGATAATATCTTCAGCAAAGCTCTGTGCTCCTCAGTGGAAATATAGCAGAGACTAATTTAGTTTCTCAGTTTTTCTTTTTCTTGGGCAACCTGAAAGAAAAAGATATAAAAAAATAACCATTTGTGAATGTTAGTGTTACATTTTCCCTGCAGTTTCTTTTCTGTGGGTGGGGTTAGTATTGCACTTATAGATCTGCACAGGTGCATTTCAGCAGTGCAAATACTTGTGCATGGACATTTTTCTGTATAGCAGCATCAAGAGTGGCTCATGCCAAATCAGCTGCACAGGAAATTACTGCATATACATCTTCAGGTATGTGGCTGTCTACCCATACACACCCCAGCACAGACACATCCTTTTGGTCCTGCCCTTGGAAACCCTACAGGTTGTTGCCTTAGTCATAAAGTAAACCATTATTTACTAGGTTAGGGCTACTCCCACGATGCCTTCACAGTCACGCTTCACAGCTTGAAGCCCACATAATTTTCAAGTGCATGACTCGGAAGCGTGAATGAGCACTTCTTTCTTTCTTTAGCAGGGATGCATACAACTTAACATCCCTTCCTCCTCTGCAGAAGAGGGACATGTCTAAACATTTTCATTTCAGAAGAGAAGCTGATGACAGAGTTTCCTGTGCCATCACAACAGAAGTTCATTCAAGTGCTAGACTGGGCCATCGACCAGACAGGATGGGGAATTTTTATAACCTAGGCTGTTTGTGACTGCAAAATGTTAGAGCAGTGATTTACAGCCTGTGCTCTGCAGGCTTTTGGGACTGCTGACTCCATGGATGGTGATTAAGAAAGACACTTTGCTGTCTAGTAGTCTACAGCTGGGAAATTTTTTTCCCCTCACATCCACTGGAAAATGTATAGAGATGAAAACCAGCCAAAAAGCCCTGCCATAATGAAACATCTGCTCTTCTTATCAGACTTGTATGAAAGGTTTATTGAGTCCAAATTTTTCAACTTTCACCTGCCCCTCCCTTTATGGAAGGCCAAAACTGGGGGAGAAAAAAAAAAGAGAAAGAGAAAAAAAGAGAAAGAAAAAGAGAAAGAAAAAGAGAAAGAAAAAGAGAAAGAAAAAGAAAAAGAAAAAAAAAGAAAAAGGAAAAGGAAAAGGAAAAGGAAAAGGAAAAGGAAAAGGAAAAGGAAAAGGAAAAGGAAAAGGAAAAGGAAAAGGAAAAGGAAAAGGAAAAGGAAAAGGAAAAGGAAAAGGAAAAGGAAAAGGAAAAGGAAAAGAAAAGAAGAAGAAAAAGAGTTAAGTTTTTATCAGATCTGAATTTTTGCACTTATTCTGGCAGGTGGTGGGGCTGAAGTGCTCCCCCAGCCCAGCAGGACTTGCTTTCTCCACTGTCTTGTTCTAGCAGAGTGCCCTAGGGTGTTTCTTAAGAAGAAACAAATATTGAAAATACTGAGTAAGATAACTCTTAATCAAGAAAAAAATGTTTATTTAGAGCAATGGGGGAAAATAACTTACTAAACTGGGGAAAAAATCATATTGTTTCTTCCACACAGGCAAAATTGGACAGATAAATTTAAAGTTCAGAAGAAGATTGAAGGTAATACTTCCCTGCTTATTGTGGGTCAAGAAAAATTCAGAAAACTAACCCATTATGTAGGGGGAGGGGGAAGAAAGAAACTGTCAATTGTGATTTTTAGGCAAAGAAAAAAGTCATAGTACTGCAAAGAAGATAAACAGAATGATCCATCTTGGAGCTGCTGATAGAAAGGCCAACAAAAAAGTAATTTGGTCTGGTGGCTTACTGAGGAAAGACATTCTGGAGACAGAAGTCATTGCCAGGTGAGGAGAATGAAGCAAGCACCATTTTTTTAATTCAAAGCAGGGATGAAAAGAAGAACATCTGAAGAAGAAAGGGGAAGACAGGACAATAAATGATCAAAGAAGAAATAGCATATACCATGTAAGAGACAATCATGACAGCTTCATAAGCTGATCTTAAAAGCCATAAATTATGGCAGTAGCATTAATTGTGAGCCTCTGAAGTGGGAAAAGTGGGGTTCCATACATATTACTAATAAACCCATAATCATATGTTGAAACATGTAGAAGCAATGTAGGTGTCTGCACAAACTGAGAGCTAAACCTTTTTTCCCCTTTTCTTCATCTGAAAACTTGCTGTATTGATGGTACTGAGTTGTTTTTTTTTTCTCATTCAGGGATATTTTGCAGGAGACGTTTTTATAATCTATTCTCAGGAAGGCAAAGTTTAGACTCCCCTTGATCTTGCTGATGGGCACTTTTAAAACAGAGGAAACTGTTAGGAGCGATCCTCAGTCAGGATCCTCTCTGCTCCAGGTGCCATCTTTCTATGGCTTTTGTTACATCACACAGGCGGAGAGGACAGCTCTTGTTGTGCACAATCCTAGACTATGGAAATGTTTACAAGGTTAGTCCTCTGATGGAGATATAGTTAGCTAAGAAGCCATATTGTACTGATGAACCACTTCATCACTGGTTCTTGGAGAAATATGTGTTAGACTTAGAAAAGTAAGCAAACAAGTTATGTATCTGGGGCAGCTTTCAGCATACTAAATGCACATTTTTATAGGAGCTAAATCATAGTCTAGTAGAAAAACTAGCATCAGGTGCAATAGCACAAGTCAGAACTATCCTCACACAGAATTCAATTGTGGTCAAGATCTGGTAAACATTTTACTTTTCAACTGCATACTTTGCACACTATTTGCATGACATCTCCTTTTCTCTCTTTCCCTTGTTGGCTGACTTTGTGCCCTTTTGGCTTGTCCCCCCCTTTTTTTTTCTCCTTAAGCCTAGAAGTGATTCACTGGAAAAAAATTCATCTAGCCAGTGAGCAGGAATTTCTGCCCTATTTACAAGTGAACTTCACTATACTTTTCATAGGTCAAAGTCAAGCCCAAAGTACTCCCCAGGCTGCCTGTTAAAGCCCTGTCAAGTTCTTAGTGACTTCTGATGTTTCCCTTCCAGCCCATCTGTGCTTACCTCACCTGGCCTGTCGTAGGTGCTATTCACTGCTAATCCAGAATACTTTCCCTTAAAAAAAAACTGTGTTCTTGGAGATGGACTGTGTGTCTTCTGAAAGGTCTCTAGAAGATACTGCATTGCTGGAGGAATGATGAGAAATAATGTCATTGGAGATTCTACTCTGCTTTCCAGGTTAGCACGGAGCTAACTCTTGGTGCTTGAGCTGTTGCTGGCTCTGCTGTATAGCCTCCGCCTCTCCGAGAGGATCACCCCTGTATCTATGAGCAGAACAACCTCATGTTTTACTGACATTCACCACAGGATGGCAGTGCAAGATTTTAATTGTCAGGCTGTTTCAATTTTATGTGTATGTGCCTTGTGCGTGTGACAGCATAGTTAGACAGAAAATTAAAACCAGCACTGCTTTTTTCCATTTTGAAAACAAAGATATACTAGTTTCCTTTGAAATAGAGTGGATTGTAAAAACACAGAAACAATAAGAAAACAATGCTGCTGCTGCACGTGAGATGCTGCCATATTTCAGAAATGGACCTCAGCTTTCTTTGTATGCTGACTATGCATTTAATTAATTTACACCTCCTCCCTCAGTATAAAATCTGTATTGCAAAGATTGTTTACATGATGTATTCTAAGTGGCTTTTGACTTTAGGGAGCTCTTGCCCTGATATTGCATCTTTTGGCCTGTGTGCTAAGGCACACCCTACCGGTGTGGTCCCAGAGCATGTCCTGCCAACTGAGCTAGAAGCAATTGTCAGAAGGTCAGTTCAGCCTTCCTTCTCTCTCTCCAGTTTCACCTTCCCATTTTCTTTTTGCATGTCAAATCAGGAATCGTTTCATCTCAAAATGTACCTGACAAAACCAAACAGTTGTTAATTAGGTTCCCTGTCTGGCTTGCAGCTTGGGTGCCAGCACGGGCAAGAGGAGGCAGCAAGGAGCCTAGGATCATCATTCTGGCGGCACCTCATGCCCAAGCTGTTTTACATTGTTGAAGAAACTCTCAGGCCTGGGCTCTGCTGACTGTTGATTCCAACTGGATTGCCATCACTGGTGCTATTTTCTGGTTTGGTCTTCACAGTGAGATGCTGATGATGTTTCTTGTTCCATGATATTTTTGTCAGGATGCAATACAGTAAAGTCTTACCAGATCTATATCACTGGTGCAGGCAATTCAAGTTTTAAACAACACATCCTGCTTTGAACTGCTGCTGATACACGCACACACGCTTATTCTCAACATCTTACTGATACTTGTAATTTCTGTGCTAGTGCATTGCACTGTCTGCATGGCTAAATCTGTACAAAGAGTGTCGCTCTTGCTGGAGAGAGTTTGATAAACAAAAGCTAAAGGGTTCTTCAGGTGGTATCTATCAGTTAGGGATGCCACTTTTTTAAAGCTTATGTGCCTGTGTTTAGTAGTCCCAGTTGTCCACTGAGAGATAAACAAAAAGTAGAGTTCAGCAATGGTGCTGGAGGTGTGATAAAGGCTCCACATAAATGCAGCAGAACAGCAGTTCTGTTTTCTCCCCTTCCCAATAAAGAGCAGTTTTATGTTTCAGAAGGTTTCTGGGATGACTAATATGTTCTGATACAGAACCAGCCTGCACTGGAAGATTTTATGGAGAAAAAAATGCATTTTCTATAGTTAGCACCCAGCACTCTTAGCCATATCTGAGAGAAGTGCTACTCTGACACTGAGAGTTAGACTTCATCCTATACCCATAACATTTCTGAAACCCAGTATTTTTCTTTACAGTATAACTTCAGGAAAATATCCATTTTATCTGAAGAGAAGATTATTCTTCTTTTTTAATTTTTTCAGAACATATCTTTTTCTCTGTCTGCTCTAGTGATATAGTGCTAACTGAAACATGGACAGAAACACCTATTTAGTATGAGATATAGCTACATTCCCTAAACTGAACTGAGAAAAAACATCTACCTGTTCACTCAGAACTATACAAAAGTTCTGTCATCTTTTCCAGGCGTATAATCTGGGTTTTGTTCTTGCACAGATAAAAACAGTAATACATAGTAAATGTGTGTGTCCAACTGCAGTAACTCTTCAAGAACAAACGTTGCAGCTAATATTCGGTTAATATTCTCCTATGTTTCCAGATGTAGTATCCCAAACCAGAGATACTGCAAATTCAGAACTGCACAGACCCTGAGCATGTCACACACACACACACACCCCACCCCCCCCCACACACCCACACCCACACCCACCCATTCCTTAATTAAGGAATGAAACTTTGCCAAATCCCTGTGGCACAGGGATGGCGATGATGTCTATTTCCATGGCAGGCAGTGGGCAGGTCCAGCTGCAGCTTTGGTATGAGCTGTGGGCTGGTGTGACGTGCTGTGTGTTAGGGGGATTAGGGGCAGAAGAGGAAGGGACAGCATCCCTGTAATCGCTGCTGGGATGGGAGTCCCAGTAGGCTTATTGTCCTATGAGACCATGTAAGAGTAGACATTTTTTCTTCAGGAGGGTTTGCAATATTTCGAGACCAGATCAGTAGCATGGCAGCAGCACAGTTATCAGGAGCACTGATCCTGTAATGGTGTGTTCATCCGTGTGCTCTTCGCAGTGCCACACTCTGAACACATTCCTTGGGCAGGGGCAGTTTGGGGCAGGAGAGGGGAGGAGATGGTAAAAACCAGAACTGAAAATGTGCTTAGGGAAGAGGAGTATGAGAAGGAGGAAGAAAGAGGGAAGAGGGCAGGAAACACAGAGGGCATTAAGACACTTAAGGCAGCAGCTGAGAACCTACAATGGTGGGAGAGGTTCTTAAAAAAACAAGTCATCAGAGAGCAACAGATGAAGTAGTATTGCTTGTACGCAAACACATGTTCACACATATGTCAGAATTGACAGAAAATTGGTATTAGGAGGAGAGGGACTGTCTTACACAGAAAAAGCAGGGTTACGACATCTGTGGCTGTCCTGATTACAAGAAGTCCCCAAATGCCTCCAGCTCTGCATGCAGTGGGAGCTGCTGTGAACACCCTGAGGCTGTGGAGGTGCCCACAGCTGCTCTCCTAGGGCATGTGTCTGAGAGCAGCCTTCAGCCGGGCAGGTGGGCAGCTGGCAGCAGGGCTCCCCCTCTGTGTGCTGGCAAGCAGACGGGTCAAGCCGTGCTTCTGCAGGAGCTGGGCAGAGCTGAGAATAAACCCCAGATTTCCTGCGCCTCAGCTCCATCCATGAGGCCGCTGCTTCCCCACGCACTAATCTGACATTACAGAACGTATGGCGATGCAAAGCCACAAAGAAACTAAATTAGGAGAGTAGTAGGCGTATGACTTGCATGCAATGTTTCCCTTTCACTGCAAATTTCTCGTTTACTGCTATTTTTGCATTGGCCCGTGTGACTGGATTCCCATAAAGTGGTCTCCCACACCTCAGGCAGTTGATAGAGCAGGAGGCAGTCACTGGGCCAATCTGTGCCTGAAAATTAGAGAGAGACAGACACAGACCAGGCATCTGAGAAAGAGACGGTGGTGCAGGAAGGGATATATGAACCACTCTGGCACAATTCAGTTGTTAGGCAAATGATTAAAGCTAAAAAGGAGGAAAAATGAACTGCTTCCCTGGTTGTATATATAAGCTGGACATTTGTGGAGAGTGAGCAAGTGGAGTGGTTATCAACAATAAAAGAGTAATAAAAAGATAAGATCTTTGCATTCCAATTAAAAGAAAAATCATTGCAACAGGATCAGATGTTTTCCCTGGCAAAGAGGCAAAGAATTTCTGTCCAGGCAGGAGACAAATACCTACCTTTTTCCTTTTATCAAGTATTAACCCATAGGCCTCTGACAGGAAAAGGCAGAGAACTAGCATAGGGAATTCTATTGGAAATGGGGAAGCACTATTTTTTTTCTTTTTTCTCTTTGTTTAAATTTGAAGAAAATCGGACCAATGAATCAGTGGGTGAGGGAAGACCACGCTGTTAGGAGATTAACACCAGAAGAAACCTTTGAGCAAGATGGCTTCTCTGATGGAACTGGGTAAGAAATTAAAGAAACAAATATCAGCTTTTCTTCTGCTTCCTGTCGCCTGTGCATTAGCCACATGTTTGCAAAACACACTGTGCAGCATGTGATGGTCCAATGGCAGGGCTCACCTCTGCTAGAAAGCTTTGTCTTACTGAGGCTTTCAGCTCCAACCAATGAAAAACAAGTATCAGATGAAGTGATTTAATGACAAATTCACAATATTCAGTGCTGAGGTAGCATATGTACAAGTGCTTGAGTCAATGGAACAAAAGTAGATTTGCCTTTTCTGTACTGTTTTTTCAAGATTTTTCCAAAGTAGCTAGAGTGATGCCTAAGGGTTAAGCACATGATTTACTGAAGATGTTCAGAGGCCACATTCTGGCTTGTCTTCTCTCTGTCAGTGCCAGGCAGGTAGATAGATAATCAGGGAGAAAGTTGGTTTCACTGATTAACCTTAAGGATCCAGCATGGAGATTGCAGCTTTTTAGAAAGACAAGAAATGTCCTTGATTCAACTGCCCATGAAGACTGCTACCTCCTTAACCAAAATTTTAGAAATTATTTCAAAAGTTGAAGAGCTTAAATATTTACTATTGAGTGTAGTTTTTAAATCTGATTGTTGCTTGATTTTTAAAAAAATCTATTTGCAGTGGAAGACTAAGGTTTTGGTTTTGTGCATGTGCAGTGTAGACCTTAGAACAATATTTGTTTATTACCATGGAAAGTGCTGGCTGTAGAGAATGCCTGTAAAAATAAGGAAATATACCTGAAAACATAAGGGAATTCAATATTTCAGCCAGTGTATTCCAGACAAAATCATTTGAATGTGGCACAGTGGTACCTCTTGGAAAATGTAGTGCAGTGACTTGGTTTCCCTGTTCTATGAGCAAGTTTCTCATCCTGTCTTCAGCTCCCATAGTGCCAGGGGAGCCATGTTCATGCTGGGGACAGCTGTACTGTGCCATAGGAGGTGGGGGATGATGGGGAGACTTCCTCAGGCAGATGTGACTTCTGGCCCAAAATGAGATACAGAAGTCACATTTATAGATCACAGTTTTGAAGTTATTACTCCTCTGTTGAAAGATGTCAGTTTTCCAGCAGGAAATCTATCCTCTAGATTTTCTGACCAGAACTTATGTTTATCAGTCTCCTAATTCCAAAACCTCTTCTCCTGCACTTTGTTTTCTTTGACAATCCACTAATAGCTTCATTCCCTTCCCTATCATTGGCTCATCTTTCTTCTTATGTGGAAGTGTAGATCAGCTGAAACATGTATATTTCTTGTCTTCTTCCAATAGCAATTTGATTCTTTACATTAACCTTAAATTTCAAACACATTGAGGGGAAAGGTGGGAGTCTTCTGTACCTGTCATTTGTTTCAGTATTGGAATCTAAACATAACTTTATTACATCCCCCAATTTTTTGCTTTACATACAGTATAGAAAATGTTTTAACAGCATTTGGCAGGACACAACCAGTGAGCAGACCTTCCTGATAAATATTCCCAGGTTCAAATCTCCATGTAGTGGGCTGAATTAATATCTACACCTACTGCATATGCTAAGTATGATGGCATGGAAGTACTTTGGTGAGTTTCTAATTCTTAGTGGATGTATATATCTATATAGATATATCTATATATATGCATATATCTATCTCAGGTTGTTTCCAGATAAAGATTCCTCATATAGGTACCCAAGTGGTATCTTGCACTCATTCCTTGTGGTCAGTGAGTATGACGAATACATCCTTAGTGGCAAGATGACAGTTACTTCCTCATGCCAGGGGAATACCCAGAACAGCATTAATAGTTGTCAGTTGCAGGAAAATTGTCTGACCCATTGAACCTTTATTTTTTTCAGAGTAGAAGATTTTTATTCTTTTAAAGATTTTTAATGTTGCATATATTTCATGAGATATGTGTCTTAAAATGTGGGTTTCTAGAACTGAACAATTTGTCGAAGTAACATTTCCCTAGTTAACAAGAGTTTAGGAAAACACCAAGATCCATCTTAACATAAGCCAACAGATGAACTTCTCAAGGGTACCTTCTAACCTAGGTTTTTCTAATTTAGCCATAACTTAGGACTTATACTTAGTCTCTTGTATTCTAGGTGACTGCCTGAGTGACCAGTCTACTGGCTAATATGGGAAGAATCTGTCATCCTCTCTTCTGAGGGGTGCTCCACTTAATATCAATATTTAAATACTTATTTGAGAAGGTCTTTGAACCCTGAACTTTGCCGTGTTTCCTGACTAGTGGGCTAGAAAGGCAAAGTGTCTTCTCTCTCCCTGCTATCTTCCCTCTACTTCAATTTCTAGACTGGTGATAGTTCATAATTTACATGAAATGGAACATTTCAAAAAAGTATAGAGGGAAAGAAACCAACCTGTTGGTAGCTATATCATCCCCAAGTTATCCCACTAAGGAGAGATTTGAGAGAAAGTGTTTGGATGCAAGAAGTATCTTTAGACAGACAAGAGTTTGGATCAAACACAATTTTTTGATTGAGTAGAACTTAATACTTTTTGAGTTTAATCTTTATCTGTCAGCACCCTACTGCCCTGACTCTTCCCTGGGAAATTTGGGTAAAAATGAGAGAGACTCAGCCATAAGAAAACCTATTAAAAATATTTTTAAAAAAATGCAATACTGAGATACATACTCAACTCTGTTGACTTTACAGTGTCTTTGAAAGATATTACTAAATCCACTTTATTTAGTTCATTTTAAATGTTACATTCCCTTGGTTATTTCTGTTAGCTGTGTTTCCCTCGTTTTGCTTTTAAAATACAGAATTAAATATTAAAAGGTTAAGGTTTCTTTTTTATGCTTTCCTCCCCCCACTTCTTCTGGTCTAGCCTAAATGCCAAGAGGAGAAAATGCATTCTCAGACTTAACTCAGCTGCTAGCTCTAAATATTCTGTACTAAATTAAGTACTGAAACAGATACATGGTACTCTGGAAATATGGCTTCGAGCAACAGAATTGTGATAGCTCAGGAAACTGCCCTGACAATCAGCAAGAGCTCTGTCCTGATGAGTAATGGGGGAGATTTGTCATTGTCTTCTCACACCACATATTTACATATGAACTCTACTTTCAGAACCAATTAGGCATCATATACTTTTGCACATGGGCACATTTTCCTGAACAATATGGGAAGAACAAACTTTGAATTAAAAAAAAAAAAAAAAAAAGAGAGAAGTTCAGATCAATCACACTCTTATTTTAATCTTGCTTTAAACATGCTGTTTCCTTTTTTTCCCTAAATAGTTTTTTATGTGGTTGCTGAAACATCTTTGTAAGAAAAGCTACAATACTCATACAAGGAAAGTCCCTGGTGGTTTTTAAACACCATTTTTATTAAGATTTTTTAATTTAAAAAGGGAAGATATAATAAGCACACCAGCCATTAAAACCCCTTATCATCACGACTACTGTTTAAGTATTATGAAAAATAACAAAAATTACTTCTATGCCATGGGTTGTCTATGGAGGTATCTAAAGTGATTTGGGAAGGTACATTCTGAAGGAAACATTTTTATGTGCAGAAAAATTAGGTCTGAAAGTGTATTGATTAGGCGAGATCAGCCATGCAGATGACCATTTAGGTGTGTAACTTCGAATTGTTTAATGTGCACAGTTATCACAGGAAATGAACATACACACATACAATGACACCAGCAAATGATTGATTAGCTTCAAGAAACAGGCCTTTCTTTCAAATGTTTTCTCCTTCCTTTCTTCCAAATGTTTTCTCCTTGTACATCAATTTCTATAAATAATCTTCTAGTGATTAAAGCTGACAGCTCCAAAGACTTAAATTTAGTCCGTGCCCAGTACAGGTAGGTACAACACAGATAACACTATTTGACAATCTTTCTATATCACCATGTATTATTCTCAAGAATTTTTGGCAGACCCTTGGAAAGAAATTTGGAAGAACAAGAAAAGGATTTTTCCCTACCAAATGCATTCACAGTATTGTACCAAACCCTCCATGATATTGGGAAGGACCTCAAGATGTTGGTGATAGTAGACAAAGGCTCTGACAGAGCACACACACTCATTCAAGATCACAATGATGCATCTTTACATACAAAATCTTTACACAAAATCTCTAGTGTTCATTTTGTAAATTGAAAAACATCTTTCAATGGGTGGGTGAACTCTGTCAAGCCATGTTTCCTCCAGATAAGAGAGGAGGTCAGATTATCTAAACTATGCCACTTTTTACTATACAAATCATGACCAGGTTCATTGGTGGTAACTCTGGATTACTTTTTCAATCAGGAAGCAGAAGGCATATATGGTATTGGAGCATGTCCAGGGAAGAATAATGGAGATAGGGAAGGGTCTGGAGCACATGTCTGATAAGGAGTGGCTGAGGAGCTGGGATTGTTTAGCCTGGAGAAAAGGAGGCTTAGGGGGGACCTTATTGCCCTCTACAGCTGCCTGAAAGGAGGCTGCAGCCACGTGGGGGTTGGTCTCTTCTCCAAATAACAGGCAGTAAGACAAAAGGAAATGGCCTAAAATTGTGCCAGAGCAGGTTTAGATTGGATATGAGGAAAAATTTCTTCACAGAAAAGGTTGTCAAGCATAGGAACAGGCTTCCCAGGCAAGTGGTGGAATTGCTGTCCATGTAACTGTTCAAAAAATGTGTGGATGTGATGCTTAGGGACATGGTTTAGTGGGGTATCTGGCAGTGCTGAGTTATTATTTGGACTTAGAGCCCTTAAAAGTCTTTTCAAGCCTAAACCATTCCATGATTCTATGAATTCCCATACGTGTGTGAACAAAAGAGAGTGAGTCTTGTGGGCTTCTTTGTTACCAGATCACAGTCTAACAGAGAAAAACTGATGACTAGAGTAACTTTGAGACCCAACTTTCAATAGAGGTACTGCCACATCTATTACATAGCTTTTGATGCTTATAAGATATTGATGACCTGACTGCATCAATCAACCAGGCTGGGCAGGATCAGTTCCTCTCTGTAGTGTTCTGCCACTTCCTTGGCACCCAGCAGTGGGCATCAAGCAGTTGAAGTCAATGAGAAGCATCTGAGGAATAGGTAAAACATTTCTAAAGGCTGTCACCTGTATAATGGCATCCATCCTGTTGCAACTGGTTTGAGGCAAGGGGGTTTCCAGGTATCTAAGGAGTTGCCTCTGTCTTCCTTCCCCTATCAGCTAATTGAATATGGGAACAAATTTAATGCATGATCAGAAACTACTTCTTTCAAATTGAAAATTTTGGAAGATGTGGCCTTCACATCTAGCATTACTGTAAATCATAGAATCATGGAATAGTGAAATGCTGTGGGTTGGAAGGGTCCTTAAACATCATTTAGTTCCAACCCCCTGCCATAATCAGGGATGCCACCCACTAGATCAGGTTTCTCAGGGCCCTATCCAACCTGGCCTTGAACACTTCCAGGGATGGGGCATCCACAACTTCCCCAGGCAACCAGTAGGCTGCTGTATGGGGCTGCCATGCAGAGTGTGGGTTGTGCCTAGCATGGCAGGAGGACAGCATGTAGCACTCTGGCTGTGAATCAGTGGTGCCACACTGCTTAGAAAGCTGTGCTCACCACTGGCCTCTGATAGGGCTGGCAGCAAATACAGAACCATTGTAGCATGCAGAACTGAAAAAGTTATCAGGCAAATCTGTGGTGTTGCCTGTTGACCTCCCTGTTACTGTGGTGACTAAGATCAGATGAGTTGAAAGAAGAGTCAACACTGGCATGGTGTCACCCTGAAAAGATGAGTGCTGACTTCCAGTGATTTTTAACTGTTTCAACATACATGTGAAAATTTTCCACATACATGTACAAGAAGCCCAGACTCCTTTCTCCTGAAATACGAACTGCTTGGAGATAGTGGCCAAGCATATTTAAGTGTGTATAGGGCTGCTAGGTGCTTACTTTAAGCATATTCAGATACTCTGGAAAGGTTCTATCTACCTAGATGAACAGGATAATTTTATGATTGCTCTGCTTACTGGGCAAGGCTGGTTTTCTTCCTTTAAATTCTTGTTTTTAATTATATTTGAGCTAAACACTCAGAGGCCTTAAGGCAGGAATCCCTTCTTTACTAACTTGTAATTAGCTGATTGCTGCTTTTCATGTCTGTTAGGAGCAGGAAGCACAGAAGCTCAGAGTATATATTGCTATGTGATGACTATTCAGCGTCTTTCCCAGTGCTGAGGAAAATGCAGAGTCTCCTTGTAGGACAACTCATTCATAAAGTGTTATGCCACCAGAGGAAGTACTCTTACTTTTATTAAAAGGCAGCTATGAGGCTGTCTAGGTATTAATTTCATATTCCTCGTAATTACCAAGTGCTCGCCTCTGCTTGTGAAAACTAGTGAATCACCTTACAAATCTTCCTCTTCCTGTCACTTAGCCCCTATACTACATCATCCTCAGTTCAACAGGAGAAAAATCACCAGGCAAAGCTGACTTTTAGCAGTGACTTTTTCGGTTTCTTTACAATGAAGCTGTGAAAGGAAATAATAGTGTTTTGTTTTCTCAATTTTCCCCCAGTCCATTCTCAGTGGCCTCCTTCGCTGTGCAAATTAAGCATGGCTCTTGTGGTTCAGCCTATTTTCAGCATGGCTGTAGTTAGCAGTTGGCTGAACACCCAGCACCGTCACTTTGTTTCATAGCTTTGCATCAGTAAATGACAATTATAAACCAGCTTTTTCAGCTTGCTCTTCAGGTGCTTGCCCAAGACTGGAAACCTAGTATTTCAATCAGTAAGATTTTTTTTTTCCAAATTAGCATCCCTAAAAACCCCAAACCCCAAAACCTCAGCCACAGAACACAAAGTTTCTGAGCCTGGCTGTCCCAGCTCACATGCTCCATTAGGACAGAGGCTGAGCTGAGCTATCAACATATGGCAGCAACAAGAGACACAGGTTACCTCATGTACATAAGGCAGAGTCTCCATGGCAAGTCAATCTCCTAAAACATTTCTAGGGTCACAAACATTTTACAGTTAATAAATTTTTGGAAGGTAAGTGGAACAAGTATCATCATCTCATGTGGCATCTAAGCCACAGTTTTCACCTATACTCTGTGTTGGACCTTGTCACTGAAGCTGAACTTGAGTGTTCAAGTAGCTGGGACTTTGTAGCACTTTATGGGCATCTGCAGAGGAGGAAGGAGCACTCAGCTGCTGCCTCTGTGCCGTCACAACCTTAAACATTATAGTTCCAGACTTAAACTTCTCCCATGTATAAGTAGCCCTTGGACTGAGGGAGCGATTTCAGTGGGTTATATGCTAACCATGTAGTAAGGGAACTTCACATGGCAAAGACCCCTCCTTCATGCAGTGGAACGGGATGTGCATCATCAGTGAAGATTAACTTGATCTCTCAGCTTCACTGGTTTGTTACTACTCTGTGTCTGACATCACTGGCAATATGAGAACTGTGTCTGCTTCAGTGCAAAAGAGAAAACCACCAAGGCTGAACAGGATCATACCACTAATGATTTCCAGACAGTGCTTTTCAGTGACATAACTTACCCTCTGGATCATCAAAGTTACCTGAAGAGGTTAGATTAAAAGAATAAAATAAAAACATAAGAAAGGCAGCATCAGAATTAGGGGGATTTGTTAAATTGTGATTGTGGAATTAATGAAATCAACAATTTCCTGACCTGAGGAATGGAGGGACATACAACAGATTGCCTGAGTTTTCTTCTACTCTACATAATCTCCTCTGCACAGGGTGCTCTTCCTCTGAGGTATCTGTGGAGTCTGGGAAGGGGAAATGTTCAACTTGCTCTTCCTTTAAATCTTAGTAGAGCTAGATAAGAGGTTTTGTAAAGGAAAAAAAAAAAAGAAAGCAAAGCCAACAGTACATTTAAGCACTCTAACAATGCTAGGAAATGTAGATGCCTGTTTAGAATGTTAACATCTCATATTTCTTCCCCTCAGCTTTTACACACAGAATGGTCACAGACCATGCTCCTGTTGGCTCTCCTTCTGCCTTCTTTTTCCTGGAGAAGCCCTGTCTTCTGACACAGGGCAACATCAGGGCTTTTCTGCTGAGCCTGTCTGCACAGGCTGACCTGCTGCCTCTCTCCTATTTTTTTCAACATCAGCAAACAAATTGCTCTGTCCTCTTCTTCATCTTCCTGGTGTTTTTCCAATATACTTGTTTTCGCTGTTCCAGACAGTACTTATTATAGTGAAATTTCAGAGTGGATGAGGATAGCAGTTCTTTAATATGTCTTTCTGAGTGTCCTTGCACTGAAAAAGTGAATCTCATTTGCAAGTGTTGGTGTAAGAAACATGAATGCAATTTCCTGAAGTTTTGCATGAGACGTGTGGGAGCAACAACATACCTTTCACATCCTGCCAACTTGATTTCATTGGGTCTTGGAGAATGTCGACCCTAGGGACAGTTGATAGCCAACTTGTTATTTTGTATAGCTGATAGTTTTTATGTGACCTTTACATGAGCAGGTCTTACTGTATATACAACAGCATATGTGTGTGTCTATATATATATATATATATATATATAAAATATATGTGCCTCTCCCTCTGCTCATGGCCTATGTGTTAAATCCTTCATAAAGGCAAATGGTATACCACATCCTTCCTTTGAAGACAGTCAATTCTGTAGCAGCTGTCCAGCAGAGTAAAATGACTAGTTATTAGATTGATTAATTCTCACTTAGACAACATAATAAGTTTAACCAGGACTCTTCCCCTTCACCCCATATCAGAAAACATAAATTACTGGGTACTAGATTGAAAAAGCAGCTGCTAGCGTGCTTAGAAGGAATGACAAAGTTAGATTAAAAGTATAAATTCTATTTAATGTGCATCCCCTCATCCTTTCCCCAAATCCTCAAAGCTTTACCATTTATAGAACATAATTTTTTTACAGCATTCTTGTTAGGCAGTGGGGGGAGACAAACATTATTATCCTTATATTAGAGAATGAATGAAGTGAGGCAGAGAGGTCTCTGAGGATGTGTCTATACTAATTATCCTATTAGTACAAACATAGAATAATTAGTATACAATAACCCTATAATAATATAAAATGATAATAAAATGGGCTATTCCCAATTCCCTGACACCAACATGACTGATGCAACATGCTGCAACATATGATGGTGAAATACTTCAGTCAAAACACACTGGCCACTTTCAAATTGCCTACCAGGAATGGTTCCTAGTCTGTGTTTAGGGCTGAAAGACATGCCTACAAGTCTACAAGAGACTTTCTTGGATCAAAATGTGCTACAAGTAATTTCCCAGTGTGCCCTGGTGCATGGCTTGTGAGTACAGACCTAACCAAAGGATTTTACCTAGTGCTATGTAACAGCTCTATTGCTGTACTTAATTGTGGCATCATCTTTTGCTTCTGTGAAATCTGACTTTTGCCTCTGCCACTGTTGTTCTCCTCCTCTTATAGCCTGGCTAGGGTGTGTTGCCACTGGGGGGCAGGTCTCCAGAGCAAACAAGCATGCTTCCTTCCAACAGGCTTATCTCTAACAGGGCAGAGAGCCTTAGCAATAATTTGGCATTTTGCAGAGGTTTCTACCAACATTTAAGTTATGATCAACTGGAGTTCCTATATAAGGACTGGATTCTGTCATCTGTACAGTCTTGAAACAGCACCTGTGTGCAATCATCTGTTAAAAGCAATAAGAAAAGATACTGCTCATTGTTAGGAAGGAAAGGAGCTTGTAGCCATAAAGTGTTATGTTATAGAGGAAAATAAAGCCACAGGCAAAATTCAATACAAAGCAAAAATGACACAACCATAACTCTGCTACTGTCTCTGTCAAAGTCTCAGTTTTGGGTAAGTGGAAACTGGTGCAGCTAGTATTGAATGTATAGGAATCCTACAACACTGCATTATAAGGGAGCTTAATATCCTTCATTACACAAAATATGTGCAATATGGACCAAATTATTCTCTGGCTCAGTTCTATCCAGTGCATTATAATCCCTTGGTTTATTAATTGGTCCCAGACCTAAATATTTTTTCTGCCATTCTGTCTACCACTTTTGGAGCAGCAAGATTGTCATTAATTTTCATGCAACACAGCAAATTACTTCCTAGAATTTAAATCCTCATTTATCTTGTAACAGTTAGGGCCTTTGATGAATATATGAATTGAGCCAGCATCAGTGGGACATTATATTCCAAAAAGGATGCATGTCACCTAAGGCTCACCTTTCTATACACAACTTATCTACTGCTGTGGGCAATATACATGTCTGTTAGCATGAAATATTATTTTCTGAGTGTCTGTTCTAACTGGCTGGAACAATAGCAGCAATCTGCAATCGAGACCCAACCAAATGTCTCTGCAACCATCTTGCAAACAGGAGAGATGAAAAAGAACATTCACTACCAGTCCAGGGCAGAAATTAGAATCCCTTGGACGGTGTGAGGGTACATACAGGCAGTCAGAGCAAACTCCTAATAGAAAAATGAAATGCTACTTATTCCATCCCCAGAATACCTAACATCAAATCACTTCAATGCGCTTAGCAGCCATAGCTCACGTGCTACAGTTCAGAAGGTGCATAAGCATTTTAATTTTCATTCCACAATTTTTGATCTACCTGGAATAATAAAAAATTCCTCTAAATAAAGCTTGCTATGCTTGTTCACAGTCTTGTCACCTCAAGATTAGCCTCCTGTAATATGCTTTCCTTTTGACTATTGCTTGAGATCATTCAGAGCCTGAAGGAAGTCAGGAATGCAGCAGTCTCATATTAATCAGATCTTAAATTCGCAGTATGTCACACCAGCACTCTCTGAGCTGCCTTGGCTGCCAGCAGGATTCAAGGAATTGGTGCTGACCTTTAAAACTTTGGATTCAGGCTCTCTCCTCAAAGCACACTACTAGACAGCCATCAGTGGAGGCATTTGGGAGGCAGCTCTGCTTGATAGCAAGGACTGCCAGCAGGGCAACGTTTGCCAAAGCCACCTTGGGTCTTCAACTGCACTAAATTTCCAGACATGCTGCTTGAGCTCTTTTTTTTTCTAATTTTAAGAATTTAGAGAAAGATCATCTAAGGGATGGACTGTCTTTTTAACGAGCTGATTCCAAAGGGTAGTATGGTTATGCCTTATAAATAACCCTGAAACAGATTAAAATGCACTTGCAGTTAGCACCCGAGATGAAGGCTTGCTTTACTTGCAGGCTTGACGTACCCATTTCAGCGGAACCTCTGTTTTACCTTACAAAGTACTAAAGAGCAAATCTAATTACTGTGCTTCAATGAGAAATGTCTGTATTGTGTTGATGGGACACAAGAGACAGGCGTTGAGTGCTGGTTCCAAACCTGGCCCGTGGAAAAACAGGACCTAAGCTAGTTAACCTAAAGTCCAGTTATAACACAGTGTTTTCTCTTGGGTGCTAGAAGCAGCTGAACATTCAAACCTCTGTATGTTGGCAGTAAATGAATTGTGTAAGTGACCCTGGCTACAACACCGGATTTTACCATCCACAGTGCTAATAGAAAATGCACTGATGCATATTACTGGAGGAGAGTCCTGAATATGAAGTAGCAATAGATTTAGAACCAATCCTCAGGCCATTGTACAAGGCAGGAACTGATAGCAATAACGGAGGCTTCTGCTCCCTGAAAGGGGCTTCTCTTAAGTGACAAGTGAAGTGCAGTGGCAGTCGCGTGCCAAAGCACGCACAGGGACTGACTTACGGTGATGCAGCTGTAACAAAATCCCATTTGTAATGAAGCAGAATTGAAGTGTGAAATTATTTCATAAGCTCTTTGGATGGTTTGGAGGAGATGGTTCCCATCATCTCAGGCTGTCTTTTGTGAAGGCTCAAGTAGGCAGCTCCTGTTCTGCCCTAAGTGACTATCACAGCTGTGAAAAAGTAATCATGGATTCTCTCTACAGGGGAATCACCGCTGTTCTTTGCAGTGCTCTGGGGCTTCATGAAGGTGCTATTATTTGATAGCTTTTGTGCCTCTTACCCATTCATAGAAGCACACATTGCTATGTTTAAGACAAAATTTAAAACACTGGAATGTAGTAATAATTTTTAAAATTATTGCTCTATAAGTAGTTATGTACTCCCACATGAGTGTGCATTCCTTAAGCTGTATTTTTCACAGACTGGATAAGTATGATATTTGAAAATATTTGAAAATAAAGCCATACAGAGGTAATTTTTTCAAAGACTATCTACCACTAGAAGTTCTGTCATTCTAAACAAATTGGTGGCAATGACACTGGTGCCTGGCAGATCTTCTACTTTGCTATATTGATCTACTTTATATTTTTCCACATTGTACCCAGCCTTAAAGACTGTGTGTAAATAGCCTCTCCATTGCAGAAAATAATAAGCAGGATTCAGTGACTGCATCCCCTGGTCCTTAGTGCTTGTCTGAATGGCTTTCCTATTCACAGTTATCACTATGTCAAAAGTAAAAGAAACATTACCACAACTTTTACTGCCTTATCTGGTTGCCCTCTGGGATTATTCAAGCAGGTAAGGAACGCAGCAGCAAGTCCAAAACCTAGCTCTTTACAAAAGAATAAAAAAATGTTAAAAAAAAAAAAAAAAGTTCTGTGTGACTGCTGAGAAATGAGAGTACTCTGCACCCTGCAGGATTAGGTCCTGTGATAGAGAGTGCTTCTGCAGTAAGAGGAACTTGTGTGAACACCTCCCATCTCAAACCTGATCAAGAGGAGAACACATCTGTCAAACAGTGCAGTGTTTTACTGCAAACAGAACAAGGTTCTCTATTTGCAGATGGAATCACTACCCAGCTATGGACAAAATTGTGAAATTTCTCAGTTCTAGACTGCAGCCTAATTTTTTACAGAGATGTTTCGCTATTTTTGTAGCTATGGAAACAGGCTTTTGTTTCTTTTGAAATAAGCCAAGAATTAGGGGCCAGGCCACAAAATATTCTGTTTTATTACAAAACCACCAAAACGTGATTTCTCACCAATTTAACTGGCAGCAAGAATATTTCACACAGCAGTACCATGTACTGATGCTCTCCTGGGGAAGCTCAGCAGCAGTAACTTTGGCTGAGAGTTAGGACTATTTTTGGAAGCTTCGAAAGTATCCAGGGAAAGTACTTTTCACTTTTATTCATATAAACAGTATCTCTATTTATTAAAAAAGTGAGAAATGGCTTCTCCTCAACTTCAAATGGCTTTGACAATAAAATTCTGCTTATATCAAGGTCTTGGGAGACACATGAAGCTTTGTGACAAATGGGGTGTTTGGATGATGAAGAGATGACTTGAAGACTCAGGAAGAGACGCTTCAAACTCCTGCCCCTGGAGCACAGTGAAATAAAGGTGAGTGCACTTAGATCCCAGCTCTGTGTCACCTACCAGTTTAATCTCTCATGCCTGCATGGGGATGGACTATGATGAGCTATACAGTCTTTTCCATCTTAAATTACTAAAAGGCTAAGTAAGTCATTCCTGCTGTGAAAAGAAGGGAAAAAACCCTATGTAAATGTTTATGTTCCTAAGTACAGGCTTAAATCTTATTGAAGTCCATAGAATTTAAAGTGCTTAAGTGTTTTGCTGAATAGGGATAAGTTGCTGAATCATGGCCAAGACTTTTTAAATTGATGTACTGTTACCCGTGAAATTACTAATATGCTCAATATCAACCCTGTACTTAAATGCATTGTTAAAGGGGAATAGACTTTTTCAGGGCTTCTGGTTCATCCTCTGAAAGAGCATCTGGCTGAATCAGGGATTCAGAATAAAGTCAATGAGTAAAATTGCTAGAAAACATAAAGCCTAACTATAGCAGGAAATTGTGGAATGAGCCAGGGCAAGGATTTTCTAGACAGCTATGCTGCTATTGACAACTTCAAAGTTCAGTACTCTCTGCTGTGGTGTTACTATTCATTCTGAAATTTGCTTTCCATTGAACAGAAATTTTTTAGGAAATTTATTGGAAGTGTGTCATCTTTATTGGTACAGGCTGATTTCCATCCTTTTGTGTCCATCACCTAAAGACGTTTCCATTAAAGGCAAGCTAAATCTCATGGTATGAACAGGAAATAAAGTAGATTAACAGTGTCTGTCACTGCATATTAATTTCCAGTACCCTTTTCTAACTTTCTTTTTCTGTCTTCCACCACTTCTGCAAGAAACTCTCTGATCTACCAACACGTCAAACCTGCAATGCAGTCAGATATTCTTTCTGCAAGGTGTGGGTCGGTGTATTATTTTGCCCTTAAGCACACACACAATGAGAGGATTTACTGGTTGTGGCTGGGGCCATCAGCAGTGATGAGATTAAACCAAAATTTTTGAACACATCATTGATGAAAATATCAGTGAGGCTTGAGACATCAAAGATGGTCTTGAGCACATTGCCTCTAAATGTCAAAAAAGACCAGGCTTGAGGTCAAACGTTGTAACCTAGGGCTATTCAAAAGAATACCTGCAGTGAGGTGTTGTGTCTGTCACTCCTTATCAGAAGCACTAGTCTCAGCTGTGTGGCAGTACATTTTCCCTTTCTGTCAGGTGATGCACTATTCTTTGCCCTCAATTTATTTCCTTTTTGGTGTTGATGACTTTCTGGAGGTGAGACCTCACAAAGAATTGTTGGGAGTTGATTTCTGAATCCAGGCCATTCAGAGAGTAAGCCCACATATTAAAGCATTAGGAAAATAACGTGCATTATGTGTGCTGGGGGGGATGTTGCTGCCACCAGCCACCCTCTTCCATCAAGAGGAAGGTGTCATTGCCACCAGGGTGCCTGCCCACTTGCCTCCCAGCCTGGAGTGGCCAGTGTACACATGCCTGGCTCCTGACGAGATATGCTTTTGAAAAAGAGCTATGGGAAAAATTCCCCACTTCAAATGACTGCAAGCCATTGTCCATGGAGTAGAAACAAGAGGCTCCATCCAATCTCTCTTTTCACTGCATGCTTCTCTCCTCTGGACCACTTTTTGTTGCTCTTTCAGTAGCTTTCCTTTGCCAACAAATAACAGGCATTAAGGATAGAAAAACAATAAAATTACATGAGAAGAGAGCAACAATCAGTACACAGAGATAAACATCAGCAATAAACGCTTGCAGCTGCATGCCCTACAACATATATAAATGACAGAGGGGTGTGTGTGAGGGAAGGGAACAGAAGTCGTGTGTGCAGATCCAGGAAGGAATGGTGCAAGGATTCCTGGCAGAAGCTTGGGAAAGCCCACGTGGTTCAAGAATACTGGAACCACAAATAGCCTCTGCACAAGAACCAACTGTGCCCGAATACCACATCATTGTGAGCTTCTTCCTTTGGCTTCTTGGAGCTGAAAATCAAGATTTAGGGTTAATGTGGTGTGTCAAAAGTCCAGGAAGGAAAAGTGGCACAAATGCCATAAAGATGACACTCTGAGGACAAAAGGGGAAAAAAAGATTTTTTTTTTCTCCTCTCTATGATATTGTAGTCTACAAATAGAATGAAATGCTTCATGTTTATGGGGAAAGAGGAGCTTTGCTTTGTACTCACTAGAGATATTTTTCATTGTTTAGTATCTACTTCTAGATGGCAGGTCTTAGCTTTGTCATTCTTCTCCAAGTGTCAGTACTGTCCTGCCCAAATCTCAAGTTGCTATTATTTTGAGAAGGAAGGTGTTGAATCTGGTTAAAAGAACAAGAGTTCTTGCAACAGATTGACTGGGGGAAAAGAGAACTTGCTGTTTGGTGCTGGTTTGAAGTCCGGGTGCTCCAGCAGAAGAGGCTGAATGCAGGTGACATGGTGAGGAAGCGTAGCCAAGATGCTCCATAGCTGGCAGATCAGATGGCCCCTGCAGCCAAAATCAGAACTTGTGGGCCATTTCTGTTTTTCATTTCTTTCTTTGTTGTTTGATGGTTTTTTTCTTTTCATCTTGATTTACCTGTTGACACTAACATGCAGTTTCACAACTGTGGACAGTTTCAGCTTAGCTTTCCACATGTGAGAAGTGGTGACTGGCAGCAGATATTCTCTGGGGTACAAAACACCTGCAACTTCCCCCTGAAGTGTAAGTTTTGTGTTTTAACTGCTTCCCTGCTGTTAAAACTGATGGGCACTCAGCTTAATAGCACTCTCCATTGCTTTTCTCCAGAGCTGCAGCCCAGACAGTACCATTTTGTAACTGACAAAGATAATTTCAAAGAATTATTAATGTATTACAGGGATTAAGGGAAGTAGCTATTACTTTGAGGAGTGATTTGACTTGTGTCCAGGGATCTGCTTTCCAGACAGATGCAGGCCCACTGTCAGTGGAGAGGTACTATTGCTGAACAGATCAGGTGTGCACAGCTGTGAGGACCACTGCAGATGGCAGGGCAGACACATTGATCCTGTTGCCCTCCGAACGCTCCAAATAGATAAATCCTATTTTCCTGGGATTTTCTGGAAACTCAGAGGGAAAACGGAACCATCATCCATATGACAGGAGATTTTTCATGCACAGACTTAAGGTACAACTTTCATGGAACAACTGGAGGATTTAATCTGATTCAAGGCATCACGTGCTATGGAAAACATTATAGCTTGTCCAAGACAGAGCAGTCTGTCTTTAGCTGAAATTGTTGCATTGATAAAGAGGCATGGATAAAAAGCCATGGAACAAACCCTGCCATCTACTTTAAAGGAATGCTAATATGAAATGGAAAAACTCCTGATGAAATTCAAGGACTGTCATAATGAGGAAATATTTTCACCTTTGATCGAATAGAGATGGTGCTTTTCAGTGCTTGAGACAGACACAACTAAGCTCCCACAGCAGAAAACTGGACAGCAGTTTTAAAATACTTCAAGCACGTTATCACTGTTAGCTATAGAGGTCCTTTAAATGTGTTTCTATATCTCTGAAATAAGGCTTTAACAATTTTTTTTCAAGCTATTAGCTCAGAGATATGACTTCTTTAAGGTCACACAACGATTTAGTGGCAAAGATAGACAGTAAAAACAGCATCCCAGTTCACTTAGGTGGCCTAAACCACCTTTTCTGTTCATTTTATTGTGATCTTACAGCCCCCTAGCTAGTGCATTTTGCCCATTTTTCTCCAACATCATACTAAGCATTAAGGGACAAAACCAGAAGTTACTTCACATACTGATTTGTCTCTTTAAGCTGGAAGTTGTTTTAGTCAACTCTTCAGAGTGTCTATTGTTTGGGTCTTTTTGTGCTGATTGACAAGGTTTTTCAACTAATCCAGTGTCCCAGTTTCAGCAGAAACCAGTGGCAGAAGCAATACCAATGTTAAATGGAGTGTTATAGACTACAGGGTGCAGTTCTATTCCTGCATGAAAAACTGCCAGTCACTTAATCTCTCTGTGGGTGTCTGGTGTAGCACAGCAACACCTGAGCTGGCTTTAAATTAGCTGAGTGTGACAGCATTAGCACATGCACTGCAGCAACACACAGCTCAGCTCTGGCTGGGAGGCTTGTGTTTGGTATGGAATGGAGCTCTCAATACTTGTGGTGAAAGGAACATGAAATTTATATCTCTGTTTTATAAAACACTGTCCTTAAGATCTCATTATACTTCGTACAGCTAGATAAAACTGGATGCATGTCATGTGCACTTCCTTTTTGAGTCTGGAAATGGAGAATTTAGTACAGTGAAAAACTGGCCAAGGAACTGATGGTCTGATGCTTCAGAAAGCCGCACACACCACTTTACCCTTCCTTTCAGGTCATAATTAGTACAACACTCCAGGACAAGCCACTGCTGGGTAATGTGCACATGAGGAAGTTGGAAATACTCAGCTCTGCCTCATCATTTGCTGTGCACCTGAATTGAGTTACTCAGCTTAACCACATAGAGCCCAGCCTGGAGCACTTTATTGTCAGGCATCAGGAATGGCCCACGCACAAGGAATCTGATTAAACTTTTCAAACATCAGATTAATACTCATTTTGACACTTCTTGGCTGCATTTTGCAGTTTGTTTTCTTTTTTAAAAAGAGGCAAGATGCTCATAAGTAAGCATAGTTCACCTTCAAGAATCATGAAAAACCAGCACCAGGTTTATCAACCACCTCAAGAAGAAAGACCAAGTTGATAGTCTCCTTGCACACTCTAGTGTGTCATTTATGGCATATTAGGATGAATCATGAAATTTAAGCCTGGCCAGTTGTCAGTAGACCATCTGTAAACAAATTATGATAGTTTCAATTTTCCCAAGTGAACTTTTAAGAAATGCTTCCTCCTCCCAATGAAAAAATAAATAAACAAACGGAGGTTACAATAGATGTTTTTTAGAAACACAACTTTTACAAACAGTAAAAGAGAATTTTAAAATTAAAAGACATTTTTGTCACATACACTTTTTGCCACTGGGACAAAAGGCAGAGTCTGTCTTTCACTCTCTCTCTGACAAAATGCCCTGTTTAAACATTGTTGAGATACATGATACAAAAAAGTTGTTTTATCCCCATCAGGGAAAACTCTTATCTGTTCTGGAGGTCATAACCACTCCTTGAGTGGAAAAAAGGCACTATGTTTCCAAGCTGTGAGAAAACACATCTAATAATTTTATAGTAGCTCATCAGGATAGTTAAATACCGAAGTGATAATGAAATGATCTTGTAACTCTTTGCTCTTGAGTTATGACAGGTTAGTCAACAAAGTTAAATAGTTCTGCTATCACATGGAAAACAATTTCTGCTTTATGCTAACTGGAAAGCACTATTATTGACTGTACAAAAAAGCTGCGGTTCTACAGCAGGGAGTGTATCTCCAGCAGTAATGCTTTCCAGCAGAAGACAGCCGTGGTGAGTCCCTCTCTCTGGCCTTCTAGGTGGTCTTTCCCTCAGATCTAATGATAGGCCTGTCAGAGTGATTTATGGCACTTATCCATGCCTCTGTGTTTTCCTCCTCGGCATTGGGTCAGCTCTGGTCTCCAGCTCTCTGTGGTTGTTCTTAACACGTATTCAGTAATTGCACAGACTGAGACTTTGTTTTTCTATATTTGTGTTTTCTTTCATTCTGCCTGTCTTAGAGTTTTCAATAACACTCATCACCATGAGACACTACTTCCATGTTTCATCCACTGGTAAAGCTTGCGTTAATCTTGTGCCACTAGCAGCCCTCTCTGCTGGCTCGTGTTTGCACACATGCACACAAACTCAGACTAAAAATGTATCATTGCATTACTGCTAGCTCCAGATCCTGGTGGCCTCCGTGCTTGATCCACATCCCATTAAAATCAGTAGGAAGCTTACCATAACTGTTAAGAGGAATTTTAATAAGCCCACTTTAGCTAATGTGGGGATAGATTGAGCTCTGCTATATGTCGCACAGATGGAAATAAGCTAGCATATATACCCCTTCCATGCTTCTTGTTGCATGCACTTGCACAACATGAAGCGCTGGTTACCCATTTCTGAGGGAAAAACAGCCTGGGCTGTGGCAGGAAGAAATTCTCTGCTCCACATTCCTGGGGCACTTCGGTCACTTCATCATGGCATAAGCAAAATTGCTCCAGGACTTGGATTGCACATCCCTCCAGAATGTGGGAGCAGCAGCAAATAAAATGCATGACAGAGCTCATAGCCTGGGACTCCTTCATATAATAATCTTCTCTTATACTTGGCTCGCTAATTGTAAATCACACATCACTTGCTGCATTGATGCCAAACAGGGTACCACCCATTCTTTTCTATTTAGCAACAGTTTCTGAACAATACTGCTTTATCTGATCACAGTTCTAAAAACCAAAACATCCCTGAAACGGATATTTTTTATAGGAACAGTAAAATATTAGAGATCTGTGTCGGGTAGTCTAAAGCATTCCATTGAAAAATGTATAAAATTCTGAATTCAAGTGAAGTAACAGGCAGATAAAAGGAATTTAGACCACTGTGTTAGTTTTAATTAAGTGGGAAGAAGAAAGGGCTGCCATATGTGTTTTATAGAGACTAAAACCCTACAGCTTCTCTGAAGGTAAAAATTCATCTCAGGTCAATGTGAGTTTTGCCCTAATTGCAGAATCATGCTGGTATTTACATTTCTTTGCACATCTGAGACTGTATATCATGATTAAATAAAATTCCACTGAATGGGAACTCTGTTCAAATAGGAAGCTTCCTGTCCTCAGTGGTTACCCAAAGTGTCATTTTCCCCCATAATTTTAAAACAATATTCATTTTGGAAAGTAGCAGCCATGAAAAGGAGCAAGCAAACAAACAAACACTTAAAATAGATGAGAATACACCTGTCATGGTGCTTTAACCAAGATGTTTTAACACCACCTGCCATGGTCTGCAAGAAATGACATTGAAGTAGCCAGTGGAGAGCAAATTGCAACTCAGAACAAATTATGAGCTAAAAATTTCCAGGAAGTGTCTAAGATTTGTTTCATATTTTAACTTGGATTACAGGAGAGGTAGCAGGAAGTTTAATTAACTTGCAACAGGAGAAAAATAAAGAACCTTGAAGCTACTGTATTTCTGAAAATTCTGAGATGTCATAAGAGACAGAACAAACCAAGGTGAGAGACCTCATGCCGTGGTGATAGGGGTAATTGTAGCTGTGGCAGCTCAATGTTGATTTGTGAGCACAGAGCTGACATGGTTTTTTCTCTTAGTCTGCACTTGACTGACAATGGACAAGAAACTCATTCACCGAGCGCTTGTACTTCAGTTTGTGCGTTTTCCTTATTTCATTCTATTTTTGTCCTAAAGATGAGAACTGTAAATCCTTCCCTCCTATGAGATTAGCAGTCTTCATATAGATGTGCAACAAGAGACTACTAATAAATATCTCCTAATAAATATCTTCTGGCTGGACCCAGGAAGGAAGAAAATCAGGGAAGTAGGAGGTTCCTCTGTGCAGGACTAGCCAAGTGTGAGCCTGAGGGCTAACAGCTGGAGAAACATTATAAGAGGCACTAAGTGTCTTGGTAGACTTTCACAGGGGGCATGCTAAGCCCTGAGGCCTAACTCCAGTTTTCTTCCATCAAGGGTTGCTCTCAGGTAAGGGTAGCAGACTGAAAAATCAAAGAAATTTATCTCAAAATTTCCTTAAGGTTTTCTCTTCAGGAGATGCAACAGGTTTGGAGGTTCCAAAGATGTGACCTTGCTGAAATAATGTGCTTGAGCATTGTGGTAAACCTCTGCTTATTAAACTTTGCTAGTGTTTTGGAGCTGAGACAGTGTTTTGGCACTGGTAGGATGAAAGGCTTCTGTAGGATGGTGGGAAGCAGCACAACACATTCTCGCCCTACCAGAGGAACAGCATCATCTTGGTTTACAGAAGTATTCTTGTAGCTGATGATGCCAGTTATCCAGCTCAGATGTTGACCTTGAACATCAGGAATGACAGATTGGTGCCCAGATCCTATGATCAGGGCTTTGGCTCAGCTCCTTCTGAAAACAACCAGAGAGACACAAACTGAGTAACCCTACTGGACTAAGTAGTACTTCGTGTACTACCAAGAAGCCATAAAGTCTATACTGTGATGGACTCAAAGTAACATTACTTGACTTCAGACTTTCTGTCCCTGCCTTTCTGAAATCTGCTTCAGTTAAATGATAATTCTTTATTATGTACTTATGTAAATAACTTATGTGATTTAAAGATCAAAATACAAGTATCATCCAGCTGTTTAAGATACTGACAGACTACAGTGGCAGAACACAGGATTTCCAATGTTAAAGTGGCTGAAACACCCGAGTGACATCTATTCTGCTGCCAGTGAACCAGTGTGCTAAGTATTTGGGGGTTCCACACTTCAGCAATGCATGTAGCCAAGCCTGCCAGCTGGGAGGGACCAAAACTGGCATCTGTAAAGAGATGTCAAGAAAGTTGTGCTGGTCCCTTCCAGCAGTCATCATGGTGGTAACAAATGGCTCTGAGCAGGCTCAGGGAAGGTAAAAAAATCAGGTAACAACAGGAATGAATAGCAGCGTACAAGAAAGGCCAAGAAATTTGTAGGGTGGTTTGGGAGAAGATAGTTTGCAACTGTAAATGGATGGTCCAGCTATATTTGTCCTCAGTGAGGTATTCAATCACACATCCCTAGTGACATTACTAAAACCACGGGTCCTTTTCTGCACACCTCGTTTTCAGACACTGCAGCCCAGACAGGCACATGATCCTGCTAAATTCCTTTTAGCTGGCTGCTGTTTTGGGGAGCTGCTTCACATTAGACAGACCCACATTGCTAGTTTGGGTGCTCTGGGCCTTGCTGGAGTTCATGTGAGAAATTAAGCTCAGACCAAGCATTTTTTCAGGTGACACACCACTTCCAAACCCTGATAATGTTGCTGGGCGGAGTAAAAGCAGGATGTGATTTGCAAATATGGGACCTGCTCTCTTTCCTTGTACATCACTGTCAAAACTTCTCTAAACTTTTCTACTTGTAGTATCTGAACCTTTACAATCTGCTGAACTCTGAGTTCAGCTCATGGCAATGAAAGTCTTACTCAGCACATCTTGAAAACACTTCACTGGAATAGTTTGGTAGCACTCCATAATTTCATTGAGCCCTATTCCCTGCATTTGCTCCTGTGGTCAATTGGAAAACCTCAAATGTAGGGAAAAAGGTAGATTTTCATTTTCTCCTGTCTAACACACCATTGCATTAAACTTATCACCTTATTTTAAGGGGAACTGTGCTCCAGATGAAAATGGCTCTTGGGACTGTAAGTCCCCACTTGGTGGCTGGGGAGTTTCTTATAACCCCCTTGGAGGCTAAATTGCCTGCTGTTGTCAGAGAAGCAGGTGCTTCTATGCACAAGAGGAAGAGGTTACTGAGAGGACAAGTAAGAATAATGGAGCTACTTGTGGACTGCATCTGGCACGTGTAGCTACACATGTGAGGTTTTTTCCCTATGTCTTTCTGATTTCCAGGCAGCACTAGGGTTTTCTCCTCTCCAAGTAAATAGTAGTTAAAAAGAAAAAAATTAAAAGTTTTCAGTTCAACAGAGATCTCAGTTTTCTGTTCTACAATAGACAGAGCTCTGAATATGTGAAGTATAGCAGGTCATGAGTAAAGAAGCTGCATGAGCACAGAAGAGCTATCATGGCCTGAGAAAAAAACTGCTAAGTACTTACCTTCCTTCAAGTGACTCTTTTGTTCCAAGAAAAGACTAAAAAGCATACAACACTTAGAATGGAATGAGGAAAGGAAATGCATGACAGTGAAGCATGTCCAAATGAAATGGGGCTTCCATAGCTTGTAATGAATTATCAGATTTCCATTGAATTTATATGCTCTGAATAAATGTTTGAGGATGTACAGATCTATGGCTTCAGAAGAATTTTAATCCATCTGGAATACCAAAATCTCGCTAGGAACTAAAAGACCCAGCAAGTTCCTTGCTGTGGTATCTGCTGGGTTGTGTAGCAGAGGATAATTTACAGTCCATTCCAAAACTGCTGAGTCTAGACCATGACTTAAGGAGGCTGTGTGGAAACACTAGTCAGCCCTGGCTGTGTTCCTATTCAGGATGGAAGAAACAAAAGCTGCACAAACCCAAGAGATTGAATAAAGACTTCCCTCTAATGTGCATTTTTGCAGGTGTCAGAGGTCTAAGTGACTCATACCATTTAGCATTTTTCATGCCACTAGATAAGCTGGGCTGTTCTCACCATGACCTTAAGCATGAGCTGCAGGGGTCCTAAACATATCTGTGTGTCTTGCATGAACATTTCCATAGGTCAGAAAACACCAAACAGCCTGATCTCATTGAATACTGAATTGGTGCAACAGTAGATGTGAGAAAGTCTATCCATTCACTGAAATTTCCTGGAGTAAGAGCTGGTTGAGAACACAACTGCACTTCTAGAGTTACTTTAGAAATAAATCTTTGTTTTGCATTGCTGTTTATGGCTGAGTTAATGATCAGATGAACAATTAAATAAGATCAAAAATGTAAGGTTAAGCAAGCATGTGGAAAGGAGATTCCAACCGAGGTAGGGGGAACTACTGATTTTTGTGGCATGTCACAAAGTGAGGATGGCTCACGGTCACCTCATCTATGGACAATTATGAGTGTAATAGGAAAACAACCCTGGGAGAATACCCCAAGAGACAGTAAGAAAAAAACCAGAAGATATTAAAATCAAAGGCAAGCATGATATCAAAGTAGAGATGGACAAAGTGAAAGTGGAAACATTAGAAATAAAGAAGAAAGGGAGAAAATTAAACGGAAGCACTGCAGGACAGGATAGGATTTTCAAAAGTGCCTTACTATCCTAAAAAGTTGTAATCACTTTCCCATTGATGCTTGCAACAAAAAGGAATATTGGTGGCAATGTCAGGCAAGCAATGAACACTTTGAAAAAACCTCAGCTTAGAATTTTGTTGCCTTCTTTCAACATCTGCCTGCAACAATGGCATCAAGAAATATTCATGGCTACTAAATTACATCTAGTGTCCACTTAGATATTCTGGGAAACCTCAGATGTCTGTGGCATTAAGACACCCAGCAGCACTTACCACACAGGAACTTCTTGAGGCCCTCAGAGGCTGCTTGGAAAACTCACTCACTCTACATAATGTAAAAATATTCATTATTGTGGAGCATAGAAAAATCTGTGTCTCAGGATAATTAAAATGAAACCCCTGAAAGTCAAATTGCATTTACAAACTTCTTATGCTTCTATGCGCCCTTTCATTATTCGTGTTTCTGAAGTGTAGCACTCGGGAAAAGTGCCAAGTTTGTGTCTCTGTGGACTGGCTTCTCCCTGTTTATCAGAGGGTGATCAGAGAGGAGGGAGCGGCACTGTGCGCTTCCCGGCGCTGCCCTGCCAGCAAGCCCCAGCCCTGACCTGGAGGGGCCATCGCTGGGCGTGAGAAGGCGGCTCAGGCTCCACACCTTTGAAACCTTTGGCATCCCTGCTGAGCCTCATGAGAAAGCAGCCAGTGCTGCCAGTGATGTCTCTCATGTGTCCTTTTTATCCCCAGGAGACTATCACAGGTTCATTTCTTTTCACATTTTCCTTAGGCGATTGAGTAACTTGCTGATGGCAACTGTTTTGGTCACTACTACCTTGAACTCAGTCCATCCCACTGCTTTACTATCTCAATTTTAATCTCTGGACTCAAATGAGCACCAAAGAATTTAGGGTCCTAAGACTCATTTGCCTTTCCACAGGGATCAAGCTTTTAAGTCTAACAAATGACATGTTGTACCACTAGGACATCTTGGAAAGCTTGTATCCTTATGTTTATTAGTTCAGAGTGCAATAATTATTAGCTAGAGAGAAGCACCACTGCAATCAAAAAGAAAGCCAAATAAAACCCACCTACACAGATTTCTCACACTGGGCATGACTCACTGGTTATGTATTAGGCGTTGTGGGTGGGTACTCTAATTTGTATGTGTTCCATTGTTTAGGTGTGTTTTGCACATGCTAATTCTGACTTTCTGTTTTGGCAAAATCTTACCAAAAACCCAAAACCACCCCCACCCTCTTGGGTCACAGTCATGAAAGGCAGCTGCATGACCTCACCCACCTATCTTGGGATCAGGGTGGGCTCTGGAGAGAAAAGGGATCAGTGCTTGCTCGGGATGCTGGGAGGAAGCACGTCATGTACAGCCACAGATGCTGGCTGGCTGTGGAGTTTTAGCAGCATGTCACCCACTGTGTGGAGACTCACTTTGCGTTCTCTTCAGGATACATTTCCAAGGCCAGAAAATTATTTTGGTGCTTTAAAGCATGCACAGGAAAAATAACTTGGCCTCTAGTTTGCAATGCATTTTTGTGCTCTAACATGCCAGCAGACGTGAATATATTAAATGTTAAATGGAGAGGACTTTTAACACTGAAGAAAAAGTGCATCCTTTCAGAATATTGTAATGCTTGTCCATGTCTAAGCATAAGAAACAATATTAGAAAACGTCATGAGAAAATGATTGGAACTGAAAGTATTTTCTTGGCATTAGGTCATCAATAACCACCTTCATTTGTGAAGCATGAATTAGAAAAAGGAATTCAAATGGTAATTATACAATATATGAATCATCAAGATAGATAATTATAATACATTACTTCTATTAATAATGGGATTGTTTATGTGGCACTTGTCACCATGAAGTGAGAGAGGCAAATAGGAGAGCTTGAAGAATGAAGTCTGATGATGACTAGAAAAACATGGTGATATATCTGGGAAGCTGACTAGAGCTGCTAACCATTTTGGTCACCCAGGAAAACTGTAAGGCTCTCCATCACTTTCACCTTACCACGTGTCCCTGTGACAGCCCAATGCATGTCTCCAAATGCATTCTCAGGAAAACTCTTCTGGCTACGCTGTGAAGTTTGGCAGGAACTGTTGGCTGTGTAAACAACCGTGATGTGTAAACAGCCGTGACTGTCACTGTTGAGGAGTAACCTTGCAGTGAGTAAAACAGATACTGTGATGCTGTGGTAGCTGTCACACGGCCCATCGCTGGGTGACAGGCGTTGAGACATCTGCCTTCTGAGAGTTCATAAACTTTCTGCTGATGGACAGCCCATTGAACGTATGCAGGGAGACCAGAGGAGTCAAAAATCCCCTGCAGAACAGAAGGAGATGGAAAAGCCCTACAGATGCAAAGCTGTGCCCTCACAGAACATTTAAAGACCGAAACGCTCTGACCCATGTGCACTTTGGCTTCTCTGGGCTTGCCACACCTCTGCATCCTGGCATCATGCTGGACACCTCAAACTTTCAGGAGACCCCAGAGCTGTATCTGACCTCACTGTCATCCCTGACAATACTGATGTCATACTTTGCAGGAGACGGAGGCTAGATCAAAATCATAAAGTAGTCATAATCATCTTGATAGTCCACAGCTACTAAAAGGAGGTGCTCAACACACCAATGTTTGCTGCCCTTGTTTGCTTCAGTCACAAAATATGCAACTTTCTTGACCTTAAGTACACTCCTTAGGAGTGTTCAGGCTGAAAGGGGCTCCACATCTGCCAAAAATAAGCATGGCTGACCTTAATAGCTACTTTCATTCAATCACAAGGGAAACACCAATGCTACACCGTGTGCATCACTTTTCCTTTAACGCCTACGTCTGCAGGGAAAGAACTGTGCAAGTTAACCCTTTCACCGCTGCTACCAAGGCAAAAGCTTACAGGTTTGAGCAGGGCCCTTAACAGCCTCTCAGGTTTGTTTTCAAGGGGTTACTTGTGGGATAATGCAAGTCATTCAAATTTTCCACTACATCACAAAATGACACTCATGCCTGTTCCCACTATTTGTTTAAATATAAACCAGCACTCAACTTTCCAGCAGCAGCTTCCTGTTCAACAAGTATTTAAATGAATAGCAGGGAAGGTTTTACCAAGCACTCTTGGCAGCCCTAGAGGTGCCCTGCTCGGTGTCTAAACAGCAAACAGGGCTCACAGGTGCTGCTGCTCAACACAGATGTTGAGGCAAACAGCAGTTAGATGGGGCAGAGTGACAATGCTGTCCCTTGTGTGCTGCAGGCAGGGCTGGCTGGCAGGTTGTCTGCAAGGAAACAGAGGAAATCACAGAAACAGAAAGCCAGGGAGGCTAAATGGTGCAAAATTAATCTAGAAGAGGAACAGTGGACTTCATCCTCACAGAACCACAGAATATTCTGAGTTGGAAGAGACCCACAAGGGTAATCTAGTCCAATTTTTAGTGAATGGCCCATACAGGCATTGAACCCATGACCTTGGCATTATTAGCACTATGCTCTGACCAACTGAACTGATCTCCTCAGTCTGTTTGAAACATACAGCCAAAGAAAGAAGGTGCCCCATTGCTCAGACACCCTGAAGTAGCTGAGTGGGAATAAAATGTGGCCCTTTATCTCGCTGCTCCCTATTAACAGGGGGCATTGGCTTCCAAACCAGCCTCTGAACTGCACTAAATAGGCAGGGGAAAGAGGACATTTGGCCAAAAGGGATGGTACATTTTGGTTTGACAGGGTGTGAGTTTTCTGTGCTTCTCACTTT
Organism: Pseudopodoces humilis; assembly: GCF_049639895.1. NCBI lineage: Eukaryota > Metazoa > Chordata > Aves > Passeriformes > Paridae > Pseudopodoces > Pseudopodoces humilis. Next base: position 94,492,340 of record NC_142200.1, on the reverse strand, counting down.
TATATCCAATGTGATTTCTGTGAAGTCTATGAAATTATGCCAGAATTAAAGAGGTGCAATGCACAGCAGAATTACATCTTTACTATTTAATACTGATTCTTTCTAATTAATTCATTATGCCAAGACCAGAAGCATGCTAGGTGCCTGTAACATTCTCATTTACCTCTCTATTTCTTATAATTTTATTTCATACTGCAAAAACATTTCCTGTAATTGGACCTCCGGATACCTATTGACTTTCCATAAAACTGGCTGAAAACTACCACTCTGTTCTTAAATTTTCACCAATATTTATTCAACTGTAGGTTCCTTAATGTTTTAATTGGTTGCAGAAGCTCATATATATGAACAGCTCTCAGGCAGAAAACATTCTTCCAATGAAATTTCATATCAAGGCAGTTACTGCACTGGGATGAGATCAGCAGCCTTGTTAGAGGTATATGAAATTCAATTAAATGCAAAATATATACCACTGTACTAATTGACAAAACTGCAGGGACAGAGCATAGCATCCCCTTGATGTGAATAAGAGTAGTGAATTAGCAAACAAAGACTAGCCCAAATGAAGATGAAGTGTCAGAATTTCTTGGACCAAAATGAGATGCAGCACAATACTAACATTAAAAAGCTCTGGCAATTATTGCATTTGTCACTACAGAGTCTTGCAACAAGTGATTTGCCATTTAACACCCCAGAAGGCAGAGAGGCAATTTTATTCTATATCACTATGACAAACTTAAGCTGCTGAGAAAAAAAGGGCTATATTTGGGAAAGCAGACATTGATTCTTGTTGTCTCTGGGGTGGTTTGATACTTTTTTGGCTTGATATTAGCAGTTTTGGGTTCTAAGAATTCCTCTATTAGTTTCTGGAAGGAACTCACAAGAGATACCAAAACCCAAATGAGACTCCAGAGCTCCTGACCACATGGTTTGAACTTGCAGGATAGCAGAAACTATGAGTGGACTTGTGTTTAGCTCATTTTGCAGTCAGAGAGGACTGGGTTTAAAATCAAGCTCCAGTAAGTTCCTTACCAGTGCTTGCACAGACCTAAAGTTCTGCTTGCCTACAGCCTTACCCTGCCATTCAAAATTTTGTTGGGTTAGCTAAAGTGTCTGTGTAACTCTTTGATAAAAATACATTAAAGCCTCTGTGAAGGAAAAAAAGGACCCAATCTTTAAAAGCATATTTTTAAAATCACTCATACCTTCTCTTTTAAGTGTTCATGGGCTAAAGCATTGTTGCCCCTGGCTGGGCTGATCATGGGCTACTTCAGTTGCCCCACTGCAGAAGAGATGCTGGGGAGAGTTGGGGTCAGGCTGCTGTTTGAAAAGATTTGCTGCCTGTGGTTAAAAAAACAGCAGTAATGTTTGCTTTTGGAGTTCTGGCAATGAGTGCCAAGTTAGACTCTCTTTTAGTTATTAAGTCTTGACCAATAAATGATGACAGATACTGAAAAGAGAGTAATGGAAACCACACACAACAATCTTGATAATGAACCCTTCTCTCTCTTGCTCTCGGATCAGCTCTTTTGGAAACTGTGTTATGGAGTTTCTGGCTACCCATTCAAACCCACCATTTCTAACAAAACCATTTCCTCAGACAAGGCACAGCAGCTCATACCAGGAGCCATTCAGCTGGTAACTTGAAGCTAAGATTAAGAAAGCCCTGGTCACAGCTCCTAGGCTAACTGCAGCTCTTGTCCTTCCTGCCTTCCAGCTGCATCTGTTCAGACCTTAACCTGCAGCTGCTCCCTTGAGCACAGCTTGTACCTCTTTCTCACTTAGTGTGACTGTCTCAGCAGTCTGACTTCAGCATCTGTGGGTTTAGGTGTTGTGACAGTGGCAGTCAGGAAATCAAACTGACTTTTCCAAACCAGAGATTTTAAAAAACAAAAACATGAGACAGAAGAGCAGTCTGTTACAAGTCTCTCTGCAAGATGTTTCTCCAAAGCTCCTCAGCAGCTGTTTCAACCAATGTCTCAGAGAATTATAGAATAATTAATTTTGGAAAAGATCTCTGAAATAACTGAATCCAACCCTTAACCCAGCCCCACAGTGTTCACCACTAAACCATGTCCCCAAGTGCCACATCCACAGGCCCTCCAAACACTTGCAGGGATGGTGATTCCACCGTTTCCCTGGGAAGCATCTCCTAATGTCTGCCCACACTTTAAGTGAAATTTTTTTTTCAAAGATCTGATATGAACCTCTCTTGGTTCAACTTGAGTCTGTTTCTTGTTCTATCACTTGTAACCTGGGAGACTAACCTTTACCTGGCTACAGCCTGGTTTCATGTAGTTGTAGAGAGTGATGCGGCCTCCCCTGAGCCTCTTTTTCTCCAGACTAAATACCCCCAGCTCCCTCAGCCATTCCTCATCAGCCTTGTGCTCATAAAAGAGGTTTTGCATCCAGTGATCTTCCAAAATCTAGGTTAGCAATATATGTCATGTTTCTTTACTAGAGTCAAAAACTCTTGATCTCCAGCTTAGCTGGCTATCCTCTCAAGCCTAACACACTGTTTGTGCCTTTGGAGATACTTCATCCACTTATAGCCTCTAGAATACACTAAATGCAGTAAATGGACAAATCACATAAATTATTATGGTCCATAATGTTGATTATTACAAATCAGCTTTGCATTAGCTGAAAGACCCCTTTAGATAATACATATATGAGACCCTAAGAAGATGCTAAGATTAATGAAGACGTTAATGATCATGTGTCATCATAGAGAGTAAAAGAATATCAAACAAGAAAAAGCATGTGGATTTAGAGAAAAAAAAAGTAAAGAGGAAGAAACAGTGTAAGTAGGAGTTACTTACAGAGGGAATTTGAAGTTTAACTCCATCACCTACAATAACACTGAAATTGTATTGACTTGCATATATAGACACAGAAATTTGTCTATTGCTACTTCAGAGTAATAAAATAATAGATTGCTTCATTTTTTTTCCTCAATAAATCATGAGGTTATGATTTACTACCAACACGCTTAAGCTGATTTTACCTGCCATATGAAAGAGGTCACCTGTCTTAATGAACTAAAAGCAATGTATATGAAATCCTGAAAATGCCAGCGGCAACAGCGGCAGTTGTTGCTGACATTTAACATCATGTCCTTGCATGATGTTAAATGAATGAAGACATCATCTGCTTGAGCAGACAGATTGCAAATAAGCCCATTTAATAGCTTTATGTAGAAGCCCTGGCTACCTGTGCACCTTGTTGCTCTGGCAGACTGCTGACTTTAGCATGGGGCCCCAATTAGATGACCCCTGCCTATTTAGAGATTTTGCCTAACAGAGAGGGAGCATGAGAAACATTTTCTGAAATTCCACCTATACCAACTGCCTTTCCCATTTCTCTGCATAATCTTCACAATATTACAGCTCTATAAATGCTTCTCTTTCCTTTCCTGCATCAGAAATCCAAGCAACAGAGAGAACCAAGTGACCTGGCTGCAGAAGAAGGGTTGAGAAGGAAAGGAAGCCAAGGTAAAATACACAAGCTTTTCCCTAGATCATTCAGTTTGGCAGCAACAGCACCAGAGGTAAAGCATATTCAGAAAGTAATTCCATTTGTGAGTTGACTGCTTCCCTTTCCATTTTTCCTCTGTGATATTCCTAGTATTAGCCAGAAGGCTTTAGTGAAATGTTCCTGTTTTTACAAAAGCATTTATATTTTGCTCACTGGTGCAGTACCTGCTAGCATGCCCGCTCCTGGTAAGCCCACAAGTTTCCTTTGTGCATGACAAAGGTGGGAAGGAGCCTGTCCAGGGAACCAGGCTTTCCTGCTGACCTGCCAGTGCCACTAGCAACACAAACCCTTTTCCTGGTGAGCTGGCTTCCAGAGATCTGCTCTCTGCCAAGCCATTTGCTGTGGCCACATGCTGCCACCGGAGTTTAATTACACCCTTCATCACACAAAAGCAGTTAATTCATGCTATAAATCATATCCCGACATGCAAAATTCTGGTGTCTCATTTTGTTTGTCTGAAATTGTTTAATGGAACTGACTTTGAGGTGAGGAACTCTTTTATGTTGTTGATGTTTAGAGAAAGATTAATAGATTATTTGTTACTGGTTTAATAAATGCACTCCACAAACTACAATGAACTGTCTCCTGTTCATTTCACTGCTTCTAATAGGCTCAGGGCACAGGTTCCACTTCCAGTCTGAAGTGCCAAGCTTATGTTTATTGAAATATAATTACTTTAATGTAATTGTTTTGGATTATTACATCTCCATTAAGTAGGACATAGTTAAAATAAATAAAAACATTCCTTGATCGGAGCTGATTTTCTAACCAGTTATGGAAATGACCACAGGAAAAAAACAACAACAAACTCCATACTTCAAATGCTGTTGCTTTCCTGATGTTAATTAATCACAGTCTTTGTACTCCCATTGGGGCTGTACTTAAAAATGATTATTTCACCTATAGTTTCTGTGCTACTCCACAAACTTCAAAATATACAAACTAAGCAATTTTAGGGGCATGAGTTTAGGGTCTGCCCGTTGTTCAAAAGGCTTTAACAGCAAAGACTGAATGAAGTGAAGGTGTTTTGGGTTTTTTTTGGGTTTTTTTTTTGGTTTTTTTTTGTGATACCAAAGTCTGGATTCAAATCAAAATCAGAAATCTCAAGTTCATGAAGAGTACTTAGCAAGGAAAGTTTAAGTATTTCAGCACATCGGGGGTTTCCAAAAGCCCAAACAGTTTCCAAATACGCATTTTGCAGTTTTCTTCTACCTTTAATAATGTACATGCAGAGGCCAAGTCTTTAATGGATGGCAGGAAGAGGGAAGAAAAGATAATCAACTAGACTAGAGTTTGAACTATTTAAAAATTGGCTTGCAGTTTGAGCTCATTTCTAATTTCCAGGATATTTGTCAGACCAAATTCAGATGCTTTACATAAATTCCACCTTCCAATTAAGCTATATTTGAAGGCCTGGTTGAATTTTCACTTGCACAAAACCTGAGGAGTAAGGCTCCCAAGCCAGCCTGTCTTACTCTGTAACAAATCCATATCACTGAGACTTCAGTGCTCTCGGTTTCTCCGGATAGAGGCATCCATCCAAAGAGAGGGGGATCTTCCTTTAAAATTTTTTCTTCATTTTACTAAATTTGCTTTTCTCTGCGCCCAAAGTTACAGAAGCAAATTGATTTTTCTTGTTCCATAGCCTATTTGGAGCAAGCTCTCCTAGAACCACAGCTATGTTTATGGCATTTTAGATACTGGGTGGTTTCTTCACATAGCAGAGACAATAAGTATTGTGCCAGAAAATTAGATTTGCCAGCCTCACACATTCAAGGAGGGTATCAGGGAGCAGTGTGATATGACTTTCCCTCTTCCACAAGGACATCAAGGAAAGGTCCCAATTCCAGTCTAGCTTTCTTTTCACAGGTCCTCTGCTCACTCTGAAGATGGCATTAGGTAGCAATGCTGTGAAGCTGGGGTGTGTGAAGCAATGTAAATTGTTGTGATTTCAAGGCTGACGGTGCTCCTGATTTAACCACAAATCTCCCAGTATTCAACTTCTTAATTAAAACTCCAAGTCCTGGATTTACTTTTGCTTGCAGACCTCATGGATATGGAGAAGAGCTTTGAACATTGATCTGAGAGCCACCTAAAAGTATAAAGGTGTAATAATTTTTAAAAGCAAGTAAAAAGAAACCCGTGTTTATTTTTATTAAATCTCATGGTCATTAAGTGAGTTCCATGAGTTTTCAAGACCCGATTCGTGTGTTTTGAACATAAGGGCGTAGCCAGAGAACCACTATGAATTAGGTCTCCCAGGTTGTGCAGTCCATGGGCTGCGTAGCAAACTCAGCTGCACAGTCTCTGTGTACAGCTGGGAAGCCGAGGGTGACTCAGTGCTACTTAAGACTGAGCCACGACAGTTTTCCAGAGACCAGAAAAGGAAAGGCAGCAGCGGGGGAGCCAGTGCTTAAACCAAGTTGGAAGGGGAGTGTCTTTAGTCAGGGCAGGCTGCTCCCAGCATGGGAGAGAGAGGTGGGCTCAGTGACCTGGCCTGGGCCTGCCACGCTGTTTAGTGCTCATATTTTCAGAAAGCTGTTCAAAGCTTTTAAGGAAGATTTAGTGTACTGCCAGAATGGAATTTTTAGTGTCATTACCAGTCCAATCATTCACACCCTCTTATTTTGCTCTTCTCCCTGAAGGGAGGTGGGGGAGGCTGGCAGGCCCAGGCAGCAGCGGGAAGGAGCCCCACGGCCAGTGGGCCAATGGAGTCACCCCTCACAGGGAGCATCAAAAAGGGGTTCATGTGCTCAGGAAAGACCTGTTGGCTTCCTCCTGGCTACAGTGCAAGGGCTGTGGTAAGGACATGGAGGGAGGCAGGAGGTGACATGGAGTGAAACAGTCCTGGGATCCAGACAAACACAGTTGGCTTTAGTAATGTGGCCAGTGAGCACTCAGCAAAAGGCTTTTACTTACAGATTAATGTTATGACGTGCCTTGGGGAGGCAAAGAGTTACTTTTCAGACAAGCATTGTCCCACCCCAAACCCCTTGTGAAGGGCGGCCCAGGAGTTCTGATTGGGTTTGAGTCCCTGAGGGGTTTCTCCCTTGCTGTGTTTGTAGTGGTCCCTGACCCTGAACTCCACCCTCAAGAGTTCTGTCCCTCAAAAACCCCTGCTCGGGCTCTGTTCGGGGTTCTCTGTTCTGGATCTGAGTTTGTTCCCATGCTGAATAAATGGTTTCATGAATGGAAGCCCATCTCGTTGGTGTTCCATGCTGGTCCCAAGAACCCTGCGGCTTCTCTGGATGAGATCCTGAGGTTGTGGTCTACAACAGATGAAAACCCCACAGTGCTATATTCCTATCTGCCCCATCTACCTAGGTGTGCATAAAACCACCAGTTACTAAACAGGCTGTAAATCTCTGGGCTCACCTGGAGCTTTCTGTATGCCTTCTGTACGCTCATCAGTGATACCCGGAGCAGCCGTGAACTTGCACACATGATTTGTGATGTACATGGGTAGCTGCACTTCCCAGATGTCAAACACAGTAACTGCAGCACCCTCAGTGCTTGCTGGGAAGGTACATAGCTCTTCACTGACTGCCTGTCCAAACCAATCAAAATTAATGTTTTGGAGAAAGAAGACGCTTTGGTCCTTTTGGCTTCTGAGCCGTTGGCACCTGAGTGACTTACTGCAAGTGGGATGGTGAGGACTGCTCTGAAGAGCTGCAGCTGCTGAACAGCAAAACTAGAAAAATTTGGTGTAAATTCCACTTAGGATAAAAAAGACAAAAACTGTGATCTCAGACAAATTCCTCATTTAGCTGCAAGGCTGGGTGACTTTTGGAGGGGAATACATGGAAACACTGGCTGAAGTAAGGCTTGGAACAGTGTTCCCTTCTTTTTCTAAAGAGGGGATCAGCAACAAACCTGAGGAGCTGAAACAGCAGATTTTTTTCAATGTCAATGTAACTAAAACATAGCATGATGAAATGCAGGGAAACTTCTAGAGGACTTAGATGAAAAATAAAATTTCAGACTTGTGGGAATATGACAACTGATTATCAGGCTTCAGTGCAGCAGAAAGAAGTTCCTTCTAAACAAGGGTAAAACCATTACAGGTAGCTATTATTTTCCACCAACTATTGATACAAGAAAAATCAGAATGAACCCCAAATCAAAGGATAAAGCTGTTCAAAGGAAAAGGAGTAGTCTATATCCTTACATGGGCTGCCCAAAATTTCCAGAGTGAGACAAGAAACACCATTTAGGCAATCCAAATAACCTATGCATTTGCTTACTTGCAGAAAACAGAAGAAAAAGGAAAAATATGCCAGCTAATCATCATGACTTTTTTTTTCAGCTCAAGCAGCTTTAATTCAATTCTCTGTAATTAAAATTTCAGAAGGGGGGAAACTGAGGTTGAAATCTGCTTAGAGGTTTACGTTGCCATTTGGTGATGTTGCAGGCAACCATTTCAACAGCAGCAGTGGGGTACTTGAAAGTGGTTATATTTATTTGTTCGGTCAGAGGGACTTTCAAGAGTTTTGGTTTCTCAGCTGTGGAGTGAGCGATTTCCCACTGTCTGGGACTGAGTACTCAGCAAATGCTCTGCTATACAAACCACAGCTCTCCCCACCAGCTCCTGGAGGACCAATGGTCAGTGGATGCTGTGCAGGGAACCCAGGAGAAGTGCTGAAGAGCAGGCTTTACAGACCTTTTAGTGGGGCAGTGGCCAGCCCCTCTGACATGGGATGCCATCTTAATAAAGGAAATCTATCCAGATTAGACTACACTGGAAGTTAAAGAAATGGCTTATCCCCTTTATGCACCTCATAGATAGCCTTCTAAATTATTTCTTCTATCTGTCCTAAGTGCAGTAATGACTATTTTTTCCAAAGAAGCTGTAAAATCATACACTTCATAAAGACCCATATCACTCTTGAATGGGGATGGTAAAATCTTCGCCAAGGTATATACAAATAGCCTAGCACCTTTTCTGACATCCATTATCCACACTGACCAGGCAGGGTAACCCCTCCAGAGGCAGGCCAAGAATAACATAAGGAGGTTATTAAATATTATTCATTACCTTCAGTGGAACAAAATAGAAGCCTAATTCACAGTCTTGGTTCCAAGAAAACATTTGAAAGGATCCCAAGGGATTGTTTTGTTCCTTACTTTAGAAGTTTTTAATTTTGGCTTGGAGTTTATATCATGGATAAAATTTTTTTTTTCTGAAAACTATGCCTTGGTGATAACAACTTCAAATCTCTCCCAACATACTTCTTGATTTAAGACGAATGAGGCAAGAATGTCTCCTCTCCTCCCACTATGTGTGCCATCTTAGCCATGCTCACCAGGTCATAGGTGAATAACTGGGAGGCAGCAATGCCAAAAGTTGTTGTGTCATGTTGTCTTGGAAAATTAACTCAGTCCTTCCCAAAGCATTACCCATGTCACAGCTAGGACTTAAATCCAATCTACTGTAAGTCAGAGGCCATTCCTTTTGTCCCAACCAGTGAATTCTTAGGTGACATGAATTTGAAATATTTTAGTGTGAAGAGTTCAGTAGAACTACATCATAGTTTTTAAGAAAATGTACCTACTTTGTTAAAAAAAAATCACTGAATACAGACATCTGGCAAAAACTTTCTAACAACATTTACCCTTATATTCTCCTCAAACCCAAAGCATATTTTTTATCCCCTGATCCTTCACTCATTCAAAATCACAGATAAAAACATGAAACATGAAGCAAGGCAGAGAATTTCTGTGGAAAGCCAACCATAAAAACGAAGTATGTTAAAAAAAAGAAGAAATAGCTAGGCCATTATGTCTGCCCTGCCCTCCAAGTAGTTTTTTGCACTTTCCATTACTAGTGTTTTCTTCTGCTAAAAGAAAATGCCCTGCTCACTCATGAAACTTGGGACAAACAACTGGGGGACTTATGAAGACCTTTATTCTGCAAATGCCCATTAAGAGGAGCAGCGCACATGAGTGAAGTACTTTAGAGCTATGACAGCCATGACTGCACCTTACACCTGGAAGTCATAGCTCCAGCTGCATGTTAAATTGATTCTTGGCTTATATATTCCTTTTAAACAAACCAAAAAATGTTAAAGCAGAAAGCCAGTCATATCCTGGGGTGCACCAAAAGCAACATAGTCAGAAGGGTGAGGGAGGGGACTCTGCCCCTCTGCTCTGCACTGGTGAGACCCTGCCTGGAGTACTGCATCCAGTTCTGGGGTCCACAGGACAGGAAAGACCTGTTGGAGCAAGTCTGGAGGAGGCCATCAAGATGATTTAGGGATGGAGCACCTTTCTTATGAGGAAAAGCTGAGAGAATTGGGATTGTTTTGCCCAGGGAAGAGAGGTCTTTGAGGTGACTGAAGCAAACCCACAAGAAAGGTGGAGAGAGGCTTTTACAAGGGTATGAAGTGACAAGGGGGAATGGCTTCAAACTAAAAGAAAATAGGCTGAGATTAGACATTAGGAAGAAATTCTTGCCAAGAATTGCCAGCAAGGGTGGTGGGGCACTAGAACAGGTTGCCTAGTGAAGTTGTTTGCAACCCTGGCAGTGTTCAAGGCCAGGTTGGATGGGGCTCTGAGCAACCTGGTCTAGTGAAAGATGTCCTTGACGTTGGCAGGGCAGTTGGAACTAGATGGTCTTTAAGGTACCTTCCAATCCAAAGCATTCTGCTATTCTGTTTTAAGAGCTAAGGGAACCAATCATCTGCCACTGAAAGAAAATAGAGGCTATTCTCAGCCGTCATTTTTCATCTCAGGAATACTTTTGTTGCCTCATGTCTTGAGGACTTTTGTGGCATTACTTTTGAGGCAAACCCGCAGGGTTATGGGAAAGGCTTGAAGGCAGAAAAGACAAAAACTCTCCTGGAGACTGTGCTCTAACTGTAAGGCTAGCTCTATCCCAGCTGAGCATCTGTTTCCATTACTGGAAACAGGAACTAAACTGGCTCTTGAAGACACCAGAGTCATCTTATGCTGCTTCTTAATCAATTTATATAATTTATGCCAATTCCAAATGTGGGTGAGGTAAATGATCCAGCACAAGACTTAAGGCCTGAGTGGTCATGATTGAGGCAACATTTCATTACCTTTTAACTTGATTTTGATGCAAAATTATTTATGCATGAAATTATTGATATAATTGATTCTTTCTCAGGTTCACTAGTTAACGTATGTTGACATATTCCAACAGTGATAGAATAAATGTACACATAGAAAGATTTCAGAAAATGAAGAGACAGCAGCACTATCCTCTTAGCTCTTGGCTTGGTAATTAATGTGGCTGGATGTAACATTTCCAGATAGCAAAACATGGTTTAGTCTCAAAAGCCTGTTAAACAATGAATAGTTGAAACTGGTACAGAATTTAGAAAATTAATTTCAACTGACTAAATATTAGGCACCGGATTTTATTAATTGTTTTTAAGCTTTCAGATATAAAAGCAAGCAAATTCTGTTCTATTGAAAGCAATAGTTAACTACTCAAGAGCTTTTCGAACTACCAAAAGCAATATAACCACAAAGGGGTTATCCAGCCAGATTCTAGGAGACAAATTACCTTGATTTGTAACCGCTAAATCCAGCAAACCTGAGGAGTTATCTGTAATTCCACTGATGGCACCACTTTAAGAAGAAAAAACCTTGCATAAAATTACGGTTCTACTGCACTGAGATCTGAAGAAGCCACCCTTGAGCACGCTACAGATACCTCAACCCTACACAGAAGTGTATTGGCAGAGGCAGCAGCCCAGATGACCCATATCTTAGCAAGACAAGAAGCAGAAAATGAATCTGTACATGTGTTGGGGGATGGATATATCATTGGCTTGAACAAAGTGTCAAAGACCAAATTTTTACCTCACCAGTCAGATGAAGGGAAGGGCCAGTTTCTCATTGGAGACCTTCTCTGAAGTGATCTGTTTAGTGACTTGGTGTAGACAGCAGGCAGACCCATTCCAAAGAGTGTTAGAGAGGATAATGGAAAAAGGCAATTTTGAAAGAGGGAGAAAACAGTAAGCATTTTTATTAAAGAGCAGAATGTAAAAATGTTGAGAAGTGAGTGGGTTGGAGGATAGCCTGGGCATCACAGTAACTCAGATGTCTCATTCCAGTGTGTGTGTTAGCAGAAGATATTTAGGAGCTGAAGTCTCCTCCAGCCAATCAGCCTGCAATTTATGGTATATTTAGGCACTCCACGGTGATGAGGAGTCTTGGGCAGGCATTCTCAGAGAGTTACTGCCTTCTCTGCAGCCCTTACATCACCATCCAAGCTCTGCAGTCATCATCTAGAAATTTATACATCACAGCTAACTACTGTTTCAGTGGAGCAAACACTACTATTTCTTACCAAGAAGACAGCTTGTGATGAAATGCAGCTTTTAAGTGTCTTGTGAGATCCTGCATATATGATAATGCACTGCTGGCAGCTTGTCAAAGACAGAGCTGCAAAAGCAATCGTGTTGTTTTGAGGAAGAGACAACGATTAAAGTTTGGTTTCTGTGGCTTCATGAAGAACTGTCAGGGAGAACAAAAATTATGAGGCTAAGCACATAGTTGATATTAAATTACCAACACTTCATTTACTCATCCTCAAAACAACCACTAGAGATCTCTTACTTACTGAAATAGTTAAAAATAAAACCTCTAAGAACATTTAATGCTGGCCACAGGCATTTCACGGAAGTCGGTGTTTCCCAGCTCCCCGTAAGCCTCTAGGGCTTCCCTCCTACACCTTGACATGCTTCAGTTAGAAACAGCTGAAGGCACTAAGCTTTTAAACAATTTTCTATTTACGTGAATCTTTTTTTGGTCTGCAATTTTCCACTGGCAGTAGCAATGATGGGAGTCAGAGTAGGCAGGGCCCCAGGCAATTTAAGCATCTGTCTCTGCTGAGAGCACATCTGCCCAGGACGGTGCTGGAAAGGCCAGTGGCTCACAAAGCACCATCTGCCTCCCCTTCTCTTCTCATGGCTGCTGCCTCAGCAGGCAGAGGGCCAGCCCTGGGGGGAAATGGGCCTCAGGACTTGAGGCATCAGTCCTGTGGAACAGGTGAATCCTCTGGATATATTTGCTCTGCCTGCAAAACTAGCACACTTTGTAGGGTTTCTGTTCTTTGAATGTTTTTTCCAGGGCTGGTGTAGTCATTCTCTTGTACAACATGAGAGACTATGCCATATGCACCCTTCTGCACGGGGCTGACAGCTAGGTGTGAAGGCAGGCAATGGTCCACATGTTCTTCTCAATATCTTCGAATCAGACTGAACAATTGCAAACACAACTGTACTCTCTGTGACTAACACTCTTAATTATGTAATATTTTTTGTGATACTGACTGGGCACACAGAAGACCAAAGCTGGCTTTTAACACAGACAATTTTCAATCAGTTTGTCTGCTTTACTATATTAAATAACATTGTTGACCTTGCTGGTTTAGTTTGGACACAGAAGTAAACTGATTTGAAGATTTCTGCAAATATTTAATGGGTTACCCCCACCTTAGCTTATGCCCAAACCTTTTCCTAAATCTCTAAAGCACGTAAGGGTGAGCTCCCGCTGGCCAAAGAGTGTGAAAAGGCATGGATACTCTAGTTTTCTGGATAGCTGTATCTCCTTGTCATCCCTGAAGACTACAGAGCACCTCTCCAGCAGATGTGGCAGCTTGCCTTCTTCCATGTGCTCAGACTAGGCGGAAGGTAGATCCAAAACAGCTGAGAAATTGCTGAATCCAGATGCTTTGCTTGGCCTGACCATCTCCTGTTCGTGACCTTGCTCTGAAACTCCCCAAACCACCTGACGTGATCGATCTGTTTCTGGCTGAGCAGACTGGGAAAAAACAGATAGAAAAGGAGGAATGTGGGGAAAAGCCATAGAAGAAGAAGGATGGAGGTCATGAACAGAATCAAAACGTGGGAGAGGAGAAAAAGGCAGAGGGAAATAGGAAGAAAAAGTATTAATACTGTACAATGTTCAACAAGAAGGAAAATTATGTGGAGGGAAAACAGACATTGGAAAATACCCAAGAAAGGAGAAGAGAAGGAGGTGAGGACTTGGAAGGGGAGATAAGCAACATCAACAAAAGCAGTAGATTTCTTATTTTATCTTCCAAAAAACTGCTGCCAAAATAAGATAATACTCAACTATAATCACCATTATTAATACATGTATGTGGACAATGTGAAGGTGAAGAGGAGGTTATCAAACAACGTAGCTCTGGCAGGATGCCAGGCACCAGGGAAACTCACAGGAGGACGATGCAGCAGTTTTCCTGAAGGGAATTGAAACTGTCTGGGGTAACCTGGGTAGAAAGTCTGGAACAAAGCCCCGTTGCTTCTGCTCACCTGTGGAAGAGAAAAGGCTGAACAGGTCATCAGAACAGCCTTCTGCCTTTTCCAGTCTCATGCCAGGTTAGGGTGAGGATGCCACAGACTCTTTTCACAGCATATTCTGGGTCAGAGAAACTCAGTTTCTTTTGTAGGCTGCATTGCAATATCATTGGTAATTCACCAGTGCTTTTGTAGCTGAATCATCATTTGCAGTTCTAATGGATTCAGCTTTGCAGCAGCAGGATATTGTTGCTATTCCTACCTGGTATCCTGGGCAGCCTTAAGCAAGTGAAATTCCCTGTCTGTTCCTCAGTTTCCCCATCCATAAATCAGGTAGCGGTACTCACTGATTCACTAATGCGTTTTGAGATCTGCAAGAGAAAAGCACCAAATAAAAGCTGGGTGTGACTTAAATTACCCTTTCCCCCCATGTACAGAGAATTAATTTTCTTCTTCATTTTCAAGCCTTTCATGTGTTCCACAGTGCTTTCTTAGTACCTTGATCACATAAATAAATTTATCTTCACTCTTGATTTACTACTTCATAAAATTTTAGCTGTTTCATAGCTTAGTTCTAAAGTAAAAGAGTGAAGAGAATGAAGTAGAAGAGTAATGTCATGAAAGACCCCAGAAAAATAAAAACCCTTTCCTCCCAATCCAGGTATAATATGCTAAATCCCTTCACCCTGCTTTGGAAATAGATACAGAGTTTCATTGTTCATTAGGGAGTATAGAGAGGTCAGAGGCCCTCCAGAATATACATTCTATATCCCACATCCAGTTATCTGTATGAATAGTGGAAAACATCATGATCTGGGCATAACTTGTTTAATTCTCAAATCTGAGTATATATTTTCCTACAGATTATATTGCCTTAGAATTTTGAAGGTATTAGCTTTGCCAGGAAGCATTTTTTAAAAAACTATTTTAAAATATCCTCCCCACTATGCACAAGCACCTATGAAAACCTCATTTCCTTGTACCTTCAGGCTTCTAGACACTATCAGAGATCTAAAATACCCCACCTGCTTTCCCCTTGTATTTGTAAGCATTCATGAAATTATCTACCTGAATTTACCTAGTACAAGCAATAGACAGCTTTCCAGCTATATTCACTTATAAAAATAGGAGTATAGTTCAGCCCAATAGCTGCTACATTCAGTAGGATTTTCCCTGGCTAGCCATTCCTAGGAGCCTATTAGGCTCCTCTTACACTGTAGAGGAGGAAATGACAGATGTCTATCAACCAAATGAAGATCAACCAAAAGAAGTCCTGAAAGGGGGAGATGGAACTAAACAAGTCAAAGAATAAAATTTGATAATATGTTTGTAATTAAAATGTTGAGTGACTTCCAGATATCAAAGAAGGTAAAAAAATAATTATTTATATTTGGCATGATTTTCAAAGTTGTCATTGGACTCACAGGTTCTCATTGAAGTCAGTGTAAACTGTGGGTACACAGCACCTTTGAAAACCTTGCCAAAATTGCCTTTAGACTGTAAGCTCCTCAGGGCAGAGACCTGTTACTCATTTGGCAAATTGTGTTGCAAAGCTCCTTTGCCCAAACAGGCTGCTTGTGTAATAATAATAATAATAATAATAATAGATAGCAGATTTGTGTTGGAATTCAGAAATATCTGATGTGGTTCTATAGCCTTCTTATTAACACAGTATTTCAAAGCATTAAATAAAAGCTCATTTTATAGGCAAATCACCAAGGAAGTAGGACCAAAGGAAGCTGGCTGAGAACAATTTAGAATCAGAGAGGTGTTTGCTTGGTCAAACATGGAATTTCCCTTCCACCACACATTTCAGTTTCACATTATTGGACTCATAGGCTGTCATTTGGGAGTCTTATTCAACAGGTAGGTCATGAAATATGCATCTGCCTGTGGTTGGTTTAGAATAGATTCATGTAAGTACATACATCAGTGCACACCCTCAGCCCTGAGGGTGTTGCTACACTCCTCAAATTCATGTGCAATCCCTGCCTGTGACAGAGACAGCTATGAATGAGGGTTGATTCGCTACGCCTGGGAAGTGCCAGAGCATTAGGTTTCAAATTCAAAGGATATCAGCAGAACAGCTATTATTCTCTGCTTTTCAGAAATCTTGCTTGTTTCAGTAACTCAGCCTAACCCAGCTATAACTCAGTACAGTATTTTGCAGTTTAATTTACAAAGTAAATTAATTACACACCTTCTCAATAGACGTATGAAAAGCCAGCAGTGACAGAAACATCACTCTCACCCCAGTAGTTTCAGGGAAGATGCAAGAAGTCCACACCTTCTCAAAACCGTTGACTGATTCTCTAAGCCCAGCTTTCCTCCAGCTGTTCCTCAGCTGCAGAGTGTGGATAATGATACCCAGTTTCTGAAAGGGCTTGGAGGTAGATGGGGAAGAACACTGCCCAAGGAAAGTGTGTGGTACCATCAGAGGAACATTTACAGCACGCTGGATTGGCACCACCGTGGCTCCAGGTGCTGGCTGTGTCAGCAGCCAGCATTGCAAAACCACTTTCATAGTAATATTTATCCAGAAGATAATTATGAGGAAAAGGAAAGAAAACTGACCAGTCCTAATAAATACCAGCCCTTTCAGGAATGAATTTGAAAGCTAGCTTTCTATGTATCAGATGATAGGAATCATAAAGTTAAGCATGCACTTACTTTAATGAACCTGGTCAAAAGTGCTGTCTGGAATGTTTATTTATTCTTTCATTTTTACTTGAGTAGACAAAGTAAATCTACCTTTGGTTTTCATAAAATCTTTCTTACTACATTTTATTTAGTTTAAGTTGGCATCTATTTGATTCAACATGGAAAGCCCAGCCAAATCCAATTAGTGTCATTGAAACTCACGGAGTTCATTTTTTCTCTTTTTTACCCTCATTTTAACAACCCAGAAAAAGAATTCCAGAAACCAAAGTTTGAAACCGTTCCCATTTCTCACCTGCACAAGGGATGAGATGGAAGGGAGTTAATAATAATAATAATAATAATAATAATAATAATAATAATAATAATAATAATAATAATAGTGTCACAAGTACAAGACCAGGGTGTACAGGGCTTTGAGCAATCTGTTCTAGCAGAAGATGTCCTTACCCATGGCAGAGGGGCTGGAGCTAGATGGACTTTAAGGTCCCTTCAAATTCAAATCAGTCTATGATTCTATGAGAAGTGAGAACACCCCTGTCTGTGTAGCCCATTTCTGGCTGGCTGGCTGGCTGGTTGGTTTTCTCCTCTCGCTACAATACTGCATTTATTTCTGTTAAAACTCCTGAGCAGCTCATCTCAAACCCCAGTGGACTCAGATACACGTGGCAAGCCATGGTGTTGCAGCTTTTACCCACAGACCTAGGCGTGCTGCTCACAAGCAGGGAACCTGGGGCAGCACCTGTTCCTTCTGCCTCCTCCCCTCCATCCCTCTGCCACTGGAAAGCTCCACATGGAGCCTGGGCTGGCGAAGGACAGCAGAGCGTGGTCTGGCAGCCACAGGGAAGCATGAGGTCCCCGTCTCAGCTCCTCCACCCTGACAGGTCCCCAGGCCTCCCTGGGTCACCAGCTGCCCCCATAGGCACAGCTTCTGCCTTGGGGGATGAGGCGGCTTCTCCGTCAGCTCCCAGCTGAGGTGGCTCGCCCCACTTCCCAAAAGGGTGTAGCAGGTGGCAGGGAAACAAGTTAATTTTGCTCACAAAAGCTTCGGTGGCTCATTACAGAAATGGAGCCTTCAAAAATATTGCTAAAATATGAATGTTTTGCAGGGGTTGCCACAGAAACTTGTAGAGCATATAATCCAAAATAGGATGTCTAGACAAACTCCTACTGTCTGACCTTTTATGTATTTCCTAATCCAGCCAATCTTGCCAAGCAAATTGGTGACTAAGCAGCAATTCCCTTTACATGGTGTCGTAAAGGCCTGACAAGGCCCAGGTCACGGTTATAAATTTCAGTCTGGCTACTTCAGCAATTCTCGGCTTCCTTTACCAGCACGGCTCCCGTGTGGTTTCTGGGCTATGATGTGTGCTCTGGATCATCGTGAAGTAATTTTGGGGCTGTAAAATCCAAAAGCCACAGCTCCGCTGCGAAACAGAGAGCACTTTCATCCCACAGGACCCCAGAGTTTACATAAAATTGTAAAACAGGGAGGCTGGAGAGAGTCTCGGGCGAGAGCAGAATGAAAGACAGCAGCACCAGACCCTGCAGCAGCTGCCTTCTTCTGGAGGCCTGGGGCTAGCTACACCCCTTTCCCCAGAACCCCAGGTGCTGATGCCTGGAGCCAGCAGCACCAGCATGTCATGGAGGTCCTTCTGCTCCGGCTTCCCATTTTCTCCTCCTTGAACAAGCCCTTTTGTTTTCCTTTGTTTACCAGAAGTAGCCCTACACAAAAAGGCCTCCATCTTCCCATCACTGCAGAAAATAAAGTGCCCTTCAGTGACGCATCATGTATCAGCATGGTCAGATTCCAAAAAAATCAAAAAAATGGCAATAAAAAAAGGAAGGAGGTGGGGACATTGACTCAGTACTCAGTAGCCCTTAAAAAACTGTGGTATGTTGGTGTAACTCAGAATACTCTGGGATTCGGTAGCAGTTTCTGTGATAGAGATGTAAGCAGCTCCCTCTCTATATGTATGTGTGCACACACGTGTGCATACGTGCATTTGTATGCATACAGATCATAGAACCACAGAAAGTCTTGGGTTGGAAGGGACCCTAAAGACCATCTTGTTCCAACCCCTCTGCCATGGACAAGGACACATTCCACTAGACATTCTCAGAGCCCTGTCCAACCTGCCTTGAACATTTCCAGGGATGAGACACCATCCTGGGCAACATGTTCCAGTGCCTCACCACCCTGTGAGAAAATAATTTCTTCCAAAGATTTCATCCAAATCTCTAATTTTTTAGTTAAAACCATTCCCCCCTTGTTTTGTCAACATTTGCCCTTGTAAAAATTATTTTCCCCCTCCTTTTTGGAGGCCCCCATTAAGTACTGAAAGGTACTATATGGTCTCCCCAGAACCTTCTCTTTTCTAGGCTGAATGACCTCAAATCTCTCAGCTTGTCCTCATAGGAGAGGTGCTCCTTCCCTCTGATCAGTCTCTGTGTTCCTACTCTGGAGCTGCTCTAAGAGGTCCACATCATTCTTGTTCCGAGGACCCCAGATGTGGTGATGCACAAGCTTATAAAGGTGAATAGATTTTGACAACAAAAATAATCTGAAGCAGAACCTTTTATTTTTTTCATATTTTGTTCTACATTGCCCATTTGTCTCTTCCCACAGAGCAAGATTTGGGGCTGTGCTTAAGCTGAAGGTAGGAAGGCTGCCGTGAGCAGTGGTCTGAGACTGAAAATATTGGTGTTTCTGAGTTAAGCTGTCCCAGGTACATATTCTGGTGAGCTTAAGGAGGTCTTGCACACACCTCAGGGACAGGGTGGCGCAACACATGTTACTGAGCTGAAAGCAAGTCTGAGAGAGAGAAAAGAGAGCTATTGTCAGAAGAAAAGAGTTAGTAAGAAAAAAAAAGTGAAATTAATTTCAATTTAATCAGCACATTAATAGTATCATGTGCAGTGCAGTATTATGTAGTAATTACACACTATCTGTATTAAACAGTGGTAAGAATTAGCAGCTTAGTATCTGGCCTCTCCATATAGCTTGTTATAGAGAGGTGCTGGATTTTATATATATTTTCTGTGAGCTTTAATTTTCCATATGGTGTTTGATCAGGAAATGGAAAACCCCTCAGGTGGAGTGCCAGGAGAAACCTTCCTGAGGAGGATGTGTTCTGCAGCGTGTGTGGAGAAGATTGCAGGGGTAAACATTTAATCTTCTGAACTGTTCACTTATGCACAATATCTTGTTTCTACCACAGAGGTTTCATTCTTGAGAAATATTAAAAAAACAAAGGTGAAGAAAAATATTTCAGTGATGCATGGACAATTTGTACAAGTGCAAAAGAAATTAACAGCTTGTGATGAACTGGAGAGAAGCAGGAGGCATGTAAGGAAAAGCATTGCATTGAATCCAGGTCCTGCATTGGTGATAAATAGTTGCTCCTTCCATCTGGAGCTTCACAAATTTCGTCTTCAAATAAATGGTTAGGCCACCACAGCAGCTGAAATCTGGAAAATTTCCCAGATCCTGAAAAAACTATGTCCTGAAGGGAGCATCAGGCTTTGTATGTGGATCAGGAAGCTCTTCTTTGGATATAAACATACAAGAACTAAACAGTGCTCACACAGCCTGAGCTGTGTGGTTCACATTAAAAACAGAGGGGACAATAATGGGCATGGCAAGAGGGTCACAGAGGTCTAGAAGAAAAGATAAACAAGCATTTAATGAATTCCAGTAGTGCAAAATATATAACATGGTGAACAGTAGTCAGAAATTAGAAGCCCAAAGTGAAAGCAAATCTAGAAGTTTCTATAACTAACTCTCACCTTAATAAGAATGAAAAAACTGTAACTTTAACATTAACCATAAACTTAATCCTAAGCTAGAAACTATAACCCAAAGCCTTACTCTAACCAACACAGCCTTAACTCTAATGACCCTAACCCTAATAACCCTAACAGCAAGCCATAACTCTAAATGCCCTAACCCTAATCCTATGTCAATGCGAATTTAGAAGTGTCAAAAGCAAACCTTACCACCTTAGCCCAAACCAGGGTAAGACTGGATCAGATTTCTCACATTAGAAATCATTCCTTTCAGCTTTTCTCATAGCAAGTCCCCAAGGCCATTTTTCTGTTCAGATTGTGTTATGGTTCCTCCTTTGGGCTTGAATGAAAATGATGAGTGTGTGCTGTGGTCCTTTGCTTCAGGGGCACTCTCCCATGGTGGAACAGAGACTTGTGCTCTTCAAACTACACAGACACGGGGGAGTCCCCCTCATTGGCAAAGCTGGCAGTCCCTGTGAGCTCATTTTAGCTGCTGACTGCAAAGAGCTGCCTCCTTGGGGTGCAGTGATGCTGACCTTCCTTGGGAGGTCCTGCCCCTGCCACACCCCTCCTTCCCACTCCCTGCTCTTCCTAGAACAAGGGGACCAACTATTTTTATTTTTTTAATTTTTTTTTTTTAAAGACTTATATTACTTTCAAATGGCAAATGTAAGAAAAATTATATTCTGATTTATGGTTAGATTTCACTGAGAAAATGGCAGTCTCATCTCTCTGTTTCAGCCCCCTCACAAGCAATTATTTGTACTTGTGTATATGTCTGTCATTTTCTGTCATATAGTTGTCAAACTGCACCACAAGCCCACCCATGAGAAATGGGTTATTGAGCTTGATGTTTGTTTTAAAGTCTGAGCAGGGCTGTTGTGTGGTGCTGGTTACTGGTTCTGGCAGTCATTCGTCCAAGCACAGCACTCATTGCTGTTTCCTCTGCTGCCTATTAATGGTCACAAGATGATCCAGTCAAGAGCTAGTGTTCCTCTGGAAAATAATTACAAGGGAAAGACGAAGCAACATGCTAGACTTTTTGAACTACAAAATTAGTGGGCTCATAGTTCTCAAGATCTTCTCCATTTTCTCTGATTTATTTTCTTATAACTAAACAGAAAATGCAATTGGGCAAAATACCATGGTGTGCTTTGTTACAGAAAGCATAAAATGTACCTTGATATATGAAAGGAATGCACTTTCATCTTTTCAACATAAATGGGAGGCAGGTGGCCAGCAGGAACTATTGACAACATCAATCTTTTTCTTCTTTTTATATCTTAGAGAAATAAAACCTAACACATACTGCAAAGTTACAAATTTTACACCCAGTCTATATAGCTCTGTTTCCTGTCACTGGTAGCCTTATAATTTTTCTTACATTCCCTCTACTCATTTATCACATCTTGTTGCATCCTAAAATAATTTTGATTTTCAGCTGCAGAGGAGACAACTATCACTATAGGATGGTTCCTTCATATAATGAGAATGCCAGATGAACAATTATTAGATAGAGAACAGCAGAAATCAGCACCAAGACCAAACAAACCCAGACAGACACATCTTGGTGTCTTTTATTTATTTATTTTTTTTAATAGGAAAAATAACATTTTTGTCTAATTTGAAGAACTATTTTTCCTGATACAGGAAAAGGCATGTCCTACCTCAGATTTTGTGGCCTACATAACAGTCAGCAGAGTGGTAGGAATAAGTAAGTAATATTAAAGTTTCTTTGGATTAACATTGGATTCAACAATGAAATTGCCCAAGCAACCAAATGCTGACTCCATCCCAAAAATAATGCAAACTCCAGGCTGACTGGAACCTGGAAATCTTATGAAGACACTAACATTAACTGCTCCCCTGGAACGCCTTGACACTGTCTGCACATTCAGCTGGTCTCACTTTACGTGTTCCCCTGTCTGAGCAACAGTGAGCTGTAGGCAATTGAGTCAGCAAAAGGGAAGTGAGTGCTGAAGTGAATGCACACAGACACAGCTCAGCACTTGCAGTTGGTTTGTTTAATGGCTGAAGTCACTGATATCTTCATAACACCATTAGAGGTGCAGTTGCTGTTGTCTGAAAGGGGGTTTTGCCCTGTGAGGCAGAGGAGAGCCTCATTTAGGCTGCACGCCACCCAGCTGAATTGCCATGTCTGATACAGGCCAGTAGCAAGTATTAATTTCACACATTTCATCCCATCATCAGAAAAAGGGCTAAACCCGGTGGCCAAAGTGACAAGGAAACAACCTTCTTGTCTTTGAAAGATCCAACATCTCACATGTGTCTTTCAAAGTCTGTCAGTCCAGTCCATATCATCATTTTCTGTAGCCCCTAACTCCTGTGTTACAATAAAAACAACAGGATCATTGTGTTTCACAGGACAATTCCCTTGTGAGGAAATCTATTTGATCTTTGACCTTTTTCTGTGTACAATTTCAGGATGTTTATCATCACCTCACAAGGTACAGCAGTGACACTATTTCTAAAGCAAATATCACAGTCCATAAACATGGATGATGTTGCCAAAGGTTGTCTGAATCTTTTAAATAAAAACAAGAAAATGAAGGTTAAAATGGGCACATTGTGGGCTCAGAGATTATGAGAAAAGCTATAATTTGAAAAAAGAAAATGGAAACAGGAACTCCTCAATTCATTTAATGAAAAAATTAGTAGTTTTGATATTTGATACTAATACATAACTGAGCAAAAGGGAGATCAGGATCCTTTTTGTTATGCTGCAACTAACTACCTTTTGCACTTTTTATTTCAGAGAAGCATCTCTGGCACCCCATTACATGAGGTACTGTCCATGTAAGCAAGGGTTAACCAAGCTGGCCTGGCAGTTGTGAATTGTTTTTTCCAAAGCACCTTATCATTAGAACACATTAGATATCAAGCCCCATTTTTTAACAATTAACTTTTAGAAACCAAAGCAAGTAAGAGAGAATTACTTCAAACACATTAGAATCTTTGCCATGCAGTTTCTGCTATATTGTTTTCCAATGAACAAAGAAAGTTTGATGAAGGGAATTTAGACATTCTCCATACCAAAGTAGGGACTTGTAAGAAAAGCTAATGAAAACTATAGCACCGCATTAGTCAAGGACAAAACACTATTTCATACAGAAAAAATTGGAAAAACAATGATGCTAACAAGCACATATAAAAAGAATATCCACTGGGACTCACAACCTTGCTTTTGATCAAAATGTCCCAGTTCTTATCCAAGCGGGTTTCCTCTGGCACACGTTCAGTGCAGAAAATTGCCACAGGGCTGCTTGCCAAGCTCTGCCTAAAGGGGAAGAGCCAAGAGCAAGGGTAAGGAAAGAAGTGGCATGTTGTAGGAAACACCTCAGCAGGTAATACTGCAGAGAGCTCGGACACCATTGTTAGCTGGAAGACTGCCACCATTTACAGAGGGCATCCAAGTACTTGCTCTCACGACAAAATGGAGATGTGATGTTCCTGGATATTCCTATCTGTGATAGGTTTTGTCTGACAGCTCTGCAGGGCAGCAGTAAAGGCACGCTGGCAAAGGCATCAGCACCTTCCTACAACACAGCACCTCCCTCAGGGCCACAAAGCCCCACAGACCTTGACTTTTGATTGCTGGGTTGTGGGGTAGTCTTCACTGCTCCTATTCCCAGACCAGCTAGAAGAAGTTTCAGGCAGTAGTCAGGCTGCCTGCACCCTGTGCAGCAAGGCCAGGGGTTATTTCCTGCCCCTAGGCAGTCAGAAAGCAGATTCTTTTTAATCTAAGGCTATCTATTCTTCTCTATTCTAATCTACTCTATTCTAAGGCTTTCTTTTTAATCTAGGACAGAATATCTAGAATCTAGAAAGAGCTCATTATGTTAAAATGGTAAGCTCCAAAAATCAGTCCCTGCCTTTGCATTTTGGGTAACACAGAGCACAGTGCCAGTCCCACCAAAAGGCTTTGTGAGATGTGAACATGTGTGAAAACCATGCAGATTATTCTGACCCTACTACTTTTACACTGTGATTAGTCTGAGTTTCTCAGGGTAACTGGGAGCGAAGTCAGGCACCGCACTCAAATCACGGTATTGTGCTGAGCAAAGCAAAGTCATTAGTTTTTCCCATTCTACTTCCTTATTTCTAATTTTGAATAAGGAAGTTATCCTGGAGCATCTTCATTCCCTGTTTCTCAGTGTCATAATGTATGTTCCTCTTTGACACATGAGTAGTTTTCTGAAGCTGATGATTTTCCTGTATCCCCTCAAAATGTTATTTCAAAGTAGTCCGAAAAAGCCACATCCACACAAACTAGAAAAATGTAAAACTGGCTTAATTTCAGGATGTTACAAATTCAACATGCAGATCCTAACCACTTTAAGATTTTATGAGTTCAAGTTTATTCAAATCTGGAACTCCAGTCAATGTGAAGGAATGCAGGAAAAGAGGCCAATCATAGAGGGACACCCCCTGCTCATATTTGCAGGAATTGCCTTATGCTAAAATAATAGACTTCTGTGTAGACTCAGATGTTTCTTCTATTAAGATGTCTAAAAAACCAGGTTTTTATAACATGCAACTTTTCCTAGAACTGTGGTTCTATTCCACTATAAAAGTTCATTACCTTACACTAACCAGTAGAAATAGGCCTTTCAGGTTATTCTTTTTCTCTCTGAATCCAGCCTATGCGATGGTTCCAGCAGCCCGTAGCACCCATACAGGAAGAGCTCACAGGACTGGAGACATGAAGGGGCTTAAAGACAAGGAATTGCCATGACCTCTTCCCAGCCCCAGAAGAGATTCCAAACTGGTTTTGGTTGGACAATGCACATGTGCTCTGCCAATGCAGTTCAAATAGCCTGATCTACTTGAAACAGTCAGTATTTTCCCTCAGATAGTCCCATCTGCTTTTCCACCTCCTTTCAGCTTCTTTAAGGCTGGGATGGTTGTTTCTGTTCTCCTCTATATGAACATCACCTGAACACAAATTTACCAGCTCCAGCAGCCCTCCCTGCCAGAACTCCAGATCAGAGTATGGATCACAGGGTATGACCTATACGAAATATAGTCGAGAGGATGTTTAGACCCAAGCCAGAAAAGAATGCTCAAAAGACTCCAGAAGCACTGCATGCATTTTGCAAGCCAGGTGAGAGAAGGCATAAAGCAGTGGGGTGATCATCCAACAAAAGCCAGATTTCAAGAGGGGCTGGCCAGTCTTTGCTGGGACAAGGTGCCAATGATGGCAGCTGTTTGCTGGTACTTCTGCAGCACTTCCCCTCCACTTTGTTCTGTCCTTTCTGTTTGCAGCAAGACAAAATTTCCCCTAAATAACTGCTGTATTATTTTATAGATTTAACCTTGTAACTCTTTCCTCTTATTTCCCTCTAAGTCACACGTTATCTCTTTCACTGTTAAATATTTCCTGTCTGTTCATTCATCAGCTTATTTTAGCTTCTTCCTTCCTCTTAATTGGCTGCCTGCCCCCTATATGTCTGCCTTACATGTTTATACTCCTAGGCATTGTTGCCTGCTTTCTTGGCCAGTGAATTGGTTCCCATTCTTTGCCATTGTGAAACTCTCAAAAAATAACTGACTTGCTTCACATTTCCTTTGTGTGAATCATGATTCTTGTGGTCTCCAACACAGCAGCCATCCTGAACCTGTGGCACTTCCCTGGAGTAGAGTTCCACAGCAGGAATAGGCACTGTCTGGGCAGTAGCACTTCATACCTCACTTGTGATTAGCAGGTCACTTCAAGCTTCATCTAGGTTTTATTTAAATTCTCTTATTTCCTTTCTCTACTGAAAACAAACCTTCTCTCCTTTCATAAAACTCCTATGGGATCCCCAGAGACTCAAAGCTAACTTGAACTTTGGAAATCTGTATTCCTGATACATCCTAGCAACCCACTGAAAGGAAATAACAATTCACAGATACCCTCAGCCACTCTCTTTTTGTCCAATACAGACACAAACATATGGATGTATGATATTTTTTAATGCCATAAAGTTCTGTGCAATAGCATACAATATTAAGATGCTCAGAAACTCTCAGTTCATGCTGATCTAAGAGGTACAAGGATCATGTCCCAAAGCAGAATTCTCAGAAAAAGGCATTTTCTTTTTCTATACCTGGTCTACTGAGATGTTCTCTCCCAGCACTTACCCCCTGCTCTTACTTAGGTGCTGTCTTGTTTATACTAGGGATGGTAGAAAGAAAAAGCAGCAAGAGGGTGAGTAGGAGGTCTTGTGTCTCAGATTTGTTTGATTAGCAAAAAGCACCCAGTGAGCTCTTGAGAGCACAGCTGAGGAACGAATGCAATAATCCAAGATTAGAATTCTCTACTACTTTTTGACTTTTGAATTTAATTTTTTTGTTAAAATGAAGATTATTGCTGTAACTCAAAGTTCATTAAAATATTGAAACTGGAAAGAAAAGTATGTTGAATATGGCTGAAACACAGATCACTAAGAGGGAGGTCTATCTTGCAGCCTTGCATATGTAGTCCACACTGTTAGAGACAAGGAATGTGCAAGGAATGGACATGGTGCTGTGCAGTTGCAGGGGCCAGAGCATTCAACCCCATTGGAAAGTAATTCTGATTTTGAATGAAGCGTTTGCTGGGTGTAACTGTGCCGTAAAAATAAAAAATGGCAACCCAAAGTGTCATGTATGTTTACTAAAATAAATAAAATCAGTCTTACTGTTTTCCATTAGTACTTTGTCTTGTATCAGCTTTACATTAAGTAGCAGACTGGCTTTGTATTTATCTGAGCACAAAATAGTCCTAAAAAGAGGAGGAAAGCATCCTTCTTACTCCACAGTGCCTCAATGGAAACCCTTAGAATAAGCAATGGTAGAGGAAAATCATCTCTAGAATCTTAGATGAATGCACAATTTCTGCCAATTTTTAAAATTTGCATTTCTCACTTTTTCTAGGTATACTGTCCAGGAAAAAAAAAAAAAAGAAAAAAAATTGATAGTTTCCAAGGCAGACCTTTCACGTATGTGGATTTGTTGCCAAGGTATATACAGGTTTAGACACACATTTATGCTCCTATATGCACCTTGTGAAATAAGTGTGTAAGTATTGCCACTTTTGGGGAGCTTTCTATTTCCTCTCTTTCTTTGTGTCAGCATGGCTTGATCATTTACTTGTGGTTTTTCTCCCAGTCACTGGATTGTAGTGAAGAGGTACATGGTTTTCAGTTTCTTATACCTGTACTGCTCCTCACTTGGATTACCAGAGCCATGTACTACATGATTAGTTAGTGAATCTAAAATTTCAGGTCCACCAACCACTTCAGGAGATATTGTGAGAAGCTGACACAAGGCTACAGCTTTGGTGAACACCTGCCCATCTCAAAAACCACATTCAGTGGGAGTCTCAGCTATGAACAGCTTGCCGTATGTGTACACACACTGGGAAGCGTGCATTTTTAACATTTGTAAATTGGGCCATCTTAAAGGAGATGCTATCACAGCTCAGCAGCAATCTCTCCTTTCATGCTGCTCACTTTTCACTACAGGAGTAATATGCCACTCTTTAAGTAGTTATTAACAGATAAAATGCCAAGAGAGAGACACCAGCAGCTGGTCTCTATCCTAGACAACTCCTCAGTTTTGCAGGATTAATGAAACACCTTCTTGTACACTGCAGTTGGGCACCCTTTGTATTGACTCTTGGGCTCTCACTGCAGTTGAATTCCACATTTTTGCAAGCAAGTCCTTCTGGCACCTCTAGGACAGAGCTCAGGTCCAGCTCATGGCAATTCCCCACTGCACCATCTCCTTCACCAGTGGGGTTCTTTGTGTGCAGTGTGCAGCTCAGCTATCTCCAAAGTGCACTGAGATGAAGGGCTAGCTCAGCAGCAGGCTATTCAAACTGCTTTTAAACAAGTTCTGTTCCAAGTATTGTGGGTTTCCCCATGCATTACCTCTACTTTGATTATTGTGATTGCTTAGATAAAGACTTCCTGGAGTTAATGAGAAACACTAGAACTCTCAAAATGGGAACCCACCTCACTGGCTGATATAGCTCTCAAAGGGAAGCTCATTGACTGTGCTGATAGCATGGACTCTCCTGCTCAGGCCAAGCTCTTAACTCATGATCTTTCATCACTTGCCCATAGTGAAAGACAGGATGGCTGGTCTAAAATGCCTGTCTCCACCTAAGAGGTACTGCAGCTAATTGTTACCAATTCCTGTCCAAGTCTATTTCTATGGCTCCAGTTAGTAGCCTAGGCTTATTCCTTCCAGAACGCTTAAGCTTGTAGCAAACACTGATTTCTATTTTGCTGTGACTTCCTAGCATAACTAGGTTATCTGTCCTTGCTCTTCACCTCAGAGATGGGGATGCCACATGCAGATGCCTTCCTGCCCTCTCTTCATTGTTTTGTGCTGAGAAGTTAAACAACCTGAATGACCTTCAGATTCACAGCCTTAAATTTATGTCACGCAGTTTCTCTCTGAATAATTAAACTGCCAGGGATTTCCTAGAGCAGGAAACCAACTTGGAGTCTTTTAGCTGTTGGGCTAGCACACAAATGCGATGCCCATATTTGTAACTATGTCAAAATGCACATGGGCTGGCATATAGATGGTCATACCTCCAAAGCAGTGTTGAACAGTTGTCACAGAAAAATGACACATAAAACCTCTCAGGGTGGAAGTAACTCTGCTTACTGATCCTCACACTTTAAATACTCACACAGTTTCCCTAACTATGTCTGTTGTACACTCCAGCCATGATGAACAGACTCACACTTCCATTAAAACCAAACATGTTCTGAAGTAGATCCCCCTTCACAAGTGCTACATAGTTAATGTCTATGAAAGGTGGGAGAGGATTTTAAAGAACCGGGAGAGATGAGGAGCCACTGCCCAGTACAGGCAAAATCCTGTGTTCCACGGTCATATGTGGAGTCACACATTCAGACTACTGCTCATACCATATCCTCCAGACATCTAATTTGAGTGCCATGCAAACCCACACTCAGAAGCCCAGGTTTATTGCAAGGGGGAAAAGAAAGATATTTCTGCCAGCAGCTCAGAGCCTAGAAGCACAGATACTTGGTCTACAATCAAACTGCAGGATCCATCCCAGCTTGGATCTCTCTTGATTTTCACAGTTTATGTATGGGATATGATAATTTACAATTTAGGTGGATCAGTTCAACCCAGTCCTCAAAACAGGCAGATTGGCAGGATCTGCCTTGAACCAAAGCTGCTTCTTGTACAAAATAGGCAAGTCTCCCATGACTGAGGAACTGAATTTATCCAGATTTCTAAGTGTGCCGAGACTAATCGGGTATTTGACTTTTACAAATTCATAACAAAATTCTTGTCTGTTTGCAAAGTCATGTCAGTAACAGCAAACCAACACATCTAATGTTTTCTCTGCTACGGCAGAAAGCACAGAAACCCCATCTTCTGATGGCACCTACAGCGCTGAAAATGTTCCTTTGTGGGGTAACAAATGAGGCTGCACCTTGACTACTGTGCTTAATTCTGGGTCTTCCACTTCAAGAAAGACATTGAGGCACTGAGGTGTGTCCAAAGAAGGGGCAACAGAGCTGGTGAATGGTCTAGAAAACAAGTCCTGTGAGGAGTAGTGGAGGAAACTGGAGTTGTTTAGTTTGGAGAAAAGGAGGCTCAGGGGAGACCTTATCACTCCCTACAACTGCCTGGAAGGAGGTTGCAGGTGGGGGTCAGTCTCTTCTGCAGTGTCTCAAGTGAAGGGGCAAGAGGAAATGTCATTCAGTTGTGCCAGGGGAGGTTCAGATTAGATACTAGAAAAATATTTCACTGAAAGAGTGGTAGGCACTGGAATAAGTTGCCCAGGGTGGTAGTGGAGTCTCTGTCTCTGAATGTGTCCAAGAAGAATCTGGATGTGACACTTGGGGATAGATTTAGGGGTGACTGTGGTGGTGCAGGATTGATGGTTGGACTAGATGTTCTTAAAGGTCTCTTCCAGCCTTGATGATTCTGTGATTCTGTAACCCTTTGCTCTGGAGCTTTGTTATCCCCTGCTCACTGGGCAAAAAAAATTCCTGAAATTGATGCTGAAATAACTGCTGTCTCCAAAGGCTTAAACACCCACGTCTTTATCTCCCAAGACAATGAACCTACAACACCACTAGAACAACCACCATGAAGGATCACAAGACCCTTCTCATCTACTTAGAATGACAAATATCTGTTGTTCGTGATTCCTGCATCCATGGGTCTCACCTTGTTGGCAATCACCTTGACAGTGAAAACCAGAAAATGTTCTTCAATCATCATGTCAGTCATTTTCCATTTCATAATTGATTTCATGCCACTGGCAGCTCTGACCACATAGAGCAACTCCTGCAACAGAGAACAATTCACCTATGGAAGCTTAAAAATACCCATCCAGCTACAATTGCTTGAACTCATGGAGTGAAAAATTAGAATCAGCTGTTTAGCATAGCCCAAGAGTCTCCATGCTACAGGAGCTACTTCACCTAAACTGAGAGAAAGCCAAAAAGGAATATATTTTGTCTTGGCTCTTTACAATAGCAGTGGTAAAAGTCACTCTTCTCCTAGAAACCTTCACGAATCCTTTGAATTCATGACTTACTGTTGCTTTAAAAGAAGCTCTCTTGCTGTCTAGGTATTCTACAGGTGGAAATGGGCGTGATGCAGGAAAACAGATTGTTCATTCCTTTTCTAACCTATGTTTTCCTGTCTAAACCAGAATTTTCCATGGGCTGTTGCCATCTCTAACTAAAAGCACAGCTTCTGAAATACCTATGACAACAACACCGAATAGCTACTTTTCTGCCAAGTGGCTTAGAAAATAAGTTGCATGGGGCAAGTATAACTTGAGAGCAGACAACACGTCTTGCATGACTCATACCAAGCCCTGCCTGCTATTCTGGTAGGCAGGAACATGAGCTGGCTTCACATCCAAGCAGCTTTGCCTCCTCTGACTCTGTGGCACTTATCACTGGGGTGAAATCAATGTTTGTTTACTGGCTCTCAGTAAACTAGGGGTGTGGAAATAGGAGTCCCAAACATCAAAAGCCAAAATGAAGAATTCAAGGAAAGCTGGAAATTGCAGCAGTCCTTTTACTACAGATGAGAGAAGAGAGGAATTTTAACTTGAAGAGAAGGTGGGGGGACTTTCCTATCACTACTTCCACCTTTGTCCTTGGTTTCTGCAGCACTGTTCCCAGCTGCCAGCTGGAGGAGAGCAGTCTGTGCCTTTGTGCACACTTACAATAGTAAGTGCCGTGTCCTGGGATTGCTCTCTGCCTCTGCATTCTTAAGAAAAAGCATTTTCACTTTTTGACATTTTTAGTCTGAAATGAAAGCAGCCAAGCGCATTATTAAATTCGGCCTCAGTTTCAAGAAAGGGCTGGTGTGGGTGTGTCTGACCATGCCTACAATGAGGAGATAACTGTTTCTAGGAGAAGATTGTCAACTTTTATTTTTGGGACAGCCAAGTTGGCAGATACTGTTGGCTTCCACTGCACAATTCATGTGAAATGCAAAAATAAAAAAAATTAAAAAATTAAAAAAAAGGAGAAGAAAGAAGAAATTTAACTAGTGCTGCCCAAGAAAACCAGACAGACACACATGAAAAAGGAATGATGTACCATATAAAGCATTAAATACACGCACACAGAGGCAGGACTCTGCTTTATAGGATTTGAACCATATGCACATCTACACATACACACGCACTAACTCACACCAATAAATCATTTTAGCCAGACTATCTGTCTGGTGTGTGGAACAGAAACACACTTATGAAATCTATTTTCTTATTTTAACAGCAGGCTAATAATTGATAAAGAGCCAGTCCAGGGGCTCTGAGTTTTATATGACAGATATATAAGGCTGCCGTTCTCCTCCTGTGTGCCTTGCCCCTTCTCTTGCCTGCAGCAGCTCCAGCCTGAGACCAAGCAGAGCCCCTTCCTGACTGGCACAGGCTGGGCTCCTCAGCAGCTGCCTGGTAGCCCTACCAGGGCAGGGCAGATCTCCTGATTTAGCTAAAGCAACAAGAAAGAAGTAGCCAGTGTCGTGACTCAACAGAGGCAGGAGTCAGCCGTGTGTATGGGCTTGGCCTTGTTTGGGCGGTGGTGGCTGCTGGCTCAGTCCTTTGGGTAAGGTCTGGACACAGGGATGTGCTTCCAACATGGTCCCAAGCCTCCCTCAGCAGCATCCCAGCAGACAGCATTGGCTTGGGGCTGGCAGTGAGATCTCACTGTAAGGAGAGTGTGGGCAAAGCAGCAGAAGCAAAACTGCCCTGGGGGCCCTTCTGAAGCTGCCTCCACCACCTCTGGAGACACCTGGAGGCAAGGAGGCATGGTCACTACTAGTGAAAATAATGGATTACTCTGAGCACCAGGACTTCCTTCCCTCCTCTGCATGTTGCTTCCATTACAGTGCCAGCCCCATACACTATATAAATGAGATATTGTCTGCAGTTTATTTTTCTAGGTTTTTTTTTTTTTTTTTTCTTTTCTGTTTCTTTTCTGCGTGGACTGTTCCCCACCCTTCCCAAACAAACTGCAAGGCAAAGTTTAGCTTCTCTCAGTGCTAACCCATTTCTGGATGCTGGTGTGATTGCTCCAGTCTGTTAGCTTTGGGCAGCTGCTGGCAAAGGGGCAGGCCAGGCAGAGAAGAGTCAGACTGGATCTGGGCCAGGTGGAGGAGAGATGCCACACTGTGGGACCACCCATCCCAGGCTGTGTACTGCCCCTGGAGTAACTTCTCCTGAATGATCTTGTGGTTCCTCTGAGTGGTCAGCTCAGACTGGATGCTTGTCCCAGCTTTTTGCACTGTCTTCTGCTCCCCACTCTCCCTCTTAACACGACTGACTCTCTGTTCTTTTAATGTACAGTCAGATTATGGGGGAAAAAAAAAAAAAGGAAAGAAAAACATAGACTTAAAATATATTGAAATTATGGGAAAAAATATAGTGAAACACTACCCACTCTCAAATTATTTCCATATTCCTTGTCATAACTAAGGGGCAACTCTTTTTCAGCAATTCAGTTTTTTTGGCCACTTAATACCCTTACATTAAAGGGCTACAACTGGCTCCTCAGACTCTCTTGAGAGGCAGGACAGGGATAAGCCCCACTTCGATGAATCTCACAAAATAGAGAGTGTTTACTTCAGTGCCTGAAGCCTGCCAAGTAAGCCTGCCAACAGGAGGTGTTGCTGGCTTGGAAAGAGTATTTACCAGGCTTCCCACTAACAGAAATACCTGATGTTTGTAGTGATCTTCCTTCTGTTAGGCTGTAAGGAGTCCAATGCTCAGGGGAGGCTGCTTTGTTTGGGCTAACCCTACACAAAAACAGCTGGAGTAAGAAGCTGCATTGCAGGCTCTGATTTTCACTAATTGCATCTGCCTTGATTTTCTCCCCCACATCATTCCTGTGTAAAAGGACTGGAGCTGTCTCAAGGATATGCCTCCCTTTTTGACTCCAAGACAGCTGGAATGCAGTGTTCAAGAAGGCGCAGTCGTACCGTGCACACCCTATTGAGTAAAGGGAAACAAATATGTGGGTGCCACCAGAAAACTGGCCCCTTCCCTTCCCTACATGGTCTTCTGCAACCAATCAGCAAAGCAAAAAGAAGTGAAATTTCAGCTTTGGATTCTGAAAGCTATTTTAGCTATCCAATCCTCAGTGAAACCATCAGGATTTAAAAGTTAAACTGCATTTAAAATAACAATCACTTCAGATTATGCTTCCATTACAATGGCACCAAGGTGGTTGAGAGCAGCACTGAAGGGTGCTCTCTCTGAGGGGATTTCCTTCCAGGGGCAGTACCACACACCTCAATTCCCTGCTGAGCTACACAGGCAGTCACCACTTCTACCAGATCTGCTCAGTGAGGTTTGTTCCAGGTTAGCTTCACTTTTAAACCCCATCACTTGTGAAATGATGACTTGTGCCCAGCAGGGCTCTCCAGTACAGCAGTTCAGTTTGTAACTGCAGCATTTGTGCTCCTTTGGGTATGGGAGGTCTATACCATGCTGGGCTGTGGGAATTTGCCAGCTGAGTAGAGATACCACACACTGGGATTGAGGAGAAAGATAATTCCTTGCACATCAGTGCTGACATTTTAATATTAAATCATTGCAAATTATGATGATTGCAGAGTACAGACCTTGGCATCTGCTTCTAGCCAGAGAGGAAAGGGTAGAGAAGCAAGGCCCTGTCTTCAGCTTGTGTCCTCTGGGCTGGAGTTTTCCCACCCAGTTTTTGACTGCCATCAGCAGAGATGTTACACTGAGCGCCTATAGTTGGTGCAATGCGTACCACCTTCATCTGACTTCAAACCTAGTAACCCTATTTACATCTTCAAACAGTTTGATCCAAGAATTTAAGGGGAGATTTACCTTCTAATCCCAAGCCACATTCAGTTGAGTTTGGCCCTGTATGTGGGAAAAACCCCTTGGAGAAGCACAGTAGTTACTGTACAGACACAGCTCCTGTTTTTTCCAAATGAAACACAGTATTTCATCTGTTTCAATGCTGTTTTAAGTCAAATCAAATTGGCCCATGATACATGCTCTGTATTTATTTTGCCAGATTTGAATTTTGTGTTTGGAGTTTGGGTTGGTAAGTTAATAATGACAACAACATGTCTGAAACAAGAAGAAATTAACTCTATTTATACCAGCACAAGAAGAATGAAAGATTTGCGGAGCCAAATGTCAAGCTGGCTTTGGTATGCATGGAGTACATTGAGGAGACTATAGGGTTTGGCAACAGAGAAATACCAAGGAGCTGGGAGGAAGGCTGGTTAGAAAGCAGATTCAGGCTTTTGCTGTGGCAGGGAGATTTGATGAAACAAGCCATCTTTGAGAGGACTTGGTCTGGTGTAGGTGTCTGGACCAGTGATAACCACGTGCCCAAGGCAGACCCTGGTGTATTGCACACTGGCTGTGACACATGGGCTGGACTGCAACTACTCACTCCAAAAATGAAATGGTTAAGACAACTGCAGAGCTGTCATGCACAGAGAAATATGTGACATCTTACCAGCTGAAATATTTGAGGCCAAACATTGTTACTCATTGGGAGCTCTGCCATTAAGCTCCCTCTCCCCTGATACTTGTGATTAACACTTTGAAACATCTGCATTGCCTTTTTGACTCACAAGAATTCCAGTTAAAGGGAACGAACTTTCTGTAGCAAAGTTTCTGGCTGTCACAAAAGAGAAGACTTACAGAGCAGCTGTCTCTTATCCTCTTCTCTTCCCAAGGCAGTAAACAGCCTTTGGAAAGGAGGTGTCTTCCAGCACCCCAGCTCACAGCTCTGTGCCCAGAGAGCTCCCCACACCCTGCCAAGTACTAATGAGGCACCAGCCCCTCTCAGGCTCCCAGGCTGCTGGAGGCACATGTGAGGGACCGTGGTCCTGCAAGTCTCACACACAGCCATGCTCATCCTCTTTGCAGCATTCAGGATGCCTGGCCAGGCTGGTGGGCTCTGCCTTAGAAAAGCTAGGATGGAGGCACTTCCCATACTCAGGTTTTGGCCAAAGCTCCCAAGAAAGGGAAAGCAAAGTTTGCAGAAGATGAAATAGAGACACACAAGTGCAGAAAGCACATGAAAAGTAAAAAGTGAATGATTTTTTTGTCTTTTAACAAACTCTTCCCAATTAAAAGAAGGGGAAAGCAGAAAGTACTTGAAAATAGGTCCTATGGTTGCAGAACCACATTTCTGAAATACAGATCTCTCAAGTATCAAACTACACTGCAGAATGACTAATTATGGGGTGACTAATCCCTGTCTCCCCTCCAAAACTATTACTTCACAGTGGCCAAGAAAACATACCATAAAGATGCTGTTATTGCATCACTCACATTTATTTGCATTGAGAAAGACTGAGCCTTTTGCAGTACTTGTCTGATTACCAAGAGAGATGCTTCTTCCATGCCAGAAAAAGAAAAGACCACTTAGTCTTCACAATTCATCCTGGACAGTTGTGAAGGTGTTTGGTTAAATGCCTCGGGGCTGGTGAGATTGCTTTCAAGAAAAAAAAAACAAACACAAAAACCCACAAACAACAGAACAAAACAAATGAAAACAAAACAAAAAACCCAAACACCATTCCCACCCCCCCACCCCCCCCCAAAAAAAAAACCGGGGAGCAGGGAGATGGCAGAAGCAGATGGATATTCAGATTGACAGAAAATGAAAACCTGCCTTCGTCTTGCTTTCATTAGTCTTCATTATATGACCATGGCAGCTTTAATTGCTGCCCTGCATACATAAGTAATAAAAATGTAAAATGTTTAAATGAACTGTGGCTCCCAAAAGCCATTATAAAAGATTAATGATGAGTACTATTTGCTAACTTAAACTTCTTCAAGAAACACATCTGAGCAGCCCTTGTGGCTAAGATGATATTAGAACAGCATTTGCTGGACTACTTGTCTCAATCCATTATGCACCAAGCTTTGATGGTTTTGATCATTCCATCTCTAGCTAGTCTGGATTCTAGATATATTTGATTGCA
Source organism: Pseudopodoces humilis (assembly GCF_049639895.1). NCBI lineage: Eukaryota > Metazoa > Chordata > Aves > Passeriformes > Paridae > Pseudopodoces > Pseudopodoces humilis. The sequence continues at coordinate 94,455,570 of NC_142200.1, read as the reverse complement.
ATTTACTCATTCTTGACAAGTTATCCCACTCCTGCAATCCAAAGAAAGAGTCTTCAGGTACTCCTAGTCATATTCTGTCTTCAAGAATTGCTGACGCTTGCTTTGATGGCTTTTACTGCCGAAGTTGTTGAATATATAGTTTATTATACTCCAGAAATTTCTGTGCTAATTAATACACTATCCAGCTGAAGGGAGAATTACACAACCTTTTCTATTTAAATTGGAATCAGTACCAAGACCCATCTTTGGACTACAACTTTCCCTTGAGGGGTACAGATTTGACTCTGAATTCAAGTGTGAGAAAGAAGTTTTATTTTTAAACTGGCACCAACGCAAAGCCAAGTTTTGACATACTTTTGGCCATCCACCTCTCATTTAACTTAGAAACCCAACCAAATGCTCAATCAGAGGTGAAGGTACCAGCTCTTTGTCTTTTCACTGCTACCATTCAGTCTTTCTTTCATGTTTTACCAATAAATTTACCACTGCATCTACTTGGCTCAATGGAGTACCACGCAAAGGACTGTAAGGTAGAGACAGCCCATCAGCTCCTGCATCCATGCTCTGCACACAGAGCAGAGCAGGTTCCAAAAGCCAAACAGCCCTTGTCCCCTCTGCCCACTGGAGAAAGCTATACCTTCTGTCAAAGCTCAGCTTTGGGATGAGCCTGGCTAGCAGCTTTTCAGTGTGTGCCTCTCTGGAAGGAGCAAAGGGTCAGATCATGCCTGAACGTTGCACATGCAGCCAACAGGGCAGGGGCAGGATGACAGAAGTAAGGCAGCTTTCTGATTTTCTGTCTCTTTTGTGCACAGGCCACCACCAAACTTCTTTAACAAATGGGCACTAACAGCTTTTCCATGGATAAGCACCTCCCTTGTGAAGTCATCTGGATTCTCTTGACAGCTACACATCCATGGGAATGAAGAGATCTGTACAGGGAAGTCAAACTTCTGTGTGTCTGATACTTGACTTCCAATCCAATTTTTGGATAATACTAACAAATTTGGGAAGACTCACAAAACTTGATACTTTGTGACATAAACCACTTTCTTGCTATTTAAAATTGCACTATGATGTTCACAACTGGCAAGAATTTGCTGGCTGCAGGCGTTCTGTGTGCCATCCTTTCCAACATCACCTGTGGAGGCCAAAAACTAGACTGATGGACCACTAAACTATACATTTCTATGTTCCTTTCTGCTTTAGTGCTCATCTTGCTATTTTGCACTCAATGTTGACTTTTATAACACAGTCTCCTCTGCCAGGAGTGGATTATATTGACTGCCTGAGATCTTGCAAGCCTTCACCAGGTCTCCCACAAAATGATGCCCAAATTTTCCCATTTCCCTTTCCACTCCCATTACCTCTCCAGGCTCATTTCTGTGCACATGGTGCCATTTCTGTTTCCTGATTACTGTTTGGAAGCTGCCTCCCTAGTAAGTCTGGCTCCTGGACTCTCATCTCTTCCTGTGCAGTCTTCTGGGCTGGCTCCATTCCAATCTGTGGACCAGAAGCTTTTCCAAGATAACTATCCTCTCTTCAGTGCTTATAACACCTCTGCCCAACAACCACCAAACTCATTGTCTGTTCAGCATCACAGAATAGGCTGATACAACTAGCACCGCAGGGTGAGCTATTTTAGGGGAGAGCAGAATTGCTGCTGTTCCCAGGGAGAAGAGAAAGATCCTGGAGAAAGAGGAACGTGGCTTAGTGTGGCTATTTCACAGCTGGCTGAGTTGGCTCGTCTCTTCCCAGCCTCAAAAGTAGGGACAAGAGCCCCAAGGCATGGAGACTGGCCTGCCAGGTCCTTTAAATCAGTGACAGGAGGAGCTCCTTCCCCTCTCTGCCTCCTTCCCCTGTTAGGAAAACTCCTTGGGGTGGTGCTTGGTCTCCTGCAACTCTTCTCCTGCTGCTGCAGCTGCCCTGGAAGCCCCCAGACATTCCCAGCAGAGTCTGGACGGTTGCTTTGGTGACAACCTGGGCTCAATTTAATGAGAACGTTCACGTTCACTTGCTATGCTGGCGGTCCGCCAGCATATTTTCTTGAGGCACATAAGAGAGAGAAGGGAAATGGTGATCTTTAGCAGGTTTTTTTGTGTGTGTGTGTTTTTTGATTATTATTTTTTTTTATCCAGCCAAACCTGACTGGAATTTCATGGATGAAAGAAAAGGCACTTCTCTAGCCCAGGGGCTTTGTCCCTGCCAAATTATAAGGGCCTACTGCAAACAATGGAGGTGTTAGAGCTTCTAAAAAAATAAAAATGTTGAAAGAATCTTTTATAACGGAAAATATTAGGCAACCTAAATCTCGGGCCAGCTGGTAGCGGGCAGTATAATATAAGCTCTTTGGAGGAGGGCTGTGCAAATAATGGATTTTCAGAATTTCTCGTCTCCCACTCCCCGCTCCAAGTTTGAACTATTTTAGCTATTTTCTCCAGCTGAAATTATTTGCCAAATTCAGCCAGTCGCTAAATTCTCCTCAAATCTTTCTTTTCTCTGTCGACAGGTTTCTTGTTAAAACAAACCCATTCTCCCACCTCCGGCTTGGAATTACGGCGTTCACCAGTGACACAGTTAGGAAGAAATCTGCCTGTGGTCAGCTCTCTCATTTTTCGCTGCATTCTCGTTGGAGCTCACACGTTACAGGAACCAATCTGGCCTGATAGCTGCCTGGCAGCCTGCAGGGGAGGTTTTCCAGTAGTCTCCACCATCCCTGGACCAGCCAGCGCTGGGCTGGGAGCCTTTGCACAGTGTGGGGCTGGAGGTTCATTAGGCTGCGGTTTTCAGGCTGAGTCTTCGCCGGAGCAGTTCATAATAATGATGTTTCTGATGTCAACTGCGGACCAGATGTTGCCCGTCGGTGCCGTGCTGCCGGAGGGGAGAGGCGACACAGGAGGTGGGAGGCTCTGAGGAGTCAATGATGCCGTGTCGTTCCTTGTAAACATGCAGGTGTTAGCTGTGGTGTCCTGGCCAAATCCCGTTCTGGCACTTCACCAGCTCCTGCAGCTTACCTACTTACAATCACCTCTGTGCTCCTAATTGCAGGAGTTGTTTCTCAGCTCCCTTCCTTAGCAGCAGAATTCTGCATTCATGGCTGGCACTGCTACATCCCTACCCTGCTGCTCCAGGGGATGGCAAAGCCCACATCCTGATATCCCCCATATTCTTTGGGATAAGTAGCAGTACCCATGCCCAGGGCTGGAAGACAGATGCCCTGCAGAGCCAGACAGAATGGACAGACACCCAAGGTGAGGCTGCAGCAGGTCTGCCCATGGTGGTGGGGCACTATAAATGTACTTAAACAAGCTGCCTGAGCCCTAAAATGTGGCTCCAAGGTAATGAAACGCGGTTGTTTGGCAGTGGCAGACACTGCCTCGCTTTCAGAGGCAGCTTTATGGCTGTTAGTATAACACAGCTCATCCAAAAACCTCCCCCTCTTCCTTTTTCTTTTTCTTTTTCTCTTCCTCTTCCTCCCCTCTCCCCAAATTTGCCAACAGAATATTCAGATTTTCTGTTTAGGGCTTTAAGTGAATGGTGAAGTTGTGACTGTGTTATTATTATAAAGACCATAAACTGCAGGATCAGACAGATAATGTAGGTAACCAAGTTCAAAGACACAGCACTGAAAATTTTGCCAAGAAAGAACTGGTGGTGATTAAAAGTGAAGCAAAACTCCTGGTGTGAGTATAATCTGCACGAGCTCAGTCAGCAAGGCCTCTGTTAATGTCTTGTGCAGTATAAACTGAGCCAGGCCAACTCCAGCCTGGGTTACAGCCCTGCAGCCACAGGGATTTCCATCAGGGCAGGCTTGAATCCCTTAATTGCATCGGCAGAACAAGGAGAAGCTGAGACCACCGGGAACAAGGCACAGCTCTGAGCTTCAGTAATGTCTATAAAGCCACACGGGAACAAAGGAGGGTTAACCCAAAACCTCACATTCAGCAATTTGGCAGTAAACATTCAAAGGACCATAGATTGGTTTGGGTTGGAAGGGACTTTAAAGATCATCTTGTTCCAACCCCTCTGCCATGGGCAGGGACACCTTGCACTGGATCAGGTTACTCAAAGCCCCATCCAACTTGGCCTAAACATTGTACACAACCAAGGCTAAAATACTATTTTTTCCATTGTCCTCACCACACAGACACTTGAAACGCTGTCAACCTTTGCTTTTAAATCTGGGAACCAGGATGCATTCCCTATCCAAAGCTCTGTACAGAGCACTCCTTCTGAAGCTTCCCTTTTGCAATTTGAAGTCATGATGGAAACTGTACAGGGGAAAGATTGTGTTGTAGCTACAAATAATGTAGCTTCTAAAATAATGCTTCATGGATGAATATTAATAGTCAGCACTGACTTCTATTTTTGCAAAGCATAACTGAAAAGTTATACATATGAAACTCAACAAAAAATGTCTTCCTAAAATAAGGAGAAAAACCAACTTCAAGTATAAACAAAACAAAATGAGTTATTTTGGGGCATGTTTCCTTCTACTTTTTTTTTTTTTTCATTCTTTTATCATTACTCTATCTGTGAGTAAAACCCCAACATGGATTTCTTTGGGAATCTTTGAGGCTGTGTAAATGTATATTTCTGCTAGGTTGTGAAGCATCCCAGCTCCATGAGATACACACTGCACCTGCAGAGAAGGAATAAAACTATCAAAGGCCACAGATCTGACTGACTCCAGGTTTCTGCCACAGCAGCCTGGAGATGGCAGCAGCAAGATTGGCCAGATTCCTTCTGGTAGGAGATGCACTCCTCAAGGAGGTGCATTCATCTGTGACAGAGACACTTGCTTTGGGTAGTATCTGGTCTAGGAACTACAACACTGGTCTAAGAACTTGAAATACTCTAAGACAAGAGACAGCAGCATTTATACTAACACTATTGCTCAAATTTTTCCAAACGTGATTATCACTCCTGCACTGAGATTTTCTCTTCACCCTGTTCAGCCCCCTCCAGGTTGCAGCCTGGGACATTGCAATGAGAGGACAGGATTTGGCCTCACCAGTTTGGTGCATCTGGGCAGCAGAGAACCTTCTTCAGCTGAGTAAGAGCCTGTACAGTAAGGTCTCCCTGACTCAGTGCCTGCTGAGTGACTCACTGGTCACTCATCTATTGCCTCCCTGGCAGCCTGTGTTAAAGCCTTTCACCAGATGCTTCTGGTTTCCCCCGTTGCACACATCCCTCAGTGCTTTGCACCATCCAAAATGAGACCCCCTCCAAGACCTGGTGCGCAGACAGCATTTTTCGTCTCTCCAAACTTGCCTGTCTAGGACATTCCAATCAGCAGAAGGCAGAAACAAGTAATTATGGGATTGCCGCTGCTGTGCTCCATGTGCCATGCAGCTAAGTCCCTGACCTGCTGAAGAAAGAGAAGCAGATTGGAGGCTGGCGGGAACAGGCATGGCCTCAGAGGCACAAGTTCAGCCAAACGTCCCCAGTGAGGACGGGTGGCTAATGGGGCTGGCACTGCTGATAATCAGCATCTCTGGGTCCAAGAATGCGGCCAGACAGAGCCTGGAAATCAGCTGGGATGAAAGTGATGCAACTTCACCTTCTCTGAAATCAGCTGGGATGAAAGTGATGCAACTTCACCTTCTCTGAAATCAGCTGGGATGAAAGTGATGCAACTTTAAAGAGCCAGGATGGGGCTAAGGCACATGAATTTTCCCTCCTCCAAGGCAGCCAAAGGGCAAAGAGCGTAGCACAGCTGATGCACTGACCCTTCTCTGGACTGCAATAAAGCTAATTGTCTTCTATTCCCTTCACCCTTTCTCTGTTTCTGCACAACATAACTTTGATCATAAAGCTCTGGAGAAGCAGGATTTTGAGCCCAACTCTGATCTCACTTATTCTGGCATAATTCAGCAATAACTACAGTCGTACTTGTAGAAGATCTAAATCAGTCCAGTTCCTCTTAACTGGGCAATATTACTGGTCCACAGAAAGAAGAAAATAATCAAAGATGTGAACAATAGAGCCAGCTGAAGAGGGAAACTGTTTTCCTCTTCGAAGTTCAATATTTTTGGCTAGCTCTTTATATGATGCAAAATTTTATAGAAGAAAACAAAAACTGAAAAATTCCCTTCAGCTGAAACTATTCCTGATTTTTGTCTCCAGTAGCAACTTGTATTATAAGACAGAGTACAGCACAGCTGGGATGTGTGGTTTCACTTATTTAAGAGCACTGACTGAACCCATTGACCAAAGTCAAGTGGATATTCAGAAAACAGAGCTGAGAAAACACTGCTCTTTTCCCATCCTCGTGTGTAAGGTCAGTGCTGAGGATCAGCATCCAGCAGGCAAAACTTGTGTAAGCCAGCCTTACTGAGCTGCCATGATCAGTCAGCTACAAAGCCACCAGGAGCTACAAAAGCTCTGCAGGGATCAGTGAGAGTCCTGCTGTGACTGCCATCCCTGCAGGCCCGGTTTCAATGCCAGCAGCACCTGGGGACCGCCGGGGTTCAACCCCGCTCTGCTCTCCGAGGCTGTCGGGGCAGCTGGATCCTCAGGAGCTCACTGGGATGCACGCACAGCACGCGGCGTGCTGACAGCGCAGCCAGGGAACGGGGGAAGCTGTGGATGTGGTGCCTTGCCAAAGGGTGTCTGCCTGCCAAGCTACAGGCAGCCACGCTGGGAGAAGACGGGAGGAGAGAGGAACCCCAGGCACTGACTGGGTTTATCTTCCAGCTGAGAATCGGCCCAGATTGACTGCATGTGTGACCACAGAGGCTTAAACTCGTTCCTCGTTGTGGCGGTGAAGCATGGCTGTGAAGCACAAAAAATGCAAGAAACAGAGGTATTTAGAGCCTTCACATAGTACAGTCCGGTGCTGCTTCGCATGAGTCGCTGGGTTTAGCAAATGAGAAGCTTTATGTGCAGTCAGCCCACTTAAGCATGGAAAAGGCCCAGGGAGGCTAAAATCTTGATTTCTTGAATCAGAAGATCCCAAAGAATTTTGATCCCAAGAATTCTGACCAACTGCTGGGTCCACAGCAGTTCTGCAAGAGCTCAGCAGCATCAGGAGTGTGTTTGAGGGAGCCAGTGGCAGGAGAGGCACCCACAGGCAAACACAGGAACCCTCTGCTCTTCTGAAAACTGCTCTCAAACCGTGGAGGCCCAACTGAGGCAGCCACAAGAGTCAGGATAAAGCACCAGCTTCATGTAAAGCACAGACTCCAGGGCCAGGCTGCCTCAGTGTCTTTCCTTTCAAGGCGAGCAGTTCAGACACATTAAACTGATACATATCTGCCTCAAAAGAATAGGCCTTTCTGTGTTTTCCATCACCCAGCACGGTGGGCCGGTGGAAGTGACACTCTGCAAAACCATGCTGTAATCTGCATCGGGACTGAAATGCGTCAGCAGACACGCGCACGGCGTCTGTTATCCCACACTTCACAACGCCGGCTGCGAGGAAAGGAAATGGAGGTTTTGGGTCAACCACCGGGCCAGTAGGTAGCAGTGATGAGTGATGTGCTCTTCCTAGGCTTGACCACTGCTTTAGAGCTCAGACTGTGCACTTGAATCACCAAAAATGCACATCCTTCAGCCACAAAAATGTTTTAAGGACACAGTGTGTTATATAAGAAGTTATTTAACATTATTAGTCAGTCTCCTTAGACCTGTGAAACTCATACAGATCGTGTGCAATGGAACCAGAAATATAACAATAATTTTCCATTATTATTTTTTAGCACCAAGTCTTAGTTCTTTAATTACTGTTTGGTACACGCACATATTTTAGAAAGGGTGGGGTAGACTTAACATTTTTTGTTGGATATAAGCCTTTATGATGCTCTTTACTACAGGACAATCTGCTTCACAGACATATCCTGCTAATGCAGTGGTCCTGGCCCTCTTGGTTACTGGCAGCAATACCAAGGGACTGGCCTGCTAAAGGCAGCACCTCCCTCTGCAAGCTGGGATCACTGAAAAAGATGACCTGACACCCTGTGCCTCCAAACATTGCTAAAGGTCTCCAGTGCCTGCCAGCTTACATAGAAGCAAGAAGAGTGCTGCTATTGAATCATAGAATCATAGATTGGTTTGAGCTGGAAGGGACCTTAAAGCTCATCTAGTCACAGACTCCCTGCCATGGGCAGGGCCACCTTACACTAGACCAGGTTGCTCAGGGCCCCATCCAACCTGGCCTTGAACACTGCCAGGGATGGGACATCCACAGCTTCTCTGGTCTGTTCCAGTGCCTCACCTCTTCCAGTGCCTCACCAACCTCACAGCAAAGAATTTCCTCCTAACAACAGGCAGCTTCAAGAAATCACCTGTCTTGAGGGTGGGCCTGGGATGAGCCAGGTGCTTTACTGTTGTGCTTCAGTGCAGCGCTTGAGGGGAGCAGCCCCTGAAGTGCTGTCTCATCTCCCTCCAGCACACCCCCTTGCATTATATGGATTAAACCTTGAAATTACTGATTTTCTAATTTGTGAGTGAGAGTTTTCTCATCTCACTTGTGTCTCTTGAAACTGGCTTTTTAAAGTGTCAGTAGCAACATGCACTGCAGGGAAAATAGAACCAGAAACTCCTACACTGGTCTGAGTGTTCGAGTCGCATGGCAGGGGTGACCAGTCATGGAAGGGGTTGCACCAGAGAACACCTGAAAAACTCAGTGTCTCCTTCTTCCAGGGACACTTCCCTGATGCAAAAACTTTTCTCTTGAAGACAAGGAGGGACAGGGAAAGAGTGCTGGGGTTCCCCCCTCCACACCTCCTCTGCCCAGACCACACTGCTCAATTGGAAAGTTAAAGAAAATAGATGAGTTTTCATACACCCACCTCTGCAGACTCATCCTGCAAGTCAGGCAGAGTTTGTTCTCCCTCCTTCCCACGCATCACCTCTGCTTGCTCAGCCTTGGCCCTGGAGCCCCTTCTCCCATCTCCCCCTCCCCCCGCCCCACTCCTGGGTGGAGAAGGCACCATAAACCCACTTTAATTGCTCTGACCAGCATGGTCTCCCTGGGGCACGTCCCAGGGGCGCACTGGCAGCGGGTTTGTTTCCACAGGTGTGCTGAATTGTGGCTGTTCTCAGCCCACGCCCAGCCGCCCATGCTCAGCTCCAGGGGGGCAGTGCAGCCAGGGCCCCATGGGCTCTGCTGTGGTGGGTCTCCCCTCCCTCCCTGCCTGGCTGACGGCGCTGGGTGGGAAAGGCTGGGGCTCCTGCTGCCTTCTGAAGCTTGCTGCTGGTGCCATCACGATGTGCTGGCAGGGCACATGGGGTTCAGCACCACGGGAGTAGCTTTCTGGGCGTGGGGTGGGGGAAAAGCACAAGAGTAAGTCATTATATACACCAAAAGGTGCGGGCTTAATTTAGTGTCGTCGTCTGACCAGGGCTGATTTGTTTTGTAAAATAAAATGTACAAGAAACCCGTGGTAAAAAATAAAAACAATAAAAAGAAGAGATTGCCATGAGGATGAGAGTTGGATCAGCTCAGCCCAGGCAGGAGCCCTGGAAAAGGTCCAGGGTGGCCGGAAAGATCCATGAAGAGTTTCCTGCAAAGAAACTGTTCAAGAAATTGGGCAGAGGCAGCGTACATGTGACGCCTGTGCGTCTCTGCTTGGGTGGAGGGGGAGCTGTTGTCTGGGAAAGCAGCCCATCCTGGAGATTTGGAGGGGAGTGAGTGGGAAAGAAGGTGCAGTCTGGATGAACCTGATCGAAAATATGTGGTTTGTATTTTCTAAGTAGAAAATTAAAGAAAAAAGGACCCCCAACAAGTAACTAGAGAAAATTATTTCATATTGGAGGAAATGTAATTTTTTCTATTAAAAACCAAAACAAACCAGACCAGAAAACTCCCAGATTTTACAGTTAAAAGATTCATGACATACACTTTTCATGACAAACATTTTCTGGAAAGGCCCAGAGGTCTCTCCTCCCCCCTAGTACCATGAAGCTGCTGTTATTGGAATGTCCCCCAGCTGGATGGGAACACTGTCACATGGAGTTTTGGGACCCCACACCATGTGTGTTCTTGGAGGTTTTGCAGCTCTGCCACCAGTACCCACTGCCAGTGTTTGCTTTGTTACTCTGGACCTAAAAGCTCTCCATCAGCAGCACTGGAAACAGGATGGGTACAGGAGCTGAGTGTGAAACTAATTCAGAAGAGGTGCTGGAAACTGACGCTGACGGCATCTTTGGAAACTCTTTCCCCAAGCTGAAAAGAAAGGGATTTCCTAAAATGACTGAAAATGAATTTGCTACATCTGCAAAGAGTGGCTTGTGGGTTATCTGTCCCTGAAAGTAGCTAAGGAAGCACTACAGTCAGCAACTTTTCAGTTCAAATGACAGCTGCGAATGTACCCATGGGTGATGGCAAGTTCCAGGTACACTACCAGTTGTCTTAAATCCTGAAAACACAACTGTTTGAATTGTTAAAGCTCTACAAGTTTGCACAGTACAAAAAGACAGTCTCTTTGGCCAAAAAAAAGATAGTTTTGGATTTAAGGACAACCTGAAATTAAAGCCAACAGTTTGAGAATCTGTAACTGATCTGCTCAGAACAAATTATTTGGCTACCTGAAGAGAATCAAAACTTTTTTATTTTTTTGGAAAGAAACGCAAAGAAGGAAAATATTAACTTTTTGAGAAAGAGGAAATGGTATGGACAAACTAAAACAGGCAAGAGCTTGACCTCCATATTGGGCAAATGTGTGCAAAGGTGGAGAAGAGATGACTCAATTTGGTTTGATGAACAATCCAATCACTGCTTATGACATAAAAGTATACTCTATGTTTGAAAAAGAGCTACAGAAACAAAAATGATTTTGTGCCATTGACCTTAACACTCCTCTGTGATGTACTTGATGAGGGGGATTTTATTTTTACTGAGACAAATTCAATAGATTTACAGTGATGAATGCAATAAAATTATACACATGGTGAAGGAAAGCTTAGCTTCAAGGCAGTAGAACTCTGTCCAAGAAACTTAACTCCTCGAAATTTGCCATTTTCAGCTGGAAAGGAAAAATCTCAAAGGCATGACTCCAGCAAGGCTATTTAGTCAAACAGCACCAGATGGATGTGTGGGATTCACCTTCTGCTTTGGTTATGAATGGAAGTAGTCACTTAGGAGTTTGCTGAAGGCTATTTTTGCCTGGAGAAGTCTGGTCAAGACATGGTTAATTGTAGCTGTGCTTGGGTCTGCTGTGCTTTGAGTGAAGGATGTGTGGAAATGGGAGGGAAAGGAAGCTCACAGGAGGTCAGGTAACACAATGACTGAAGTACGTGCTGGAGTAAACTCAGTTTGTGACATTTTGCTGCGATACAAAATGTCATGGTCTCCAGGAGAATTTGTGACTGAGTTTTCAGTATTTTCCTTTTTCCAGGAACCTCACCAACAATACAGCTCATGCTGTCCATGAGGCACAAATATCACTGTTTCCACCCTCCAGACTGGGAAGCAGAGAAAGAGTTCTTTGACTAATCTCTGAAGAGCTGGGCCCTATCTGGGTTTTGATGGGCTTGGAGGATCTGCCTTTCTTTAAATGGCCTGGGGTTGGGTACCAGCCCCAGGGAAGGTAGACGTGATGTCTGAGCAGGGAGTGATACTTCATACAGGAAGAGAAACCCAAGGCAGAGCAAGTTCTTTCAACAAAGACTTCAACGCGTATTTGTGTCTCCCTCTCCCTGAGGAATTTTTGAATGATTTTCAAGTGCTCATATAAACTCAGACTACTGTGGTAGGCATGCTTGTATACTTTTCATCTTGCGTTCTGTCCTGAAATTTGAAGCAGCTCAGGTTTTCTCAGCATTTCGTGGCCCAGCAGGTGTCAGATGTTGGTACATACAGAGGCACAGCTCATGGAAGCCCAGAGCTGTGTTCAGCCCAGCTTTGACTAAGCTGACACCCTCCTGTTGTCCCTTCTCTGGGGCAGAGCAGTGAGGAGGTTCAAGGAGCAGGACACATCACACAGATCAGATCCATCGATCACATCATAAGCAGCTGGTAGCCAGCGATCCCCTCCTGCCAGCCCATGGCCAGCCTTTCTCTCTCAGGGTTACCAAAGCCTCCAGCCCAACAAAAATATCTCCTCTATCTTCTGCACTGAAGGCCACAGATCCCAAGCCTACCCTTAGCAACCCACGTGTTTCAGAAATAGTTCCAGGGAGGGCAAAAGAAGCTGTTGTCCAAGCAATGCACACAGATGCCAAGTACTTTGTTGGACGATTAATAAGGTAGCTTGTTTCACCACTTAAAATTCATCCAGAGGGCTCAGTCAGAATCCTCCCTGGCAAGGGTATTTTTGAACGTTTCTATTTTTGAACATACCTACACTCCAAGTTCAGAGTGTTGTGGCTTTTTTGGTTTTGCTTTGTTTTCAAAAAGGTTGATGAAAACCATTTTCCTAAACTGACAGCAACAACCATAACACATGTACAGAAACAAGATAGCAGTCTCATACAGGAAGTATTTCTGCTTTCGTTTTTATTTTATGAATACATATATAACAGATGCATAATCTTCCATTATCCAGGCTTAAAAGTAACAGGTTGGGGTCTTTTTTTTTTCTTTTTTTTCCCAAAATAGCTTAAAGAGGAAAATAAAAATCAGAATGAAGGAGATGCAACATAGCCAAACCATACATTTGAAAACTTTGCTAAAATTACTGCTGAAATGTGCCTTTGTGTGTGTGTGTGTGTGTGTGTGTGTGTGTGTGTATTGTCCCACACGGTTAAAGCCTCACCCAAGATATTTAATACATGAATAAAAAAATGCTTTGGCATAGTCAGAGATTCCTCCATGCACAGTTTATTGACATTTCTGAAATAATGAGAGAATAAAATCTGAGTATTATATCATATATCATTTCCTCTTCTTGGGAGCAATGTCTTTAAATGCAGTGGGGAAATGGAGTTCTGTTGACAAGAGACTTTGCTTCCATACTAAGATGATTATATTAGCAGGATGCAAGAAGCTTCATATAGAAGAGATGGAGAGATATATGTATATAATGTAAAAATGGTATTTTATATGAGAAAAGAAGATTTTTCAAGATAACATAAAATGAACCACTCTAAGACTAGCTTCCAGCAAAACATTTTGCTTTATTAGTTCTATTTTCTAGCTACAAGTCAAGCTGACATCTGTCGAGCTTTTTAACTTTTCATATGGCAGTCTATAAGAAACGTTTCATGCAACGTCTACAATGCTAAATACAGGGTAAATAATTGGGATTAAACAGGTGAGGAATAACAGACTATCATAAGGACCAGTAACAGCATATTATATACATAGAGCCATATTATATTCTCATGTCTTCACAGTAATGTGCAAATGTGACAAATATGGCTTTAATCTTCTTTTTTTTTTTTTTTCCTAAAGAAAGTAAGACATAATTATACAGAAGAATGTTTTAAAACACTTAGTTGGATTTCACCTTTTTGTGAAACCTGTTCAGTCTTCATTGCATCGGGGTTAAGGAGCCACCCCAACTCGGGGGTGTAGTTCGGGTGTGTTTCCAGGAGGGGGCACAGATTCCTAAGGCACAATATTAATGTTAAACATTTTTAATTTAGTCATGCTATTTTATTTTAGTTTTGTTTTTATTTATTTTTTTTTCTTTTGGTTATGTGAACTAATAGGTTGTTGCTAGTTATATAATAAGCAGTTGATTGTAAAAAATACAATGTTGAAGGCTACACTACATGCCTACCTGTAGCTCCAGGAACATTAGCTAATCTGAAAACACACTATACAGCGCCGCATGTGAAACCGAGGTGGGTTTTTGGTAACATCCTTTTCCATACACGTAGCAGAGAGTTATAAGGCTTCTGCGGAATAATAATATTATAACTGAACAAATATTTTACACTCTTCCATAATGGTATTTACAGTTACTACAACTCATATTCTGACATTTGGTAAATAACATGTATCTTGTATGCATCCTTCTTGCCTATCTAAAGTGCTTGCTTAACTGCATGAGGAAAGAAAATGCATACCTGCTTTAGGTGCAACAAACCCTCAAAAGAAGTAGCTGAAATATTTGCTGTGGATTTGAAATGCATTCTCAGAAATTGAAATTATTGCTAAATTCAGTGCCCTTACTAGGCAATCATCTATATTATTTGTCATATATAAATATATGCATATATACTAGTATGTATGTACATGCATACACATTCATCTATCATGTAAAAGATAGATTTCAATTTTTTGTCCATCAACCTTTTTTATTTTTGTGCTATTCAACTCACTTGTGCTATGACAGAAGCCGGATCAAAATCAAAATCTTACCATGCTACTACTACCAATCCTATGATTCATTAGCACGTAATAAAGGCAATACGCAAAAAGAAAGCTGAGATGATGACGAATCAGGAGGCTTTTGAAATGCACTGAGAATAAGGCAATAGGCTGTACATTACAGCAGAGGAAAAGCTGAGGAAATTCTGGAATTCATGAACGTGTCTTACTGGAGTCGGGATTGCTCTCCCTACTCTGCTGCAGAGTCCTATGCTTTTTTCCAGTATCACTCTCCAGAATTCAAGCTCTAGAGTTTCTGCACCTACCAACACTTTTAATGGTAGTGAATTCAAAGCTTATTAAAAATGCCCTGATGCCATAACCTGGTAAAATAAGGCACTTCCAGGGCTGTATTCCAGCGGTGCCATGCCAAAAAGGATCAGCAACGGGAAGAAGTGCTCAGATTTTGCTGAGTTTCCTAGTTTTGTCCCATGAAATGCGCCGTCTTGGAGCATACTCCCTCTTCTCTCTTTTGAGATGATTTTCTTTAAAAAAAGCTGTTTCATCAGTTGAAGTTGAGGAGCTACTTCTTTGCAAGCAAGAGGTAAATCTTCAGTTCCTGACATTCATTAAGGTGAAAGATCAGAGTGGTACCAGGCAACGTCTTCAGTTCATTCGGCATCTCTTGACTCGAGGTGACGTGCCAGCCAAGTCAATAGTGTGTATTTCATACCAGGCCCACAGTGAAAGCTATGAGTGGACATTGGTACTGGAAAGGTCATTCCTTATAATTTCATTTACTGCAAAGAAAGAAGACAAGAAAAGGAATCGATTAGCATCCCGCTGCTGCAGGCAGTTGTCCTCAGTCCACAACCCCCCTGAACTCGCACTCTTTCCTTGACAGCTTCAGTACAGCTCTGAACAGTAAGTGTGACATCACCAGGCAGCTTGTACAGGCTGATCACAGTGCAAAACCAGCAGGATTAACCAAGGTTATTAACATGCTAAATACCATGTAAAACCAGGCATCACAAAACCAGCAGCATCCTGGATCCTTGATTGCATCAAACATACTTAACATTTCAAATTGGTTACAGATAGAACATTTTACTTGCTCTAGAACTGCCTCAGAAACGTAAAGCCAGGAGGACCATAAGAGATCCTAGAATAATTTACTCCTTCCACAAAAAGCTGCTTGGAAAGTATGTTAGCCATGGTAGGTACTGGTGGCAGAAAGCTGCCAGTCAATCACTGAACCTGGGTACATGCAGCTGCAATGCCTAGATAGAACAGAACTTCACATGCTGATTTTTTCCACTGTGGGTTGATATTAGGGAAAAAAAAAATAAAAGAAGAGAGGAAACTGCTGCATGCTTGCCCATTCCCTGGAGTTGATAACATGGTTAAATATATACCCTCCCATTGTGGTGACCAACACATGTGGACATGCACTCTTTACTTCTATCCACACAAACAGATGAGAGATACAAACAAGTTAAAAAAACTCTCCTGGCAAGAGTCAGAGGAGGGAATGAAAAAAGTCTGCTATCTCAGCATCAGCCAGTCAGACTGCATCTCCCCTGATAAAGTGTTGTTTTCTTTATTCATGAGTCTTCTTTCTTTCTTTTCCCCCTCCCCTGAAGATCATCAAGCAATGCAGTTTCCCACACTCCAATTATGTCCATGTGATTTTTGGCAGATGGACAGGAAATGACTGAACCTGGCAAAGGTCATCAACAGTGGACTACACAACATCCCTTTTATTTCCACTCCACCTCCCTACAGCAACTGCTACCACCTGATTTACACGGAGATAGACAAAATGCCATCAACAGGACTATCACTGCTTCTGAGTTTCTCTAACATTGCCAGGACTGGGAAACACGTGCCCACGTCATGGAAGCACCACGGAAAAGCCTGCATTTTCCTTTCCTTGTGGGCTGGTCTTCACAGTAATCCAGATAACTTCATGTGTTTACTGGAAAAGACCAAGCCTGTGTAAAACCAGCTTCCTGAAGCAATTAGTTGGGTACGTTTGGTGTTGGCTTTTATGGCTTGTATTTTTTTCCTGCAGACCTATTGCCCACTTAGTAATTGCAGCACATGAATCAGTCAGGATTTGTGTCACAGGTCCTGGCCACCAAAACCAATTCTACCAATGGATACACACACCATACTTCAGAGAGGAAATGTCAGTTGCATTTGTAACTATCTGTTTACAGCAGCAAGCTAAGAAGTATGGAAATGAGCTGTGAAAAGACAAAGCAGTTCTTCCTCTTGAGAGTGCCATGGAGCTCATCTTTAATATTACCAAACAGCAAAAACAAATTGAAGCGGCAAGCCCTGCACTGAGGCAAAGATTGTTTTGGACGCATCCAAACCCAGCCAGAAGTGCCTCCCCCCATTTACATGTGGCCAGACTCCAGAGAGCCTTAGGGACTGAGCCTCTGCCTCAAATGAGAACAGCATACTTCTGTGGAATGATTCTGCCACGATTCTTTTGTAAAGACCGCTTCCGTGATAAACTTGTCAAGGCACTCTTGGGTCTGCAGCAAAACTACACAGCGATACTTTTGTGTTTTATGTGACAATGAAAACGAATCCTCCTACCAGCCAGGCAACATCATAGTCTTGCTAACTTTCCCTCAAAGTTTCTGTTAAATCAAATAAAATTAAGACACTAGTCAGGGCTATCCTCACTCTTGGTACAGTTATGTTGTGCTTAGAAACATTAAACAATGCATCTTCACAATGCTTCTGTAAAATGTGAACATAAACATCACTGGTATTTCAGGGGGACAGGGAGGTGGAAATGTGAAGGGCCTCCCCATCAGGATTAGCACCAAGACATCTCAAATCTCTGACTAATGCTGTAGCACTTGCTGAGTTTCTCTTGCTTGACTCTTTCACTAAAACTTTCAAAAGTGACAGCCTCAGCCTGCCAGCTCATGCTTTCCCCTATTAAAGCATGTAGCAAAGGTATTTTGGAAGCAACTTGATCCGAAGGTCCATCTCCAAAACCAGCTTAGGCACTCAAGATGCTGCCCCTTCCAGTCACTCCAGGTACTCTCAGCTGATCCTCTGTCACTTGAGGGCTGTAGGACACGTCTTACTCCAGATATGACGCGACTTTTCCTTTTAGCTGGGAGCCCATCTGCCTTGGCTCAGGCCATAAGACCACGGTGCTCCTTGAGTCACCCTCTCTCCATCTCTCAGCAGCCAAATCAATTTGCCCCCAGCTGAAATCACTCATATTTTGTTATTGACTCACAGCAGTTCATCGCTTGTTTTTATTTTATATTACTTTCTTAAGAGAGGTGGACTTCTGCTACCTTGATGAGTAAGCCTGGTGTCCTCATGCAGCAGCATCTGGCATCTGTTCAACAACAGTCACTAGACAATGTCACCACGGACTTGGGAGACAGCTGACCCCAACACAAGCGCATCCATTGCCACCAGACGTCACAATCAAACAGGGACAAAACCACCAAGAGGACTCTCAACATCTCTCTCCTCCACAGTGGTCTGTGGACAGCGTGGCTCAGACACAGCTCTCTTTATTTCACTATTTCACTTGCCGTTGCCCTTTTACCCAGTGCAGTGTCAAAAATTCGAAATATTCCCAATAATGCAGTGGAAAAAACCTGCAGAGAAGGACAAGGGTGCATGCAGAAGTCCCATGTGGGGGAATACGTGGCAGCACAGCTGATCTTGCAGCAGCAGACCGCTAGCAGAGATGAAAGGGGAAGTGTGATCTGAGCGGGCTTTCCCTCACTGCCCGCTACGACACCTGAGGCTGCAAGGAAAACCCTCTGGTGGGTGGGAATGGGGGAAAACCAGGAGGCAAGCGCATTTGAGGTGTGCTGGGTGATGCTTGCTGGGTTTGGCTAGAAGGATGCTGCCCACCACCCTCAACTGCATGGTCCAGCACTCCCATGAGGACTTTCCACATTTTTTATTTCTGATTTCTGGAAAATTTCCTTCCTTTTAATATTCCAAAACATGTTAACATTTTTGTCGCATGCTAGGAAATGTTATATTTTGCATCAAATGGGAATGTCTTGGAATGTTTTGTTTGACCCCAAACTGATTCTTCTTTCGTTTGTCAAGGAAACATCAATATTCTTGTTGTAGGCTGACCCAAGACTGACCTTCCCAAGAGCAAAGCAAACCTCTGTTACTGAAGTATGGCTCTGCTGGAGCATCCTGTGTGCCCATCCACACCAGTGTTCTAACCACCACTACTGTCAGCTCCTTGGGAAAGAGCACACCTCCAGTGGTGCTTTCCCTAGTACACCATTGCTCTGCTGGAAGACTCTGTGAGCCAGAGGGCTGCATCCGTGCTACTAATGAACTTTGATGGAATTTCTTCTGTTAAGTTTTCTAATAACCTTCTGAACCAGTTTTGGCCTTCAGTTTTCCGTAACGATGGGTTCTGCAGTGTAGGGATGTGAGGGTGGAAAAAGTACTTTTTTTTTCTGTTTTAAATTTGTTTCTTGTAAATTTAACTCATGTTTCAAGTAAATGAGCTGACTGTTCCCTGTTCACCATCTCCTTCGCCATCTATCCCTTTGGTATCCTCAGAGCTCCACTTGGTCCTGTAGGATCACTGCAGAACTTCCTAGAAGGAATGATCTGATCGTTCAGATAAAGTAATTGGCATTTTTCTCTTGGCTCCCACATTTGCAACATTTGTAATTTGTAAAGTATTTTTTATTTAGTTAAAGAGAATCAGCTGGTTGCAGTCTTGAATGCTCAAGTTTTGACTTCTAAACCTGCTACTACTACAAGAGGACTGTGCGTGGTCCACAGAACAGCAGCATTCCGTGCAAGCAGTATTTTGGCCCAGGTTTGAGCTTCATTCCTAAAGCAAATGCTGGTCTTTGATTCCCCAGCTGCTTGGATACACAACCATTTGTGTCTGCAGTACCATTCCAGGAGTAGCTGGGTTTTGAATAAGCACAACATTCTTCAAAGGAAGGTTGCAATTTATACTCATTACAAGGCTTTACACTCATTTTTAAAACAACATAACCTGAGTACTAACGAAGACCCGTTTTATAACCAGGACAGATGAGATCCAAATGATTACCCAGCTTGTTGCAGGCCCTACATACAGCTCTAGCAGCAGATCTGGGATAGCATGCAAGAAGTTTAATCTTCAATGCCTAGAGTAGCACAACACTTCCCTTAAAGCACCAGGTTGATCCCTATCAGACCAAACAGCTGAGTACTATGATTTACAGTGCCTTTGTCATCAGATTTCTTTTTTCACTGTTTTTCTGCTGGCTTTGGGGGGGGGTAGGTCACTGTCACTTTCATCGCTAACACCTACGGTTCTCCACAATGCCTTCTCTCAACTGGTATTTTCCATTGTCATGTTCAGCTTTTCCACTGTCAGAAAAGTCAAAAAATAAGAATGCTGAGAAATGCAGTTAACACGTGACCTCTCTACCTGTCAAGGCTTTTGAAAGAGGAACCTTTCCTTTGCTAAACAGCAGATGCCACAGTAGCAGGATGTGGTGAGCTGTTACCCCACATTTTAGTTTAATAAGGAGTTTTTTTCCTCTTGTATTTAATTTTGCTTTGAAATGCCCTTGCAATGGAAATTTCTGCTTTACTAATTAGCAAAATCAGTGTCTTACCGATGAACCAGTTTGGGTTCCTGCACGGAACAGGACAACCAGATATATCTCTACAAATGTGGGTTCCATATATAGATGTGAACTTCATAGGAAATGTAATATTTTTAACATTTGGTGGCTGTACATGGATTCCATCAACTGGCAAGACTTTAAATTTCTGCAGATTTCTGCTTTCCTTGCATCCAACTACTAATATGGATAACAATGTGGCCTTCTGTTTTAATAAAATACCTGTTCCTCTGAGACAAAGTTCTGCCTTCCAGCTCAGACACTGATTCTGCTTGGAGCAAAGAAGTTACAAGGTCACTAGTGCAGGGAGTTGGGAAAGTGCATATGCACAGGGTTTCCCCAACTGGGGAGCTTTTTGGGGATACAAATAAGAGAGTTTGGAAGACTCCATACTCCTAAAGGTGAATGTCCCCAAAGAGTCTGAAAAAATGGGAAGTGAGTTGAGAGCCATGGTCAAACCCACAATTATGAAGAGCTGAATCTACAGTTTTGTGGGTGAATGGTATCAGTTTGAAAACATATCCCATTCCCTTTTCATTTTGCCAGCAGTAACATCAAGTCTCCAGTTTCTGGCTGTCTTGCTGTCTTGTCACACATGTGGAAGCCAAAGTTCATTGTTCCCATAACTTCAATCCACGTCAGCAGGAGCCCAGAAAGGCTTGCACAAGGAGTCTGAGTAGCGGAACTCTAGGTTGTATTTACTGTTGTGCCCCTTTATGCCCCTTTACTCTTCTCTTCCACAAGTGAGCTTTGTGGCTCTTCACTCCTTTTTAATAGACAGAGAGATGTGATAGGAGTTTAGCCAAAAGGACATTCAGAGGTTTTGCACTGAGCTTTGTGATTCACATGCCCCTGTTGCCCTGGAGATAGCAATGGCATCAACTCAGCTCCTTCAGCAGTTTTTGGTTTTCTTACCAATATAAAGTGCCACATGGCATGTCCCAAGACATCCAGGCATGCAGGGTCATATGAAGTTTCTATCCAGAGCTGACTAACCAACCTCTGCTCGTTACTTCATGTCCACCTGTGTCTGCTGGGGACCACTGCCTCTAACATGGAGCAAAACTGAAGAGACTGAGATGCCGGAACGCCCTCTTGATGAAAATGACACAAAAGCAGCCTGCTCTGGCTCGTTCACATGGTGTGGAAAATACAAGTAATACCAGCTGCACCTTTCAAGCTACGTGTGTGGAACACCTGCGGTAAATCAAACTCCGATTCTGCCATGTCCGGACAACAGCGCTTCATCTTTCAGATGGGTGTAGCTGCCCAAGCAGTATGATGGCATGACTGGAGACCTCATTTGGACAGTGTTTGATACTGGTCAGACTGCACAGCCTCTGTGTCACAGCCTCCAGAAGGTCTGAGCAACCTCCAGAAACAAGTAGCAGTCCTGAAAGCAAAACTGCCTTGGTTTTGGCTCATTGTTTTTGGCAGAACTCACTAGCTCAGGTCAAGCATTACATGGGTACAATTACGGCGACACCCAGGTCAGGGATCTCTCCACACAGCTCATTACACAGCGTGGATGTACCCAAAAGTGCTCTGAATTTCTGCTGTCACTCTTCGGCACAAGAAGACAGCCAGGGACACATAGCTCCGGAGTGACTACGTGAGTTTGACGCTGACACCACGCCACCTGTAGTAATGCTTTGTAGTATGACGTTCACTTTGCTGCCTATAATTATTGCCCTCGGATTTTTTCCACCAGCAGTGATGCCATATCTTGCCTCCATCGGGCTTTGGTGCTCTTGTACACCCTTCTTTTAGATGAAATGCCACATATTAGAATCACTGAAGAGGAATTCAAAGTTGCAAATGAATGCAGAGGAAGCCGAAATACAGGAGGAAAGTTTTTTTTTTTTCATATCTCCATGTAGAGATTTTATTTTAAGAGAAAAATGGCTAAATATAGATGCATATACAGTGACTAAAAAAATTAAGCCTCTAGTATAAACCATCCCATGACTGAAATTCTACAGTTTTTATCAGGGTACCTAGTTCCTCACTATTAATACTTTTTGACCTATGAAAGCTGCAACAAACAACACAGAACTGTTACTCAAATCACAGAGAAAAATAGTTTTTTCTTACAGAAACTCTTTTCTCAAAGCTAGTAAGTATTGTCCAGTGAGTGAGGCAAAACATCAGAAAACAGTGATATAAATTCCTGAGGTGCCAGACTGCAATGCAAAACTATAGATCACATGAAAGCTTACTGAATTAAAAACCAAACAAAACAAGTCTTGTGAAGCAGTGGAAAATATAACTTCACACGTTCCATAAAGAAGTCAGATCTTGTTTTACCTCAGGTGTCCTGGATGTGTTTAAACCTTAAGCTTATTTTTATCTGTTTAATCATAATAAGCCACTACCACAGGGCATGCTATTTTTGGAGACAGCGAATAGGACAGTGGAGCAAGTGAGTGACAACAAGTAGCAGGTTTTAATAAAACATGATCCTCCCATAGGAACGTCAGCTTGGCACAATGGGAAGGCATTGTTGTGCATGACAGCCATCACCACGGAGTCATTTTCCTACCTGCTCTACCCTCTGCCTTATTTAGTTTAACAACTCCAAGTCTCCCAGGGTGGCTGCGCTGCAGAGGGCTAATGGGAAAGGTTCCTCGTAGTGTGATGACAGCACTGTGCAGCAGCAGTTTAACTGGGGCTCCTGAATAGGTGCCCAGACTAAATGAGTCCCATCCTATTGCACCAAAATTTCTGGGTTTTGGTTTTTTTCATCCCTCCCATATGCAGCCCTGGAAACGCCCTGCGTCTCTTGCTCTGCAGACACTTAGGGATGAATTCCCCAGCTGCTGGAAATTAGCGCAGGAATCAGCAGAGCTGCAGTGATTTCCAACACACTGGAGTCTAAACTTCAGCTTGTTTTTACTCTTAGTCTGAGGATGGCTGCACTCAATCTGATTTGACCTTTTTACCAAAGAATCAGAGACCCAAGAGGAATTTCAGGTAGCCCTCACTGAGGCCAACCTTGCCTGGGGAGACAGGGGTTTGGGCTGTGCAGAGGCTGCAGGATCTGCCCCAGTATGATGCAATGCTCATCTTACACACACATACACACATGTGTGAGGGTAAGGCTGGGCAATGAACAAATAAACCACATTTTAACCAAAACGATGTGTTTACGTTCCTAAGAGCATCTGTAAGGGAAACAAAACAGACATATTTTACGTTTTACACAAAATTTCCACCCAACAGAAAAACTACACAAATGTTACCTAAGGCAGCCAAAACCTGAGCTCAGCGCTGCTGGAAGCTTTGCAGGTACCAGTCCAGAAGGAGTAAGGAAGACCATGCACTCCTCTGCCATAGACAACAGGAATTTTGCCCTGTCATGAGCAATATAGTAATGCAAATTGATCCTGGTGAAGAGTTCTCCTTTTCAATCTAGTCTCCAACAGTGAAACAGTGCTGTCAGAACTCAGTGCTGGCATTCAGAACTCATGATTCGTGCCCTGAAGCATGACAAGACTACATTCAAAATCGAAACAAATTTTAAGCAATTCTGCATTTGCATATTCTTCTAGCCTCCAGACATCTCTGGCAGTGTTAAATCCTGAATGCCACCAAAATGAAACTTCCTTTTTTTGTCTTTTTACTCTCATTTTCCCGATCCCATCTCCCAAGGTTTGCTGTACCTCAGAACTGGCTGTCAACTAAAGCATGGATAACACTTGAGGCTCTCAAAGTATTCTGTGGTTAGAGAAGCAAGGTTAAAGCCCACCTGATGGCCCCAAGGGCTCACAGCTTCCAAGGTTCACCAGCAGTGAATGGGAGAGGGGAAGTGGGACTGGACCATGTCACAAAGCTCTGAGCCTGATGCTGAAGGCTGCTACTTGGAGACTTCATGCCCTGCCAAAGGAGCTGAACACTGCTGATTTCTGTGGGCAGTTGACACCACCCTTCAAGACCACACATGGCCATCTTTATCAGGTCAGACCTTTCTACATAACACAAGAAAGGGCTTTTCTCTACATGCTGGAAAAGTGACAGATTAGCTTTAGAAAATAAGTAATTCTGGAGGTACAGGAGGGAAAAAAAGGGAGCAAGAGAAGGTCCATAATCTCTATGGCTTACTGATTTCAGAGTTTAAAAAAAGCCAAATAAAACTGAATTTCTCTATTGATTATACAATTATTAATCTTTTTAGAAGCTTTTCCAACATTGCACATAATGAGCAATTCATCAAAGCATATTAGGTGCCACAGAAGTTGCATTCAATATAAAGGGGTCATTAAGTTTCTTGTAATTGCACATTACTGAAGCTTTCGTTA
This sequence comes from Pseudopodoces humilis, assembly GCF_049639895.1. NCBI lineage: Eukaryota > Metazoa > Chordata > Aves > Passeriformes > Paridae > Pseudopodoces > Pseudopodoces humilis. Next base: position 94,431,418 of record NC_142200.1, on the reverse strand, counting down.
GTTCTAAATCAAATCAATGGGATGTGCATGTATGCTCTTTAATTGACTTTATGTAATAATAGTGTGGCCCCTAGTGATCCTCTGGAATCCTCCAAAATGAGCCACTTTGCACTGCTGTTCATAAAAAACCAGCTCGTGTGCAGCTGGGCATATCAAGTAAAGCAAAGAAACAATAAATGGAGGAAAGAAAGAAGCACCTTAGGTCACACAGTAGTATCTGCTGAGTGCCCTTTTCTTTCCATGGGTAAATGGCCAAGAGACTTTACTCTTCTTCCACTCAACCAGCCTCAAAGTCTGATGAACTTGAGCAGGAGTAACATGGTCTCAAGAATGAGAGTGTCCTGGAGACAGGTTAAAACAGGGTCTATATGATCTGTTTCTGAGCAAGAAGTGTTTGGTTGTCTTTTTCCTCTATTATTTTTTTTTTTCTTTAATGGACCCAACTTGCCCTATGATCATCACCATATCAACTCCTCTTTCCCTCGTAGCTCTTTTCATCAGTGAAGTGCATGCCAAACAGAAAAGATCAGTGTCATTATTCACACGTCCCAGGAAAGAGGGCACCTTGGCAGGGACAACAGGAGGCTGCCACTGTGTAGACTACACACAAAGTGCCTATGGCACAATGGGTGGCCACTGCTGGGACACATCTGTGCCTTGCCTGTGTGAAGGCTGAGCCTCGTTTGGTAACCTCTGATTCACAGGAGTTTTGCTCAGTCAGATGAAATGATAACCATGAAGTGACTCAGTGAGTGGCCACATGCTGCTGAATGGAAGAGAAAGGCTGGGTGGGGCTAATAAATTTTTTATGTGTTTGATAAGGGAAAAGAAATCCACCTATGTGCCTGCTGGGGACTAGGCTGGGAAAGGTCACACAAGCTGGGGGAAATCCTTAGGTGATGGAACACAGCTGCTAACCTTCAGCAGTGGGCAAGAACCTGGGCTGGCTCTGGGAATCTGGACTGGTGGCTGCAAACAGCTGGGAAAAAAAATGGATGCAATAAAAAACTGTCATGCAATAAATCTGCTTTTGGCATGATGACCTGGTCACAACCATAATGTGAGCTGTAAGTAATGCCACAGGATTTCATTTCAACCATGGCAGGATCTGTTGCTGGAGAACACTACAGTTCAGAGAGGAGTGCATGTCCTCCTCGTCATGGCTCCTTGGACAAGAGCACTTGGCAATGCTTAATGACACTCTTGCAGTGGCTTTGTACCACCTTAACTAGGGACAAACCTTTTCATAACGAAACCCCCATCCAGCTTGGCTGGGAAGCTCTGATCCAAAGGCTGATTTAAGTGGACTCACACTCGAGACATATCAGTGGCAGCTTGGGCCATGATGGGGAAACCCCCAGGATGTTAGTGGACACTGTCCCCAGCTGGAGAAGTGGCTGTGAAAACCACTGCACCCAAACTGTTCCTGGATTCTAGTAATCCTTGGATGCTAAAACCACCTACAGCAAGCATCTCAGATTATAGCAGCTGGAAGAATACTCTTATTTGTATGTGGTCCCAGTGTGACAGAGCTGCAAACATGACAAAATGTCTTTTCCTCTTTTCTCCTCTCCCACATGCTGTGCCTAGCTGCAGAATGGCTCAAGCTCTGGCTGGACTGACAGAGTAATGTCAACAGTAAAATCACCACATGCAGTTGCAAGAATTCAGTAAGAATCACAGCTGGGCTCCCCGGGAACTTGCAGCTCAGTGCGTGATACAAGAACCCTGCTGATGCTCAGGGCTCCCACTAGAGAGGAAATGTATTCTGCCCCAAGAATGAAGCACTGTAAATCTGCAGCCAGCACTAGAGAACTAGGGAAAAGGCACTTGAGAGTAGGTGTAAAACACTCATCTCTCAAACACACTTAAGGACCTGAAATTTTATTCAATATGTTTGCATTGCACTTTCCAAACAACCACTCGTAATGTGCAACACACTTCTTTTTTGCCTCTTTTTGAGTACCTGGACTTCAAAACCCTTGCTTCTCAACAGCTGAAAAATGACAGGGTGCTTCCATGGCCCACACTGTGATTTCACAGTACATCCAAACTCCAGCAGGAGTTGGCCTGCACTTTTGAGAGGTGCTCCAGGCAAAAAAAAAATGAGTGGAGGAACTTTAACAGTAATTCAAGAGAAGCTTTAAAAATTTAATAATGTTTCGATGAAGAAAACTGGCTGCTTTCATGAGATTCAGCCAGGTCAAATCAGCTAATTCAGAGCAGGAGGTAAATGCATGGAAGCTAACATAGCAGCTTTGGAAAATCCACACAACTACACATTGCTTGAAGGGGCAGGCAGGTCCCCTCTCCCTGGGAAGCTCAGCCAGGACATGCAGACCACAGGACCTAGCTGTGGGCATGCAGATGTGCAACATCTGGCTCTCCCTTCAGAAGCATCCTTGCAACAAGAGCAGCCCAACAAGGGTCAGCTCTTGCTGAAGATCCTGTGAACCAAAAGCTTTTCAGTCTTGAGCTTTGGGGACATCAAGGACATTCCACTGATGAGATAAAAGAAAAAAAATGCAACAAAGGTTTTGATGAAAGGCCATGCAAATTGATTGTTGTTTGCTCCACAGAACAGCCTTTCTGGTGCACCACACCTTTTGTAAAACATAGTTCCATGAAACAAATTATTATCTCCAGTAGCTTCCGTCTACTCACATTTCTGAAATGCTTTCATTCTGGACTGTTTTGGGAGGAAACATTAAAAAGAATGGAAACCTGGCAATTCATCAGATGGAAACCTTTGTTTCCATTTTACAGAATAAGAAAAAAAAAAAAGAAGAGAGAATTATAAAAAGAATACCCAACATTAACTGCTAGGTAGAGGAATGAAAGATAAGCAGAGGTCAGGGACTGGGAGCACTGGTGTGCTGCATGCGTTTGTCTGCTCCTGGATGTGGTTCTAAAGGGTGGGTCAGGTCTGTGTTTGCTGTTCTCATTCAAACCCACATAAACACCTAGCTAGAAACTGGGTTTTGACAGATGAAAATTCTATTTTCTTAAAACTAACAAAATAAAAACCTTGAAAACTTTTTTACAAAGCATGGACGAAAGGCTCTCCTGCTCAAGACACAGAGCAAATATTTACAGGTGCTGGGGAGACACCATTTCCTCCCTTTAGGCTTCAACCTGGTGTCTGCCACATGATTTTATCCATTCAATGAATTTTTTTTTTCCAGACATCTGCCAAGAGGAAATAACTTTGCTGTACTGGGAGTCTGGGAATCCTAGAAAACAATCTTAAATCCATAAAATAATTGAAGTGCAGTTTTACTGAGCTGTTCAGTTCGATTCTGATTTTTACTACAATGTCAACAAGAGTTTAATTTGTTTTAAAGTTTAGGTTCTTAAATCTGAGTGATATACGGTAGTTTACAGCTTGCTGGCAACAGCTACTGTGGAAAAAAAAAATGGAAAGTGCATATAAAGGCGGTTCTAACTTTGACATTGTGAAAGCAGGGAGCAGTGCCAAGAGCAGCAAACAGCATGGCTTTCCCAATCCTGGCTGGCTTTAGGGACTGCTTGCTATTGACATCAGTCGCTATGGGATACATTTCCCTGCCCTAACAAATCTCATCTGGAGCCTGTAATTAAAAAATAAATGTCTCAAAGTGTAATTTCTTTCCCTAAAACATTTACAGATGTTAACTAGATTGCTAATAGTGTGAGATGTCTGTGGGTGGACATCTTCCTCATCTGCTGTGTCAAAGGGGACAATTTATTTATTAAAACCAGTCCTAAAGATAGTAATTTTTCTGCATGCATCTTTGTGTATGGGGGTGGTGGTGTCTTCTTCTCTAAACTGCTTGCTGAATGAACGATTTGGAGGTGTTTTTCTTTATAGGTTTTTTTTTTCCTTTTCTTTTCTTTCAGAAGTCATCTCCCAATTCAGCCTGATTTAAAAGGTACTCACAGTGACTAAAAATGTCTTTCCAAAGCAGATTAAGAAGTATCATGTCTGAGCTGTAAAATTATAATAAAAATAACAGAGCTAATATAGAGTAATAATAATAATAAATAAATAAATAATAAGAATAAGAATAAGAATAGGAATAAGAATAAGAATAAGAATAAGAATAAGAATAAGAATAAGAATAAGAATAAGAATAAGAATAAGAATAAGAATAAGAATAAGAATAGAAACAGTGATGTAAGTTTCCTGCTCCAGTGACTTTCCACCAGTGTCTTTGGCTGGCAGCCCTTGGTAAGTGCTGCTAAAATCATTTACAGGAGCTGCTGGATGGCCATGGAAGCTGATCTGCTTCAGGTGCACACCAGACACGTGAGGGGGAGAACATGAAAAAGGGATGAGAAACATATGTCTCTGGGGAGGCAAGAAGCGGTTTTCTTGGCTGTTGGAGAGGGTGGCAGCCCCAGCTCTGCCATGGAATGCTGCTCCCAGCCTCATCCCACATGGCCCTGTAGAGCATCTCCTTGGTACCCCGCAGGAGGTGATGCCCAGACGCACAGCCCAGACACAATTCTCTGCTTGGGTCTTTCCCTCCACCAACTCCCCCCGCTCTTGCTTTTCATTTTCTTTCTTCAAGCAGCTTTGATTGGAGCCAGAGCCTGGGGTAAATCAGAGGAATTTCTAGATTTTTCTGAGTGCTGTGAGCTCTCGCTGTTTTCCGATACCTACTTCCTGCCATATCTAAAATAACAGCAGCTGCAGGGGCCTGATAGAGAAGAGCTCCAGGGGAGAAATTCTCACAAATGGGGTGGAAAAAAAAAAAAAAAAAAAGAAAGAAAAAGAAAGAAAAAGAAAAAGAAAAAAAAGACTTATTAGGGAGATGATAACACAGAGAACCAGCATCAGATTCATTGTTGGAGTTGATAGGCTGTGGATGTTGTTGTCAGAAGCAAACAAATCCTGTAAAATGGCCATGGGAATGATAAGTCTCCATGTTTTCTGGGATAACAGAGGTAGCTTTACAGCACTTGTTCTATTGTATGGAGTATCATGCCTCGATTAGCTAATGTCTCTGAGGGCCAGATAAGTGAGGATGAATGTCCTGCCCGAGAAGCTTTCATGCTTTCTCTGTGGTGTGGCTATCTATGGAGAGCTGCAACAGAAATCTTCGTACACAAACAGAAGGCCCCCTCTTTAGAGAAAAACATCACAGAAAATGGAAAATTGTTGAAATTACATTGTTTTCCATGGAGAACACATGGTGCAGTGTTGTCATTGTCTCGTTACAGACCACATGAACGAGTACAGCCACTAAAGAGACTTCCAAAATGGTCCCACAAAGGGACCTTATATATTTGTATGTGAACAACTGCAGGAGAAGAATGTCTCTGTACTACTGGCATAAAGGGGCACACTCAAACAAAATATACTTATGCACCATTCAGCATGCAAGAATACATTGAGATCTCCTTGAGATCCCTTGCAACCAACACACACATTGCTTTTAAAATATCAGCACATCCAAACAACCAAAGTGAGCGTGCTTGAAACACTGCCAATCGGTGAAATACAGGTAGAATTTCAGGTTATTGTATGTGTCATTACCCTAACATATTAATGTAATTCTACAGTTATTCTGGGAGCTGTAACTTGTGTCTGCATCAAGTTTTGGGTCCTGAGACTTTCACCCAATGTTAGAGATTTTCAATCTCTCAAATCAATGAATTATTTCTTTTCAACACAGGACTTTTTAAAAGAGTATTAAATTAAGGTTATCATGATTGTGAATTGGAGCCTGATCCAAAGAGCACAGGAGACAACTGAAGACTTCCTACTTGCATCAAAATGCATCAAGCTCTTATAAAGCACAGACAGACATCTGGAAAGGTAGTCTACAAATATGCAATGTACTGGTCTGATGGCTTGGCAGGAAAAAATACCAGTCACTATATTGTAAACAGTCTATTTTGTTCATTATTGCCGAAAGATCGTTTGAAATGTTTTAATGCTGATACGCAAAAGAGGCAAGAGGATGAGTTCCATTATTTTGCCTGAATTTTGAAGCACACAAGACTTCCCTGAGGTCGGCAGACTTCTTATTTCCACCACTCAAACAGAACAAGAACATTTCTGTGTTTACTTCAGTGTGCTGGTTTTAGTGCATATGCATGTGGGTACAGTGTGATCCTAGAGCCCTACCCACTTCCCAGGGAATAGTGGAAAACCATGCACAGGGTTTTAGTAGCAGAATGTAGTTTTTCTTTTCTAGATTTTAAACCAATTCTCTAGAACTAAGTATCTTTGCTTCACTTGAGTACACAGCACAGCTGCCAATTTTTAGTTGTTAAAACAAGATCATGTTAAGGTACTTAGTTCTTCCCATCTTCAAAAGAGACTCTTTAAGATATGAACCATATTTGGTTCATATTCAGGTAATTAAACAAACTGGCCAAGTTTAGACACTAGATAATATTCTGGCAAAAAAATCATAAAACTGAAACTAGCTAAGCCTTTTTTTGTTTTGTTTTTTTTTAATAAGTCACCCTTGACAATACAAAGAGAGTGAATTTGTATTCCTGTACAAGTAGAAGTAGTTAGAAAATATGAGGCATTGCCTAATCCTGTTTTAAGCACTGTTATGGCTGTGCTGCATTACATATGCTTATAGAGCAGTACATTTATAGTAAACTGGGTAAGGAATTTGGGAGTAGGATTAACGAGCTTTCCTTTCACACTAGACTAGATCAGATCACAGCAGGAGTTCAATCTGCAACAATTCCTGACTTTTGTTAAGAAAATCGAGCATAGTGAAGGTCGCAGACAGTCTAAAGAGCAGCATGGCAATTATTTACTGACATGAGACTGGAAAGAATATCACATGGAGCACAACTTGGACTTTAGACACGTAGGAAAGAATGGTTCATTTTATGCCACTAATCACAGCCAAGGATTAAGATATTTTGGAAAAGCCCTATTATTTCTCATTCTGCAAGCCCGGATTTCATTACTGGTAAATCATGAAGTTTATGAAGTCCATTCATACAAATTGATTTCCTCTCCTGATTTCCATTGGCATGTGAGACAGATACATAACAGAAAGAAAAGTTTGCAAAGGAAAAGCAGAAGAAAAAGATACACAGAAATGTCTGGTAGTACTTAAAAGCAAGGTAATCTCGAGTAAGAATGAAGCTAGAAGAATTGTCCCTGCAGCTAATACATTCATTCTTAAATAAATCCGTTTTGGGTCTGAACAGGTAGAAATCAGTGCAGCTGCACTACAATTAGATGGATCTATGCTGACTTACTCCAGTTGCCTCTATCAAAAATATGCAAAGGTAGGTTCTCCCATTCGTAAGATTTTCATTTTGCAGCAGCAATGTAAAATCTAGATGTCTTTCCCATATTACGAGAAATATTCCCACCTACACATCTCAGCAAAGAATTCTTACAATCATTTTAGTGTCACAAGATGTGGGGCTTTCCCCCCTTCAGTGGTGCTTCCCCCCAATGAAAGTTTTTCATATGAAATGTAAATCTGTCTTCAGACAACTTTCTGAACACAGCTATTTTTCCAAAAATAGGCACAGGGAGGTGGTGGTCACATCCCTCAGGGGATCATGCACAACAGAAAGCATGTTACAGCCTCATCTGGCGTCACAAGCATCTGCCAGCTCCTCCCTGAAGCAGGCTCTTAACTGACAGCAGAGGAACTGTGTTGGTTGCTGCAGAAATCCAGATTTTATTGTCAGAGAAACTATAATAATAGCCCTGAAACATCAGGTGTACATCTGGCTGACCTCTGGCTGGCTGACCAAATGTTTTTAGGGTCACAACTCACACCACGAGATGTAAACAGTCTTGTCTTATCTTATCTATCCCCTTCCTCACTAAAATAAATGACAGTAGATTTGCCGCAAATTTCAAAAGCAGATTTTTTTCCTGAATATTCATCTAACAACCAAAGAAAAGGTCCATCCATTTGTAGATTCCTTGGCAGGAAATTTGGCATCTCTATCGAACTCTGCTCACTTTTCATACACTCCCCTGTGCTGAGTGCTTGAATCCAAAATATTCCTTATAATAATAAAGTCTGCCCTACAGTTAGCTAATGGTACTGTTATGCAAGGGCAGGCCTTGGCTCCAGCAAAGTAATTCATGGCAGCAGAAGGTGCTGTGGTTTAAGATGGTGATGTTCCCCATGACAAAATTCAGTGGAAGGGGAGGGATTACAGAGGAGTTTTCTCTTCTGCTTTAGCAGATGATTTTTTGTTTTTTTATTTTTTTTCAGAAGTAGCCAAGTGATTTTGGTCTGGAAACACTTAAAATTTTTTGATGAGACACCATTCAGTCCAGGTGCTTTTCCTAAGATAATATTAAATATAGCTTTGGAAATTTCAGCAGATGTTCTGATTTCTTCTAGTTCAAAATTTCTTTTGCTACTACTTTGTCTTTATGTAAAGAGCTGACTCTAATTGATTCTTTAATACAGTGATTCATAATCTGTTGTGAATCTTCTGTTAATTTACTTGAGAGTCTGTTAGTATTTTCCCTGATTTAACACATCCTGTTTTAGAACATACATCAAAGTTGATGGAAAAAATTTTCATGGCACTTGGATCACATCCTAAATGTAACTTGAATGCCATCTTTCAAAAGTTGCAAAGTAAGGGGATTTCCTGTTTTATTCTTCAGTTTATATCTCTGAAAGTGAGATTTTACAAATCCTCAACTGCCTTTTCAAGGTCTGATCACTTCTACTCCTTCTAGCACTATTTTTTCTGGGTAGTTACAGCTGGGGAAAATCAATAATAAATTTGTATTTTTCTCATTTTTACTGAATTCCCTGTTACACTCTAAGCCTTAAAACTGATATGAAAATTTCTCACTAAGTTCAGGTGATGAGACTATATTTATTCTAAGACTGCTTCCCACCCCCTTCCTTTTCACCATATTTCTGAAGGGGTTTTGGTTTCCCTATGGGAGCTTTCTTCACCCAGTGGCATCTCTGAAGCCTTTTCCTTGCCCCTTAGAAAACCTGTTTATAGAATACAGAAATAAGCTATGGGGTTATTTGAAGGCCCTGCCCTAGGGGAGCTGACCAACAAACCTTTCCACCTGCAGGCTATGCAGCCATCTCACTGCAGATCAATACAGACAGAAAGGCTCCTCTACCCTCTCTCCTTGGATCTATATAAGTTTAAGGAGCACAATGCTCATTTCATCATCTCCTCTCCTTTTTCTCTATACTTAAATTATTTTGGGGCAAAGTGAGGTGTTCTTTAGACACACTTTTCCATGGCAGTCAAATCCTGGGCTCTTACTACTCATATGTACCATTTCACTTTTAGACAAACTCCTCTCTCTCACACCCACGCTCATCCTTTCCCCTCTTCTTCCAGAATTTATCTATGCTTTTTTTTTTTTTTTTTAATGGGTGTGTTATATTTAACCTTCCTTTCATTTCTCTTTTTCTCAGGCCTTCTTTCACTCTAATTACGCCATCAGGTAGTTTCACAGCCATACTCGAAGTCTGAAACTTTAAAATGCTTGCTGACTGTGACAGCTTCATGAGACAGCTTCTATGTTGTTTGCTTTGCTAAGTTTCCCAAATAGAGTAAATGTATAAACACACATTTACTTGTCACAAAGGGCCCCATCCCCTCATCCCTTCCAACGTGCTGAATCCTTTGCAGCCCATGCAGAGCCCCAGCTTTGACCGAGGGTCTTGGTGTCTTGCAGCACAGATCTGCCTCTGCCAGCAAACACACACCAATTAAGCTGAGGGCTGCAGCTATCTCTGGAATTGTGCGTTAGCTACTAAAATAGCACCAAGAAGCTGCTTTCACATTAGCATGTCCTTCTGGCAAACCTTTCCTTAACTTCAGCACTGCTGGTTCCTCTTTAAGGCTTTAGTTTACCATTGAAACAGCATGAAATATCTGGGATATCAGACTGTGAAAAGATGACCCTGAACCCTCTAACCCCAAAGACCATGGTCACCCATATCTCTACAGCTCTGACTATGTGCTGAACAGGGCAGAAATCAGAAGTTTTGTAACAATGGAGGTTTGCAGGTTCCTACCAAGTGGTGACAGCTCATCCAGCTGTGAGTGAGTGGTTTAAATAGATGGTAGTGTGCTTTTCTGGCCTGTAAAAGTCCAATACAGGTTTTCAGAAACAGTCGGAGAATTCCTGGGATGTTTTCTGAAGAAGCCATTGCCCCTGGGCTTGTCTGCTGAGGCAAAAAGCATAGTCTCTCTGTAGCTGATGGCACTTTCTGCCCTAGAATCAGCTTTGCTTCTTTTTCTTTTGTAATGAGGTCTTCCCTCATCCTAACATACTCCCTGTGGAGAAGAAAAAAAACAAGAAAAAATGCCTGAGAACTCTTTCAAAGTTACCCAGGAGCTCAGGGTCTGGAATAGAACAGCCATCTCCATTTCTGGTGGCCCTTCCAGAGAGATCTTGTGCAGTGTCTGGCTGAGGTACAACTTGGCAAAACTTGGATTCATTACAACACTCTGCAAAGCTAGATTTGTGTGGCATCAAATCTAGCAAATTCAGGGAGCTCTAGCCTTTGATTGCTGGGGTCCATGCAGTGGTTAACAGCTAATAAGTCAGGGAAGTTTCTCAAAACAGAGTGTTACTGAAAGAAACCAGAACCAGTTTCTCTTCTTATATGGCAATTCCATACAAAGTCACATTAGATTGAGAAGAACATTTGAACCTCCCAGTACTACTGACCCAAAGACAGTACTGTAAGAAGAAGATGCCTGGAGAAGTTGTTAATGCCTTGTGCAGAAGGTCTGAGGTGAAAGGCCTCAAGCCAATAGCTGAGTACAAGTGCAGCCTGGAGCTTGGTGGAACACAGTCATCACAGAGGAAAAAAACAACTGATAGCAAAGAGATTACCAGTCATTTCAGTCTTCCAAAAGAATAACTGGATAGCAAAAGCTCAGATGCCAGCGCTAGTGATAATCACAGCTCAGAGGTGAGCAGCAGTATGGAGCTGCAATGGTCAGGAACTGACGGTGCACAACACAACCTCCAAGGGATGGGCTTCTCCACCTGACCTCATGTTTCTAAAAGGCTTTACTCAACAGGCACCTGCAGGACTTTCAGAAAAGTCAGTCACGAGTACAAGAGACTTAGATCATTCTTGCCCATCACAACTACAACGATTAAAATAATTTTAACACAAAGTCTTACAGACTTATAGACTTCAGACACTTTATCTGTGTATGTATTTGCATATGCAGGATAGAAATAAAGGTTAAAAGAAATATTCTTCAGTTTGTTATTTTTGGAGGCTTCTCTTGTGATCCAAAATAGAAATTTTTCTACTTCTTAAGTTATCTGCAGAAGATTTTGCTTATGAGGTAACACCAAAATATATATTTTCCCTGAAGCATTAGAAAAGGAACCAATTGCTGCTCCCAGGATATCAAAATGGATTCATAATATCTACAGCAATACCTATTCTGCAACCCAAAGGCTATCACAAGAGTTATGAGATGGAGCAGATCTTTGGCCCTAGCTCCCACAGAAATCTATCATCAAAAGCAATCTAGACAGCACAGACATGAATAGTAAAATTTTGTCTTCTGCATTCTCTGCAGCAGTTTGGCTGCAGGAGAGTCAAAATGAAGGAGAGAAATCATGTTTTAGTTGTGCAAAGGAAAGGCAAGTGAGGAATATTCTTGCATTTACATGATGCTTAGATAATGAGCTATGACTACCTAAGGATCAAAGAATTAATCCACTAATTATGGATTTGGATAGCCTCTAGCATTGCTTTTTCAAGACTGTTCGTTCCAGTGCTCACACAGCAATTTATGTGCTCAGGAACAATACTGTTTGGGAGTTTGGACACACTTGCAGCACCATCTCACTCAGCTTTCTGCTACTTGTCTTGCAGTAGGGTTTCATGGTGTGCAAAATGTAGAAGACCTAGAAGTGAAGCCTGTAAAGGAGACAGAGGGCTGGTCCAGCTCCCTGGTTTGCTGCCAAACCCAGCCAGGCCGGCCAGCGAGGAACAGGACTGCAGTTTTCCTACTGTATTTCTTACTCACTGATTGTTCCCAAGTATTTTCAATGCCCAGGCTTTGCAGACTTCCTCAGTGACAGAGGAGGAGGGGAACATTTTGAGGGTCTGCTTTTTTTCATAAGCTTCCTCCCAGCCTGGTGATAAGCCTGTTGTGGAAGCTGTGCCCCCTTTGGTTGCAATCACCATCAGCTCCTCAGAGAGGAGGAAAGACCTGGAGCCAGGTTATCAAGCAGCCTGCTCTCTGCAGTGATGGTCAAGCCACTATCAGGCCCCTGACCAGCCCCCAGCTGTCCTGCAGACATAGATGAAACAATGAGTGGTGCCGTGCAGAAATCTGCTTGGGAAAACTCCCTTTCTGCCTGTCTATCAGGGACCAGGCTTCCATGAATGCAGCTATTATGTGTGCTTTAACTACCAGCCACGCTCTTGGTCCTGTTCCCAACGAACCCAAAGGGAACGGTGTTATTGACTTAAGTGGGAGCAGAGGCAGGCCCTCCACAGCTTGGGGATCCAGCAGCTCGCCAGTGCCTCTCCACAAGCGCTGTACGTGAAGTCAGGGAGGCTGCTCCCTCTGACATGGATGTGTTTGCTGGGCTGAGCTGCCAGCCCAGCTCTGCGGAGGTGCTGTGGGGGCCTGTGCTGTATTCTGCTCCCTTGAGAAGAGGGGCCTGCTACCACAACTTCCCCACAAATGTTTTGACAAGAATGGGGTTCAGGACACAAGAGCACAGAGGCCAAGGCACGAGGCCACACCTAAGCAGCTAATATTGCTCAGCTCAGCAGAAACGATTCAAACAAACAACATATTCCTAAAATAATTTGCATCGGAACAAAGCTTTCTCACGAAGCTTGTGCTTCTGCAAGCCACGTATTTTCCTTGGCACTGCTCCAGGCTTAAAAGCAGATGTAAATGTTAGCAAGGCTCAGATACAGCAACTTCTTCTCTCCTGACTGCCAGGGAAAACTTACAGAAAATAACCAACAAAACCTTTACCATTTGAAATGGCAACACCAACAGCCATTGATGTAGAAATGGAAGAATGAATCTGGCATGGGAATGAGAAGCGACTTCTTCCAAGCTGCTCTCAGCTGGAAAGAGGGGGAGCAATGCAGCTTCAGACAAACACTTAATAACTCCAAGTGTTAACGTGAAGGTGTGTGTGCAGATGCAAATCAGCCAGAGGCTGCTTTTTCAACACTGCTTTCTGCAGCTTTCCCGTCGCTTGGTCAGCCTCCTGCTCCCTCCACCAGTGTCTGGCATCACTGAATGGGGCTGGAGCCACTAAGGACTTCTCTGAAGGGACAGGACATTTTCTTGAAAGCCTGAGACTCAAGGACCTCCCTGGAAATGTAAGTGCTGACGCTGAAAGAAAGCAAAGTTCCCTACTATATTTCACAGCATACCACAGCTAAGAGGTAGGCAGGTCTGCTCTGTGGGCAACTGCACACCTGGGGCTGCAGAAAACCAGGAAAGACACCTACTCTGGTCATCTGTGCTTCTGGGGGCTTTCTTCTGGCAGGCCTCCTGGGAGACCCAATTCATCAAACCTGCTAGCAACAGCAAAACGCATTCCCGTGGGTGTGTGGTTTCGTGTAACAGGATCCCCCTCCAACCCAGACGTGCAAGTCCACCGAAGGTCTGACTCGAACGCATTACTTCAGCCCTCCCTTACTCATCGCCTACAGCCCAAGCCCCAAATGTTAGCGACTCAGCATGTTTTATCACAGTAGCATGTACACTTTCAATCATCATTAGACACGAGGAGGGTCTAGGCTCAGGCACCATGCCAGGTTAAGTAAAACTTTCCATGAGGAAAGCTATTTGTTTTCTCCCAGAGCTGCGAGGCTTGGCCAAAAGGGAGGAAGGGGAAAGCTCGCCCAAGCCAAAAGTGTAGACAGTGTTACTGGACTTTGCAGACTACCTGCATGTTGTTCTAATGACATTGGGACTACTGGAAATCACTGGGTGAACTCAGGAGTTTTCAAATGCATAACTGTGGCAGAAGCAGACTAAACTTAACGCCTCAAGAGCCAATCGCTTTAATCATGAGGCTGAGATGTATGAAAAAGGATACATTTCAGCGAAAGAGTAATTCTGTCTGCTATGGTTCCTGTTCAAATAAACTATATCACCAAACCACGTGCATTTCCAGAATACAGAGAAGTAAAAAAAAAAAGGACATATGGTTTAGGCGCAAGAAAACTTTCATATATACTGTATAGGAGATATATGGACTTGTCAGACATCTAATGGCTCAACACTGTAAGCAATTCATGGGAATGACATTAGCAATAGCTCATATTACATCCAGGAGTTACAGCTTTTACTGCAAAAGTTGTATTTAAAAGAGGCATGTTTAAAATGAAATGGCTGGCAGGACTGCAGCTTTCAGTAACACTTTACCTGTGGTTTTGCCACTTTTACATACTTATTGGGGGCTTAATACTCCCAATTTACCTTTTCAGAGTAAAAAACTAGTTGCAATGAGTGCATTCATTGGCATGGTGCTATAAAACTCACAGCTGTGCAAAGACAATCACAAGAACAAAAGCCTCCTTGTTTTAAAAAAGATGATTATGTGGTTCTGATACTTTCTGCTAGCCACATATCCAAACATCAGATACCTTTGTTTATGGCCTGTGTATTTTCATCTTACTGTGTAAAGATTTATAGATCTGATCAAGTCAAGATCAGGATAGAGACCTTTATGAAAGCATTCATGTGGAAAGGAGGAGGCTGAATTAATATACAAAACTTCAGTCAGGAGATCTGTCTTTCAGATACTGTAATTTCAGTTCTGGCTCCTACAGAGGACTCAGGACATTCTGAGTCTGTATTTTTTTTCAACAGCATATGGAACCCTGGCCTCCTGACCACTAATGGGAGTGTGCTCCTGATTTTAACAAAGCTGCCACTGCATCTCAAAAGTTGAGATTAGAAGCCAGGCCTTCAGTACTCAAGCACTGAATAATCAACTACCTTGATTAAAGAATCTTCCAGGATGCTGATTTGCTTTCAATTAAAAACTACTTTTGTAAAGTTTTGTGCATTAATATAACAAATGAGATCACAGAATGTACAGTATATGTTGAAATCTGCTGAGAATATAAGTCATACATTTTTTCCTGCTGGTAACAATGTGTTTCCCCCTTGCTTTTTCAAAATAGCTTCCTTTTCATCTGTAATGAAAACTACATTCTAACAGCAGGAAATAACTTCACAAATGAGTGTCATTCTGCTGCAGGTAAAACATCTAATAGCTCGTGGGAGTGCCAGTTACAACCTAAAAAGTACTTTTGGCATCCTCCATCCTGGTGAAAGACTTGGAGCTCAGTTCTGTGTTCCACACAGGCTACACTAGGTCCAGAAAAGGGAAATGGGGATGAGGAAGGTGATTTCAAGTCACCTACAGCATGTCCTGTTGTGAGCATGGCCAGTTCCCAGCTGTCTGGACATTGGGAAAGCTGTGTGAACTTCCACTCTCCTACCTCTGGCTTCAGGTTTCTTCTACCACTAAGAAAAGCAGTTAAAATTCTGAAAAATTGTCTGAGCTGCCCTAGTCAACAGAAAAGGAGGATTAGTTCAAGAGCAGATGAGCACAGCTTTTGACCCAAGTACTAGTCAGGTAACTGCGGAGAGAAGCACACTAAAAATATAAAGATGTCAAAGAAATAAATTAGGTAAATTTTCACATCTGGTTAAAGGGACCTGGAAAAATTCTCATCAGCTTGTAGCTTCCCCAAACTATCCATCTCTTTGGGCAATACTAATTCCACTTCATGTCTCAAAGGGCTGTGTAGAAGACACATCAATACCTAAATAACATGTATTTTCTTAAAAGAAATTACAGCATGGACAGATCACAAGCCTGCCTGCCTAATGATTTTCCATGAGCTTTAGCTCCCTAGCACCTCACACTCCTCCCAGGTTAGATCTGAAAGGCAAACATCACTTTAACATTCACTGCCTATGGCAGGAGTGGCACACATACATGGAGACACCGTCAGACCCAGCATCACCTACCAGGGTGCCCCAGTGTCCTGCAGGTATTTGCAAGAGCTCCTGGTGCAGAGGACACTTCCTCCTGCAAAGGACCATGGACTCTTGCAGAGGACCAAAACCAGGCATAAATGTCACAATTTCAACCACTTTTTATCAAATTTTCCTGTGAAAGCAGCAAAGGCAGTCAGCCATAATCTTTGCTAAGAGGCTGAACTCAAAATGATTTGAAACGGGTGCTGGTATCCAAGCCAGATACCTTTCAGTATCAAGAGCATAGCCATAATATATCAGGTATCACTTTACAGCGTGAGTTTTAAATGCGTTCTATATGTGGAATCACATATTCACATACTGAAATGGGCAGCACATTTAATGAGTAGCCCAGGTGGCTACTGTAGATTTTGATTTAAAATAAGATTGCCAAGACCAGAACTTACTTGCCAAAATGGAATTCTCTTTGTGTGCTCTCTTTGTATTTCTTCAGCTACCTGCCTTTACCAAAGCAGAAAAATGTCATATAAAGGACCTCTATTTATATAAATTCTTCGATTGTTTATTTCCATCTATACTTTGCAGTGTAAATGGTCTATATTTGGACATATTCCAGAAGTAAAGGAATGAATATTACTTTGAACCCATAAGATGAAACCAAAAGATTTCTGCTTATACTGGTACAAAACTGCTCTATGTATATTAGATACATAAATCAATTGGTAAACAAGCAACTAAAATTTTATCAGTTATAATCTGGGAATATCAATTGGGTATTTTATTTTTCTGGTAGTCCCCTAAATATGTTAGATGTCAATACCTCACACTTCTTAAATAATTTTAGATAAAACTGGAGGTATTAAATAGCTACGAGATACTATGAAGATATACATATTAAAATGAGTGATGCTTTGAGAATTTAATTTTTAATGTCATTAAAATAACTTTACTAATCAGGTATGAGGAAAAGAGTTGTTATACTTGGAGCAGCAGGCAAGGAAAGCAGTTAGAGACACAAGACCTGTCTCAGGCTTTCATATTGTTCACAAGTGCAACAGATATTCCACCCACTCTTCCAACAAGAAGAACACTTATAGGTGGATATACTAGTAATTAAAAATGGTGATAACTTCAAAAAGCTCCTATTTTACCTATTTGTACCTATTTGGTACGAGCCACTGGCCAAAACTCACGGTCCCTTGTTCCACTGCTATGGTCAGAGGTGTGAATGAAACAGCACCAGGCACCAGGGTGCTGCATACGTGCTTTGCCTTTCCCATGCTGATCTCAGTGAGCAGCACCCCCTGTGACACCAGGAGCAATCACTAGTGGTTTCCAGGCAGTCACCAGAGTGGCCAAACTACCCTTTGAGACCATGCAACGTCTTCCTTCCATAATTGACAGGTGAGCACGAGAAGGGGATTTTTAACCAAAACAGGATGAGTGACTGGGCAGTTGCTGGGGAGGATAAGATCACATCAGAAGTAGCTTCAATTCACACCTGACCTGGCCTATTGGTGGGCTTCTGCCACCCAGAGTGACCCTGTAGCACCCCTCGACCCACAGCACCAGGCTTCTTGCCCTCCTCTCAAGGGCTGGATCTAGCTACTGGACGTGATTCCACGAGCTGACCTAACAGAAAACTATGTGGATTTTGCTATTTTGGGCAGGCTAATTTTCCATTAGCCTGCTCTGCTGCTCCATAATCAATTGATATGACTCGAAGAAAGCAGCAAGAACATGTGACAGAGCAAGATGGATTGTGGCCACCCTTTCCATAGGAGCCTGCAGTTTCATCAGATTAAATGTAATGTGAAACCAATGTCTGCAGTAGTGGTGAAAATGCTGCCTTCATGAAATGCATACAGCACACACCTAAACAGGCTTCCAGCCTGACTCACAGCTTCATGCTCCTGTGCTGCGTGTCTGAAGCATGCTAGAGCTCTGCATGGTTTGAATAGGGTGTTTTGGCCAGCAGAAATCCAACAAGAAACACTTCCTGCCTTTAGCCCCTCGTCCAGATACTGAGGCAAATATGAAGTGGGTAGTAGTCCAGTTCAGATATACATAGAGTGGATGACCTTTTCTTTGGGCAGTGAGATAAGGTTTAGAAAGGAAAAGGCAGCTCATGTGGGTTGAGCTCCATCAGTGTGACACCTGAGACAAACCTAAAGATCATTTTAGCCATTTCTGATTGACCCCTTTAGAGGGAATTGGTGATATTTAATTCACTGAACTACAAGGGCTTAGGTTTCTTCCTATTACATGCTGTTACCAGGACTGTTACCTCTTTCTTGGTCTACAGATCTTGTGGTCAGCCACTGATTCTGAAAGCCTGCTGAATGCTGAAGGGAAGTATATCTGGATTTGGCTAGCTGAAGAGATCTTCAAAGTCAACCTCAAGTATCAGTGCAGATGTACATCGTGGTTTCTACAATTAGTTCTGATCATCTGTTAGAAGACTGGTGTGCATGTTTGTCCAGAGGAGAGTGATGGAACAGAGATGAGGTTAAAGGCTAAACCATTTACACTTCGTCAGAGAGAATGAGCATTGATGAAAATGCTAAAACCGCTCTCTCAGACCACATGGCATCCAAGTTCCTCTGTTCCTCCATGAGAAAACTAAAGCAGACATGTCTGAGGAGCTTCATTCACCCTTCATCCCTGAGAAACAGTCCCATCTCTCCAGTAGGGACCAGCCAAAAGCAGCTTTTATGGTTCTGTCAGAGAAGGGGTTGATGGATTTTTGAGAGGTCAGGCAGGAAGGCTGCCCTTTTCTTGCTCTTTTTTACAAAAGACAGCTATACACTAGGTTTAGATTGATCTAAACTCCCCTCCTTAAATTTGTTTTTTTCTCAAACCCAAAACTCTGGCGTGTCTTTTTTTGGTTTGTGTACATTTCCCATTTAGCTTGTTGAAATCATGCTCCTTGCAGCATGGGTAAGTGATAAAAATGCACACTGTGTGAAGAAAACCTTGTCAAAAAGATGTGCTGTGCAAAACTAGTGACCTTATTTCCTAATTAGGAGAAGTTCCCTAGACCTCTCTATCATGCAACCAATAACAACTTCTGTTAAGAAAAGTAATTTTCCTAGAGTTGAAAAGCAAAGAGATGCTACTCAGGCTCCAGAACATTAATTTGCAATCCTAATTCAGTGAGTAGCATGCTGTTTACAATAGAATGACAAAATGTCCTTTTTTAAAAGAAACAGTGCAATGAATTGTCCCTAAATTCTCCCTGAAGGACAATAACGTTCAGATGTTCCTTGGCACCAATTAGTTTCAATGCAGCCGTTTAAGTGGCATTTCTTCATCAACTAGCATGGTATGTTATATAAAGTTATGTCATGGTATGTTATATAAAGTTATGTGGTTATTGGAAGGGATTTCACATTAAAGTAAGGGTCCAGAATACTACTATGATACTTAGCAGCAAATGCTAATCACAGTTCATCAGTCGCAATTGGTGACATCACCAAATTCCATATTATCCCCTTTTATTCCATTCAACTAATAAATATTTGGAAACTAGGGTCTTACAAGTTTATCACAGCATTTCAACTTCCAGTGCTGCATGTAGAATATATGTACATACAGGATCTTACAAAACCAGAAAAATAAAAAAAAATAGGAAAAGCAGCAGCAAGGCCACAATAAAAACAGGGGAAAAAAAAGGTAGTCTTAACATCAAACAGACTGAAAAGCAATGCTGAAAGATATGCCTCCATTTTTAATCTGAAGCTTCTCAACTGAAGTAGAGCAGTTTAACATTTAGTTTGAGTGAACAGATTTGCACATCCGACGTTTCACTGCATTATGAGTGGAACAATGTTAAATATGTTTTCACTGCAGCTCCACAGGTCACTGGCATGGGCATAAGCCAAGAACATAGTTAAGATTATTACAACATAGCTATTGGTTATGCAGCTAGAGCTCTATGCTAACCAACAACATTTAATGCTTAGATAATGTGTTTTCATTATTGCAAATGAAATGAAAGGGCCCTTTCCTGTATAAAGACAATCCAAGCAAAGTCCACACTTTTCCACCAGACTATTAACGGAACCTTTTTTCCACCAGGATTCAAAAGAAGGGGAAGTTAAGGGAACTCACTGATAGAGCAACATGGTGAACGCAAACCTGTGCTGTGGAAGACTTACCATCATCCAGGTACATCTGGTCCAATTCCTCAGGTTCTCGCTTGATCGTTACAGGAATAGGGGCCAAATTATGATTACTTTCCTCATGCAACTCTGGCAATGACAGTGGTTGGGTTGTTGGAGACTCATTTCTGTGAACCTTCGGCAGTTGCTGCTGCTGTTGACCCATTATGGATGAGTGAGTTGGACTGCAGGACTGCAAATAGGTTGGCTCTTGGGTAACAGATGGAACTGGAGAAGAGGGACTGTTGGGATAGAGTGTTTGTTGATAACCAAGGGGACAGCTACTGCTCAGATGTTGACTCACCTGCGGCTGCAGCATGACGTGAGATGATTGCTCGGGGGGGCTTGGGTGCACAACTATAGACCTTGGCACTTCCTGTATGGTGGGGACACCTCCAGGGGGCTGCTGAAGTCCGAGGTGACTGTGGCCCGGGTTGGGGATGCACTTGTAAGGAGAGGACGAAAGGTCGTGCAGCTTGGGACTTGCGTTGGGAGAAGGTGACATCACAGCGTTTCTCTGCTGACAGGAGGCAAAGCCGGCCACGAGGCACGAACCAGGATCAGGGGGCATCATGATCTGCTGACTGTAGTACGGTTTAGAGAGAGGGCTTAAGCCTTGGTTCATTGGTCCACAGGTTTGAGCAGGCTCATAGTCATCTGTGGGTTCTGTTTTTATAATTGGAACTGTTAAAAGAAAAAAGGTTTTAAATAAACATGAGTTGCGTATTGGTATGATCAAGTTGGCTTGTGGCTAGGATACCCTTTGCAAAACAAACAACGTCGTGAATAAGACTCTGTGTGTCTTTTGCCTAGTTCTCCCACCCTATAAAAAAAAATGAATGAGTCATCAGCACAAGAAAGTCACAGCTGGTTCTAATATTGAAAAGGACTATTTTCTTTGGACTCTCCTCCAGCACTAATGTGCTATAAAAATCTGTTTGCAAATAGCTGTGCTTCAGTGGAAGCTTTGGACCCAAGGGCTCCATGGATTTGTAGTAATCAAGGCAAGAATTTTAACTTGGATAGACTACTGCATTTCTACAGCTACCGATGGCCCATTTGATAAATGTCTGTACACGCAGTAAACTGGAGCATAATCAGGTAGAGATGGGGCTTTTAGAGTTCAATGAAAATAAAGCTGTAAAGGTACACGACCAAGTGCTACATACAAGGAGTTTTCAACTATGAGGATATTTTGGAAAGAGTAGGATCTGATTTGTTTAGGTTTTTTATATAATTGCATTTGATTTTTGCCAATGCCAGCTCCTAACAAATGTTAGTCAGTCTCTGGCTACCAAGGCAAACTGATTCCTGTTCTAGACCTCTGCTTGCTCTACTCAGTGTCCCAAATGATACCCTAATTGAGCTGTCATGTCTATAAAAAGTACCGCAATGTGGACAGAAATGATTGTTAGTGAGCATCAACTCAGTCATGACAAATGCAGACCTGCTTTCTCAAATCAGAGAAGAAAGACCCTTTCTCAAATCAAAGTGTTTTTTCAACATTTGCTTTCTCTCTCAAATTAAAGAAAGGTACCTTTGAAGCCTCTCCTACAACAGATGCAGTGCACAGGTAAAACTGACCCACTTTGTCTATCAAGAAAATTACAAGTAATAGGGCCAAGCTAGACTGTAGATGTATTTTTTTTCCTAGACACATGCAACTCTAATGCACACGATCAAGTATGGATGCACAGTGGCATTTATCTTCTTTCTAAAAAATTTCTGGTGACAGCAGAGAATATTTTTCATAATATTCTAATAATCAACCCATTGTGGCATGAAGTTAATAATGGAACATCTTTTCACAACTCAGCTCAGATACATGTGTGTTGCACGAGTGTCTCTGACTGTATTTTTATTTGCATGTGTTTCACAAAACCCTTACACATTGTCCAGCCATTTATTATGTTTGTGTATGAGTCTTTTTGAGCCCCTTAAAACACACGTGTCCATCTGTACATATAAAACCTCTTTTAACACTCATAGATTTTGTTGGTGGTGAATGCACTTCACTACCCTTGTTTTACAGTCCCCCAGCCCCTTGTAAATTTTGTTCCTTTTATGTTCTTTTACATGTAGATGCTTGCAACACTTGTTTCAAGATTTCTAGCACCCTAGTAAAAACAGGTCTATATATGTAACAGATGCACAGGTGCTGCTCAAGACAAATACTCTAGGTGTGATGGACTGCCATTTGATTTCTCATAATCTTATTTTCACCAGCTTGTGTGATGCACACTGGCTAGCAGGGCTACTAATGCACTTGGTTGCAGAGAAGCAGATTCCAAGTTCAGTGACAGCTTTACAAAACCACTATCACACCCTTTAGGAAAATGCAAGATTGAAGAAACGCACCTAGATAAACACAACAACTCAGATATTGTAAGAAAATACCTTTAACAAGTTCCTGAGCTAGCAAATATTCTCACGTGTTTTATATTAGGTTCACTGTGCTAGCACTAACCACAGCACAGCTGGAAATATGATGGTTGTTGAACACTGAATTTTCCCAATATATCACTGTTATAGAAACACCTGTGCTAAATAATTTCAAGCTCAACCACTGGCAATTACAACTCCAATAAACCCTGGAGTTGTCTGACTTGTTATAACCTAGGGAAAGGTTATAGCCCTGGTGGCAGGCAGGCTGGAGGCTTTACAGAAGGCAGGCTCCTGATCTCAGGCTGGCTTTCCATTGCAGCCCTTCAGCAGAACACCTTTGCTACCTGGTGCACCAAACACTTTTTTGTCACTTCAGTGTGAGTTTTTCTTTACAAAAGTAATGCCATGGGGTCCATTTAGAGGTCTGATTAGTGGTCATGAATACTATGAATCTCTTTTTGTGTGTAGCTACACTGAAATACACACACTGCAGCCACCACAGAGGACCACCAGTAAGTCCTGCTCTGCACCAGAAGAAGGACTGATGGGTGGGAGGGACTCTATTCCACACCTGTTAGTCCAAAAAAGTCACTTGGAGATGGTGACAGCAACCAAAGACACTGGTGGCTACAAATTCAGAGGGAAAACAAAGACTGGTCAGGGCAAGTCAGAGTTGTTTTGCTTTGAACTACTACTTACGGGCATTAGTTATTTAATGTAATGGGAAACAAATTGTCTTTAAATGGACAAATGCTACCTGCACTTATGCTTAGAGTTGCCTGAACTTGTTCAACTGTAATGTCTGTGTTATCTTTTTTAATGTATTTTTTCAACACAGTAAAAAAAGTCAGCCCTTACTCGATGTGATATACTTTTGTTTGTATGTGAATCTCATCACTAGAATAAGTATCACACTGGAAGACAGGAAAAGTATTCCTGCTGAAATGGTGAAGGGATTTGTATCTGGCTTTTCTGTGTTTTGCTAGCTGCATAGCCATTAACCCTGTGCAGAGTGAGTGCAAGCATCATACAGACTGGGATAGCAGCCACTCAACCCCCTTTGAAAAACTGCAAACATCTTCATGAGGGACCAGTTGGATAGTGAAGGTCTGTAGGATTTTTCTTTCTTTCTATGAGAAACCATTACCAGTGATCCAGGTGATCTGGAACCAGTCCCGTAAAGCTGAGCATGTCAAAAGAAACACAAGACATTAACATTCCCCCTTCCAGCCAGATCCCAACTTTAGTATTTTACTAAAATAAAATTTTACTACAGTAAGTATATTTATGAGTAACTGTAGTACTTGACTTGTGGAGGACACAATACCACAAATTGCTACATTACATCAGTTAATGGTTTATTTATGCTACTCTGTCCCATTACCTGCTTATCCCCAGCCTATGCATCTTCAACAAAAAGAGTAACAAAGGCCAAAAATCTTTGCAAATGTTTGTATTTGCAAACTCAACCCAAACTGCCTGTGGGTCAGATCTGGTCATTCTGAAAACGCTCTGATTTGTGTCAAAAGTTGGTGTAAATCACCTCATACTCTTTTTTTGAAAGGGCAACTGTTTTCTTCCACGTTTCAAAGGACTTTAGAGGCACAAAGTAAGAGCTAAGGGTATTTCAAGGCACACCTCCCCAGCCCAATGCAGAAACAGGCTGTAACTTACTTGCTGGCTACCCACTCACTATCACAGTGTCTTATGGTGCTACTCAAACACTGTAATGAGGCTACAAGGAACTAACACACCCTCACCCACTGTCTCACTGACTTCTGGGGAACTGAGATGCTCAGCTGGGGTGAACAACTGCACCTGACTTAGAACAGGATACAAACCTTAGTACCTGCCTTCACCGTTTTCTCCTAGCTAGGAAAACATAGAATACCCTGACTTGGAAGGGACCCTCAAGGATCAAGTCCAAATCAAGGCCCTACACAGGAGAACGCTGGGCAGTTCACAGGGGAACCCCTTGCACGAGACAACACGGTGGACAGGACTGGCCAGGTGGGTACTTGTGTTACCACTTACTTACTGACTCATGCTTGACAAACTGCAAGTCTTTATAAATCCAAGATCAAAAAACAGGTTTTGAGCCCTGTTATACATCCCCATGGAGGCATGGTAAGCTAGCTGTCATAACACACATCCGTTTCCATTTTCACTGACTTCCACAAGCGGGTATATCACACAGGGAGATGCAATGTGACATAGACAGTACTGCTAATTTTCTCAGGATTAATATCTAACAGAGAACGGTATTAACCTAACCACTTCTGGCTCAAATATTTCAAATCTTGAATGACTTGGTATAACCCTGCCAGCTAAAAGAGAAACTCCTAGTCAGTCACACAGCAGGCCTGGGCTGGCAATTAACTGCAAAGCCCTACAGCTGTTCAGAACCTGTGAGCACTTCCAGCGGAAACAGTCACTTCTTAAATCCAGCAGAGATTAGAACCAAATAGAACAATCGTTCTGTCTCAGAACTGCTCCGTGGTGCTGAGGTAGCACCCAGCCTTGCAGACTCTCAGCTGACTAGAAAGAAAAACTAACTGTGACTGAATTTGCCATACGCTGAGTTTTGCCTATAATAAACTGCATCAATGAAGCCAGAATTTGTGAAATTGTAAACACAAGAGATGATACTCTTTCTACGTATGCTCAGACTCAGAAGCAACATTATTCATTTAAGAGTGTTGAAGATCTGGCCCTTGTCCTAAAAAGGAAAAAAAAGAATCAAAGTTTGGTTCAGTGCAATTTTAAATGCCTGTTATTTCTCAATGCATTAGGTCAGCTGACAGTTTTAAACAGTCCTCAATTTTGAATATTAAAATATGACAGAGGTCACTGTTCTAAATTAGTCTGATAAGCAAATTAATTTCTAATTGGTTTTCAGTGGTTTGGTGATGCCTTCTTAGACTCTGAACTCATGTCATTATGTCATCTAATTTAATATGAAGTTCTGAGAACCATGAATTGGCAGCAGCCCTAGCTATAAATCAAAGCTTCTTACTCAGAGAGATCAGGGTTATGACATCATACCAAGGCACTGGTGGAAGACAATGGTCCTTCTGTGTGTGTCTGAATCTGGGAGAAATATTTCAGCCAGTTCTCCAAGCCCACATTTAAATGAAAGGCCTTTCTAGCAGGTAAAAAGTTAATATATCAAACCTAGAAGAAAAATAATAAATCATGCACATTCAGTAAAGGGAGTCAGAAAGTGCACAGATATAAACTATATATATTTTTTGACAATTCTAACAAGTGTGTGTTTGCTTTCACACTTCAGCAATCCAGATGGGTTTTTAAACTTTTTTTTTTTAGGGGGGGGATGTTATTAAAATATGTGAACTGAAAAAAATAAAATCTTATCAATTAAACAGATCATGATTAACATGTAACTATAAAATTCCCATTTCTATGTAGTATTATCAGTGTAGACATTTATGGCACTAAAATGTATTTATTTTACCCTTAAGTTTGATTGAACCTATCCAACAAAATAGCTTCCTTTCATGGTGCAGACTATGATGTAGCTCCCTGGCACCTGCACACAGATTTTAGTTAAGAGCATGAAAATCAAAACACTACTTTTTTCATCATGTGCACACACACATTTCTTCAACTTCTAGACTAAATGTCTGGCAATTGGTAAGAATTTGGGATGAGACTTTCAAAGAGAGCTGAGGAGTTAAGTATCTAAATCTCCATTACTGAGTTGAGCTCCAAAAGGCTGTTTGTGCCTTTGAAATCAATCTGTGTCAGTCAGTTTTGATACTGGCAGCACACCTTCAGAAGACACTGCATAGATCACCCCAGCTCCCATCACTGCTTTGCTGCTGGTCGACCAGAGACTAATCAGGGATGTGGACACATCTCCTTGTACAGTTTAGCTACTCTGGATTTGTGCAAAGACAAAATCCTGGCTGCTGCCTCAGCACTGGCTGGATCCAGCATACTTGAGGCCTCACCCCTTGTTCTGACTGTGGAGTGGCTGCTGCTGGGGAGAGGCAAGGGGCTGGCTGTCCTCACAAAACATAATCCTTGCTTCAGTAACACCCGAGCAGCAGTGGCTGAGCAAAGCTTTCTGAAATGCCCTGCCAACACATGTGCAGCAGTGGCAATCTCAGTGACAAGGGCTGAGCACTCAATCCCAGGGATCTTGTGAGACAGTCAACTACAGGGACCCGTGCAGATGCCCGTCTATGAACTTGGTGTTTTCCCTAGGCACCTATTAAACCAAAGCATTTTTAAAGGTCAAGCTCCTATCAAGCCTTTGCTTTTAGTTACTAAATCCAGCACGTGGTGACTCAGACACAAAGGAAGCCTCCTGCTATCAAGACACCGCAGGGAGCACATGTGTGAGTGCAACTTTTATCTGCACAACTATCTGAACTCACCCTCTCTTGCTAGTACACTACTACTGGTGCTGCTCATCATGAGGGCTAACTCTCAAACATGTCTGCCTGCCTGCCCTTTTTGGGTTTTTGTATAGGTTTTTACAGGTTCAGATGAATATGTACAATTTTATACAAGAATAGCTCTGGGGAGGTGGAAACCTTGTGCATACACCTCACCACATAATCTCGGACAGTGACATTATCTGATTTGGAAGTGCTTTGCAGCTAACTCATCTGCTAAATGCTTTTCCACAGCTGTTAAACTATTAGGTTATTCTACACATATTTATGAGACAGAAGATTATATATGGTAGCTTGTTGCATGCCCTGCTAAACCAGGTGGGGAGAAGTAGAAGGTAGGTGGAGGGCATTTTGGGTTGTGCTAGTACAGGAGATTATGCATTAGCTTTCTTTCAAAAGAAGGAGATAAAAATTCTTAAAAGGCACAATTTTCCACCATAACACTTTTTAAAAACCCCCAGTGTTCAACAGGAAAACCAAGTCTTGTGATATGCCCACTTGGGCTGTTCTACTGCTGCTTCCACAGTGTGGTGGAGCACCTGGCTCCACTACTGCCTTCAACTGGATATTTAACTGTGCATAACCCCCTGCCTTGGCACAGGCTTGGCACTTGGGCACTGCCCAAGGCTTTCTATGTCACCTCTCTTAGATGTTAAAATCCACTGGGCTGAAGTCTTTTTTGATGATGCTACACAACGTTACACCACCAGTGCTGACTTTATCTGTGCTTGCATATAAAATCACTGGGAAGCAAGGCAAGGAATCCTCAAAATGCTCATGCAGAGGAGTTCAATGACCAAAACTACAGGATGAGTTTTTTTAGATCTGAAGGGGAGTATTTGAAAATTGAGGTACTGACAGAAGACAATTTTATGCACTGGAAGTTAACTATTAGGGGTGATCACTGCTGATGTTAAGACACAGCCAGGCGTTTCGACATAGTGCTTGTCCACTCCTGCCTTTCTCAGGGCCATCACACAGGTGATGCTTTTTCCTGGCTTTCCAGGTGAAGATGGAGCACCACGGAGAGGCAGCGTTCTCCATAAGCCTCTCCGTACAGATCAAGCCAGACTCCGTCTGCAGGTCAGATGCAGCTGGCTGGGCTCTGACTGCTGAAAATGGAAGCCACCTGGATGAAGTGTGGGCAATGCACGAAGCGTGGGCGGCTCCAGTGGGTACCCAGCACCTGAGGTGAGTGCAACACGTGCCTCCTCTGCTCCTGCACAGACCTCCCACGGCTCCTGGATGGGAGTGGAGGGGCTGATACACCCAGTGATGAGGAACTTTGTGATGGTCATAAATGAGAATGGGGCTCTGACAAAACCTCACCTGCTCTTAGTTACTCTGATAAATGACAAAAGTAAACATCAGCCAAAATGAAATAAACTGTGTCAGTGTATAGTGTAAAAATGAGTAACTGTGATTCCTATTTTCACCAAAAAATAAGTCTCCTGGGTCCAACCTTCCACGCCATCCCTTCTGTTGCCCTGTCCTGCCTTTTCAGCAGTCCAGATGCTCCTGGGGATGAAAACACCTCTAGCAGGTCCGAGGCTCCAGGCCTGACTCAGCCATGCTCCATCCCCTCCCCTTGTTGAGGCACTGCTGAGGTCGTATTGCACCAGCCACCGGTTATGGTCCCTGCATTTGGCCCTGCTCCCCCAGCAGCCCCCAAATCACCATTGTTTTGCATAAAGGACTAGGCTAATAATTTTGCCAACCTCAATTAGGAAAATTCAACAAATACTGAGAGGTGAGAGGTGTCAGGAGACAATCAGCACAAGCCACATGCTGTGTCACATTAGAGTGGCAACACTTTGCATCCTCATTTCTGCTAAGGGGGCTGATGTCATCTTTTAACTTAGAGAGAGGTGTGGGTGGAAGGACTGAGGTGAAACAGAGGCATGGCTGCTCAATGAAGCCATGAGGAAAGTGTTGTTGCACCCATCTGTATGGTGATAATTTTAGAGCAGAGGCAGTAAGTCAGGAGAATGCTGACAACAATGTGCCATGGGCAGCACTCAGCTTTTTCA
Organism: Pseudopodoces humilis; assembly: GCF_049639895.1. Taxonomy (NCBI): domain Eukaryota; kingdom Metazoa; phylum Chordata; class Aves; order Passeriformes; family Paridae; genus Pseudopodoces; species Pseudopodoces humilis. The sequence continues at coordinate 94,402,462 of NC_142200.1, read as the reverse complement.
GATGTGCATCAAGGGGTGGTCCTGCAAGGAGTGGGGAGTTGGGCTTAATGATCCTCATGGGTCCCTTCCCACTTGAGATATTCTATGATTCTATTCTACAGTGCCAGGACCTTCACATCTTTGCCACTGGGCTGTAAACCCCAATATTGAGGCACATCTAATCACCACAGGCAGGTTCTCAGCACGACTCCACACCCACAGATTCAAAGGACTTCCATCCGCACCAAGTCACTGTGGCCAGGTTTTCAGAGGAGCTCAACATCTCAGAGACTTGTGCAGATAACTGCAAGGAGGCAAAGGAATTGCAGAAAAATTATCACTGTGATGGCTGTGCAGTTGGAAATCTGGCCCTGTGGGTAGCAAAACGCATCTCAGAGTAACAGTTACCCAGAATATCAACACCATTTTAATAAATACTAGAAGCAATGAAATGATCGTTTAATAATGCTTTGACAATTAAGAAGCCTGACAGAAACAGAAACTGGAAATACTTTATCAACTCTGCAAAAGCGTATTTTTCATTCCAGTAGAAGAAACACATAAACTTTCCTTTTTCCTTTTTATTAAGTATTTCCTAGACAAACTAGCCTGTCTTTGGTTCGGCAAATATCACTTCTTGTCTAAATAAAATTCATAGAAAAACTTTCCTGTGTTCAACATTCTTGATATCAATACTTGTTGAATAACAGAATACACAGAGAGCACTCACTCCTATCTGAAAAAATACATTCTTGAACACATTTCCTCTATTTTTTTGTACCTACTTAAAAGAAATCTAAACAGACATACATCTAATCCTTATCATTCATTGTTTAAAGTCTTCAGAGCAGGAGAAGTCCTTCAACTTTCTTAGATGAAAACACAGGATTTGGAACCACAGCACACACTCCTGTGTTCTTCTTCAGGGTTAGTTTAACTTCTTCAGGGTTAGTTTAACTTCTCTGCGTTAGTTTAACCCTGAAACGTCGTTTTCCAAAATGTTCTGCTGCACAAAACAGACCTGCAGAGCCCCCCTGTGCAGAGCCACAGCAGTGGAGGCACTTTAAAAGCTGAACATCCAAAGGTCTGCTCATTGTGCTCTGCCCAGACTCCTGACTGTAGTGCCTGGTCCAGGGCCCTCCTTCTCAAATTCTCGTGGGATGTGGCAATGCAAAATGTGTCAGTACTTACCATATGAGCTGCAGGAATTCACCTGTGCCAGAATGGTAAGGAAACTACTTATATTTCTGTGCCAGGCATGTCTGTGGAGGAGTCTCAAGAGACTACAGCCTGCAGGCTCCAGGACAAAACTGATATGCAATTGCTCAGTGATGCATATCATTGAAGTAATACTAAAAAAAAATGACATTACAGTCATTTCTGTACAATATAGGCTAATACAGGATTCAGAAGTTGCTCAAATTTAGCAGAACAGTAAATCAAAATTTCAATGAAAAGTGGATTATGAGTACTTAGGTTTACAGTCTATCCCAAGCCAAAGACTTAAGCAAGCCTGTTTTCAAGACCTTGGCTCCTTTTGCGAAGCATCTACTTTCTGTTTTGCTTTGTTATTTAAACTTTTCATTTACAGAACAGGAAGGTTTCATTTTTACATTTTTACAGCAGTTTCTTTTTATTTCTGAAGCAGAAACTCATCTTCACCAAGTAAGTCCCTGCTCTGCCATACACTTGAGCTAACAGAGGGAAGGTACAATCCTGCCACATCTCCACAGCACGGGAGAAGCCCTGTGGCGGCGAAATAACACTACTGGAGATGGCAGCTTGTGCTGGCTGCATGTCACAGAGCTGTGCTCCATGGAGATGCCATGGGACCATCCATGGGAGATGGGATGAGTGAGGTCACGTGTCCCTGGATCCACTGGCTCTTTTCCCCTAGGGAATGAGGAGAAATAGGAGCTACAGGAAGAGCCTCCTACTGTCCCGCAGTGGGGGTGGGAGCTGCACAGTGAGCCCATGGCTCTCCCACTGGTCTGCATGTGCCCACACCCACCCCAGCAGCACAGCCAGGGGGCTCACACCATATTTATGCTTTAGTCCACATCTGGTATTTTGCTTTGGCACAGTCCAGTTGAGCTGTAAAATATATGTCTGATGTGCATCATGAAGCTTTTAAAAGCTGCCTCACACAGAACTACCTGCAAAACTACAGTAGGCACTGAAATGTAGCATTTGATTAGTCCTAAAGCACAGAAGAAGAAGAAGAAGAAGCAGCAGATCACAGGATACTGTCTCATTTGTGTAAAACCACATCTTACACTTCATGATCACTCTGACATTTGCTTGTCAAAACTCTACAAGCTCTCTGTTTGTGGGATTTGTTTGAACAACAGACAAAGCGTTACCTGGGCCAAAGTCATGCTTATCTCATCTACATTTTTTCTGATCACCCAGTAGTTCTTGACTCAGGTAATTTTTTCTGCATGACCTAAACTTCGGTTTTCTACAATGCCTTGAAAGAGTAAAAGAATGTTTTGATTGAAATCAAATTAAGCCTAAAATGACTCCTAGAAATACAGCAGCATAGTGACTGATTCAATTACTGTACATGGTTTCAAAATATATAGTTGAGGTGGTTGTATCTATCTCTGAAAGGCATGATGTAAAAAAATACCAGCCACAGAAGGGCAAAACCTTACAGCTGTAACACAGGCATTACAGCACAAGCATAATAAAAACATACTATACTATTAATTCTGATGATTGCAGAACCACATTCACTTTTACCACTGTTATAGGAGAGGCTACAAAGAACACAACATGTTTTTCAATTACCTATATGCACATATATGTATGTGTTAAGAGAATGTGAATAAAGAACCACACAGGAATGGAAAGAATATTTACTAGGAATTCCTGCTTTCCTTTACCCCACCCTGGTGTTACATTTTTTTCTTTCAGGTTTCCTTACACTGAAATGAAAAGATTTCACTTGAATTTAAATTGGTACAGCAAATCCTAATGTAATGTATTGTACATAAAACTCGTAATGTTTTCAACAATTACCATAATTAAAGATGTTGTTGCAGAATAAAGCTGAGGCTGGTTCCCTGTTGTCACTAGGTCTGCTGTCACTAGGTATGTATTCCTATCTCTTCACATCAAATGAAACATCAAATATTCTAAACACAGAATAGTGACAGCATAAACCAACTATGCAGAAGTGCACACTATTCCCAGGGTTTAGAATACAGAGGTAAAAAAGGGCCTATGTAAAGGCTGGAGGGAAGATGCTGATTAATAAACAGCACTTAAGAGGCCTGAATCTGAAACAATTATGAAGGCAACTTGGGTGACAAGGCAATACCTGATTGCCTCCACAACTGATTTTTGTTGCTGAAAAGTGTTGTGAAAGAGAATAACAGCTCTTTCTTTCCAATTTAAGAGATAAACAGTCTTTAAATATACACAGACATCCCCACTGGGAATGAAGTTTGCATAAGTAGGCTGATTCTGTGAAGCATATGCAATAAGCACTCCGTTGCCATGTCAGGTTTCCTGTAATCTTATTTTTAATTTATGTCCCGATAAAAGTGCACACATGCTAACTGGGTGAAATTCCAAATGTACTTTATGGGTTTTCACCTACAAAAAGTTAGCATGTCTCTTCAAGTCATATGACTTGAATATTGCTTTGTTAGCATTTCCCACAGAAGACTTATTTTTGCTAGGAAAGTATACAAAAAAGCGTATCTTAATAATTTTTCTAATTCCTCTTCCTTCCCAAACAACAACAAAGCAACCATCCTCCTTCTGTTCCTACTTTTCCCCCAAAGAGTGTTTTCAGTATAAGGGCCATTTCAAATAATAATCAAAAATAAATTCTAAATTTACTAGCTGTTAAAATCTTCATACAAGCCTGCTTGGAATTCAGCTATAATGAGTAACTTTATTGTCACTTCACAGCTACCAATATAAGCTAAAAAAAAAAAAAAAAAATCTGAACATTTCCCATCCATGAAGCATTTTACACAGAGCACTCCAATCTCTCCCCACATTGTCCATCTCAATTTTCACACTGTGCAAGGCAGCAAGGTGCAAGATGACTGCAAGGAAGAATCCATACACCACCTCCAGCTCAAAGCCCAGCACGCTTAAAATATTGTCGTGTGAATTCAGAAATGTTATTTGAATGCGATTTACCTCTGGGGTTAGAAAGTCAGACCAAGAGTTGACAGCAGCTTAGCAGAGAGCTCAGTGCCTTCACAAACATCTGAGTTTATGCTGCGGCTCTTCAGCTCCCAAAAGCAGAAGTCCTTGTTTCAACAGGTCTCTGCCACCAATGCAAATGGAAATAACCTGCAGAGACGGTCTCTTGTGTGAGCAGCAGAGACAAAGGCAGTTCTCCTGGATTTATTCTCACTCTCATAGCATCAGATATACTTCCAAAATATTCAAATTACTGAAGAATTAATAGAACCATATATCATCATTATCTCTCACTTTTACTAGCAGAGGTAAGGAATTTGTTTTGTTACCATTAGCAGGAAGATAGGTGAAAAGCTGGTACTGGCTCCTCTTTCTTTTCCCGTTGCAGACATAGAAGTTGACCTGAACAGGGCTGGTAATTCTCTGATTGCGGAAAGGTGGTATCTCAACCACCAATGAATTCTGCAAAAGCAACAAATCAGAAAGTCAGGGCACAACTAAGGCAGTCTAGCTGTACAATAGCATTGAAAATTTAACCCCAAGAAGGAAGAGAAACACTCTCTGAAGGGAAGCTGGTGGGCTTTGTGGGCAAGGATGGCTTCCCACCAACCCCAGTGTCCATGCCAAGGATTCTAGAAATCCTTGAAAAGGAAGTTATTTTAGCATGGCTCAGATCTTTACAAAACCACTAGCCTTCACTTCTTCCCTTTGGACAGCAAATATGATACTTCACATGGACAAGGCTCTATCCCGCCTGCCTCTGTCAAGAATCTGGGATCGCAATCAAATTGCGGTCTCAAGCTCAGCAGGAGAAAGCACAACGGCTTGGTTGGCAGGCCATCCCTGACATATCTGAACCTAGCAATATTTCCTTTGAAAGCCATTAGGATAGCATTACTCAAATATTTCCATTTTCCACAGTGAAATATATTTTCATATAACAACTCAGGAAGTTTTAAGCATGCTAGCTTCTGTGGATGGGAGGTTCACTGTTGCAAGCACATCTAGTGCAACATGAAAAAGGGCTGGAGAATGTGTAGATGATCTTCCACTGTCAGAAACCAAATGCTCCAGCATGGAGCTAAGGAATGACTTAGCTTCTAGGGCATCAGCTTACACATATGCACAGTGAATCTGCTACGACCATCAAAACCTCCCTTGGCGCTTTTTGAAAGAATAACAGGGAATGCTTTCCCTAGCATTTGTCCTGAATTCAGATGAGATCTTTAAATTGTTTGCCTGCAGGTTTGCAAGTATTGCATATTCCTGCAGACGTGGAATAGTGGACATACTTCCCACTTCAGAGTCATGGCTGAAGGAGCCACGCTTCTCCAATGTGGAGCTGATCTCCTGTGAGGGGACTCATGTTTCTTCTGCTGAAGATAGAGGAAAGCCAAGGAAAATGATCAGAAATTGCTCTGGGAGCAGTGGAAAGAACTGACCCAGCAAGACAAAAGATGAGCAGATGGAACTGGCCCATCCTGGACAATGAAAAAATATTTTCCAAATGGTCTCTTCTACTTTCGGGATAGCTTCCAGCGAAGGCTTTTTACCCCATGCTCGCGTTAAAGAAAGATTTCCAGGAGGGGAGGCCTAAGTACTTGTTCTGTTTCAGTGCCAAAGCCTTGGAAATCCCTCTTTAGTAACAGTGCTGGAGAAGGCAATATATATTTTTCATCTTGATGTTAAAATATTTAAGGCAGACTTACTGGCTTGCACATTTCTTTGTCGGTTTTGGCTTCCATTTCCCACACATGGTGACCATCTAAAAGACAAAAGAAAAAGATACCTAGTTCTGTCCTTTTTTCCCTTCCCAAGCCAAGAAAGGAACAACTTTTGCAAAAACCATCTCTTTGAAGGGGCACTGCATATGTGAAAAGGAGCTCTCACAACACATTGCCCAGTGTTGCCCAACTAAGAGACCATCTGGGTAACCTGTGACAGAAGCCCCTTCAGCTTTTCTGAAGGGAAGAAACACAATCCAGAGTGCACGATACTGTGATAGGGGGAGAGCCACTGGGAGTTTGCTGTGCCAGTAGCCTGGACAAAATATGCAACTGTTCTACACCTCAATTCGCTGAGCTTGTAGACAACAATACTGCTATCTATGATGCCTTTTGAACACTATCTAGGCTGTAAGTCATATTCAATATTAATATTAAACAATGCAAAAAGAAAGGTAGTATGAAGAAAGCTACTCAGCCATGCAGGATTTGATTTTAGTATACTCCTAGTCTGGCTTGTCAAAATTCTGCTACTTGGGTCAAAAGGCAATGTCATAGGCTGGGAAACATAGCTTTAGACTTCATTTTGAAGTTGGTTTTGTTCAGCTAAGGTGGTACCACTTCTGGAGGTGCTTTTAGTGGTGTGTTAAGTCCTCCAAATTTACTGAATTTCTGTTTTCAAGCAAATATAGATTTAAGCCACAACTACAACTTTTTCTAGGAACATGCCTTTTGGAAGAAACTGACTTTGGTCATTTTTCTGGCACATTATTGATATAGAAATCACTGGAAAACAAGGTGGGCTTTTATTTCCTTGTATCTTCATACCTCAATAGGAAAGAAACGAGAAAAATAATACAGAATGTAAGGTTTCCACTCTGCAGGCCTAGAAAAACACAAATGAAAGGCCATAAGCAGACTGCTGGATAAGCTGGGCAGTGGAGACACATGAAGCTTCACGAGTCCCACCACAGTCAGATGTTACTGAAATGATGGGGAAACTGAGACTTTATGTCATCTCTTTTGTACATTTATTGCAGCACTGGGACATGCAAATGCAAATATTAGTTATTCTGAACTTCATCACATGGAAGTGGGCCTGCCCTAGAAAAACTGCCCTGTGAAAAGTGAAAGAGTGAATGCACTTTTTCTTTTCTCTTTGCTTTCATGGCCAGGATGGAGGTGACGCATTTAGAACTGCCTGATTTATTACAAATGTCTGTAAATAATATTTTTGTGTACAGCTGTCCTACTGTGAAAGGAATGCTGCTGAGGGACTATCCCTGGCGATGGTTTTAATGTCCAAAACCCCCTTCTTTTTAATGTATGGAAAGAAGCACAACATGAAGGCTGCAGCACAAATACCACAGTGGATTTGGCAGGTCTTTCCACAGGAAAACAGTTAGCAGATCTTCCCTCAGTTTCTTCCTATATTTTAACTTGTGATGCTGGAAAAGGAATCCCTCTTATTGGTACTGCCACTTTCAGCTGCAGAGAGAGAAGGAGCAGCCGGACTGTGCTTGAGACTCCTAAACAGTGCTTTTGGAGAGTGCCAGAATTGAAGTAGGCTTCTTGGGAGGACTAGCGATCACTTAACAATTTATCCAACAGATGCTTCCCCTGGGCTGTCAGTAGAAAACCCTGACCAAAATTTGGCAAGACAGGACACATCCCCAGTCTGGGAGCAGCCTCCTTTATCTCCAGCCTCTGCAGCACTCCCTCCCTGCCCCAAATTAATTCAATCAGTTGTAAAAGCAACACAACGCCGACATGATCACACATTCTGCGAAATGTAGGAACTTCTGCTTTGGAAGGGGTTTGCTGGGCTGTTTTTTTTTTTTAAAACCTACAGACGTCCAGACTAGTAGTTAACATGTGTTCAATTTGCCTTTGTAAATGGATTACCAGAAGTTCAGGTTTTTTGCTATGTTTAATTTGTGCTTTGCAAGACGAATGATCTGATTCAGGTTTCTGTTTTTTATTTCCTGCCGATACTTCAGGAAAATTCAAAATAACTCCATTTCCAGCTAATCTTTCAATTACTTCTTGCAGCACTGCCTCTATGCATTTTTGAAATTTTTATGATGACAAAAGGAGTTTGTTCACAAATATTTTAGATGCTGTAATCTAAACTATTAGGAAAATAACAATCCAGAGTCATGGCTTGTCTTTGGAAGCTAGTAAGAACAATACAGGTTTTGCTCCAAGAAATTCCCCTGGGACTGTCCAGACCATCAGCAACAGAGGGGAAAGGGAAGACAGGGAAGAAGTAGGGAATAGACAAATCATTAACAGCTAATGACATTTCATTTACAAAAACACAGGGAGCAAAAGTTGTTATGAAGCAAGAGACAAAAAAAAAAAAACAAAAAAAGAAAGAAAGAAAGACAATTCCTCATATTACGTCTGGTGAACCAAGAGGGAAATCTCAACGCCCACGGACTGGGACCAGCTCCAGGAGGGAAACCTTAGACCACTACGTCAACCTTTTACAGTAAACATGTTTTGCAGGTTTAAACAGTTCAGCTGAAATTTAAAAAAAAAAAAAAAAAGAGAAAGGAAAAAAAAAGGAATAATGGCCTTGGAAAGGTTTGTGGGAGCCCTAAGCCTCAAGATAGTCTGCCTATACCAGAGAAAATGGTTTTGCCCCAGTGCCCATCCGCCGGGGAGCCTGGTGAGCAGGCGGAATGCCGCCTCCTGTCAGCGTGTGCTGGAGAAGTGAGGGCTGCTCGCCCACAAAAGTTTCCATTGTACGCCTGCCACATCTGCAGCAACACGCCTGGTCTGGGCCCGAGGCAACTCCCTCCTGGCCGCCAGCCAACCCAAGTACACCAGAGCAATTTATACCTTTCCAAAATGCAAATAATTCAAATTACAGACATAACACAAAGCTGAAGCAGACACATTTCAAGCATTCCCGTTAAAGTTTGCTCTCTGGAATTACCGTACCCAAATGGGCAGTTGTTACACAGGGAGCGGGGGAGATGGAGTCAAGAGAGGAAGGAGAGGAGGAGGCACGAAGGAAAAGGGAGAAAACGGCTCTTCCAAAGGTCTTATTTCATTCCCTTTCATTTCACTATTTACTTTTACGAAGTAATAAGAAGTGTCTTCTCCAAACCAAATGCCTGGCTTTGTTTTGGTGTTTTTAAGATTTATAGTGCAATATTTTGAAGAGAAAGACAGTTCTTTATATAGCTAAAAAGTTGGGTCAAGGTATTATACTGGTGTCTTATGTTTTGTGAGGGTGTTTTTACCAAATGGGAATAAACCCAAAACATCCATGCACAGAAGGGCAGGGCAGAAGCCCTGCAGAGTCCCTGCTCCCTCACTGCCAGCAGCAGCAGCCATTAACCCAACAGAGCCAAGGTTTCAAGGGGGAACCACAAACGGGCTGCATGAATGACCCTCAAATCCCTCCTCCTCCGCAGAGGCAGCGGCAACGCTGGGGGAAGGAGAAGCCGCTCCTGCCCATTCCACACAGGCTGGAGGCTGTGCTGACAGGTGGCCATCAGCCCTACTGCCAGCTGAAGACACCAGGTTTGTCAGGAAGCCTGACATTTACAGACCCATCCCTGTTATTTATAGCCATCCGTGCTCCGTGTGTGCTTCACCACTGTCCCCTTCTGTCTTGTTTTCTTCATCGCCGTGAAACTTGGAGCACCTGGGATAGCTAATGATGAAAATGCTGTGAACCTACGTGTTATGGGGGGTAGATTTTCAGCTCTGCAAAGCATAAACACCCTGTTTTAACATGGGGTAGCTGAACAGTGAATAGGCCTTTGTAGCCTGCTCTTATCGGCCGCTCGCTCTGGCGTTGAAGGAAACTGTGCACAAGTCCAGAAGTAAAAATACTCTAATTCATCAGGGAATTCCCTGCAGTATGAGTCACCAAGCGGCTTCCCCACCACACCCAGCTACAAGATTTCCACATAAAAAGGCACTGTAAAGGTCTGTTTTAACACAGAAGTAGGGCTAAAAAGTAGTTGGGTAAATCTAGCAGCTTCAGTTATTCACCCATAGAGCCTCGCAGACCATGACATACAAATTTTCCTCATGGAAGAGCAACACAAAGAGCTGTAAAGACTTTCCAAAGACATTTTTGTACCATCTTCCTCTCATCATTGCCCATCCAAAGAGATCCCCTGGGGTTTCCAGGGCTGCATTTACTTTTGTATCTCAGGGAACTGCAAGAATAGTGTCAGGGGTTTGCAAGTTCAAAACAATCAAACCACCAGCATAACTTTCCAAAATGATGGACTGCAGAAAGGGGGAAGAATATACAAATGCAAAAAAACCCCCAAGCTTGGAAACTCAGGAGAGTATAACATCTGGCAACCACTGAAATCTTGCCTCTATGAAATGGGTGTAATGAGAACATGCAGATATATTTAAGTGATTCCACTTTACTACAGGAGGTTATAACAGTCTATATTCTTTAGTGGACCTGTGTTCACTTGAGATATGAAAAGAATAGACGTTATCTAGGATTTCACTGCCTATACACAGGGTGCATTTTATATTCTTCCAGTCTGCACTTCAACACAGTTTGACTGCGCTGGCTGCACTGTAAATCTGTATTTACATTCATATATTCCAAGTAAAATGGTGAAACAAGCCCTACCCTCCCAAAGGAACCCTCTACTTGATTAATGTGTTGTGAGATTACCATGAACAATAATTCCTGTGTTACAGACCAGATTACTTTAACATGTTCACAACAGGCAGGGCACAGATGCAATGCAGCATCACTCTGAGGTGCTCTGCAAAGGCTGTCTACCCTGCTATTTGGCCTTAACAATGCATACCTAAACCCCCAAGGAATTTACAATTTGAAAGCTTTCAACTTGCACTGCTACCCTTCTTCCCTGGCGAGTGCCCTCATGACAGTGAGAGGACAGATCTGTGAAGAGGTTCAGAAGGAATGGATGAGTTTCTGTGCAAAGAAGAGGATGAAGACTACGGCAAAGTCTCATCATTCGGACTTCTGAGTTATCCAGTTCTCTGCAGACATGCCACCAGCTTCAAGGGGAAGGGCAAGATGGACTGGCAATGAAAGAGGCAAGGAGGAAGCTTTGTTGCTTGGAGGACAGCACTCCCCATGGCAGTCCTGGGCACAACCCACTGGCATCATCTCACCAGCTGGCACTTATGGGTTGGCACGGGTGTACTAGTGCCAGATTCTGCAGGGGCAGCAGCTTTTGGATTTGGGGCTGCCACAAGCAGTCAGGACAATTTTCTCAGCTGGTCCTACAGCTGTCTTGCTGCGAACAGTGTTCCCCCAGCTGGACACCAGCAAGGGAAGGGGATCTCACCAAATGCGAGGGATTCTATGCCTGTCCTGATACGCTGGTGTACATCTTAAAGACATTTACAAGGGTCAGGCACTAAGGAGGGACCAACACCAGCCAAGCAGTCTGACATGGGGGATGTACAGGGAAGATGGGGCAAGAGACCAATGAAACATTCAGAGACATGGTGTGTGCTAGCAGAGAGTAAGTATCTGAATTTTAAGTGGTCAGGACCTTTCTTATAATCGCCTCAGTGGCACTTTGCTCTCCTGGATTCTCAGCCTCTTAGGGACCTGTGAGGAATGTGATGCCTCCTAGTCCCAGAGCCACCTTCAGAGCAGCTCTACCTCCTGGTGCAGCTCCTGCTGGTGCCATGGCCTGCCTACTGCCCAGCACGTTCTCCTCAATTGCCTCTCCAGCCACCCTCCTCTCTACTCTTTGCTCTTACACTACTTTTGCTATGAGATGGCACAGCTGGTCTGATTTTCACTTACTTTATTTCCGTCTCCCATGCCAGGAAGTCCCCCAGATGTTGTTCTGCCCTCCTCACAGCCTACTGTGCCGCTACAGAGACTTCCCCCAGCTTTCCTCCCCATCCCTGGCATGCCTTCTGGCATGCCTCCGTCCATGCGCGGCAGGGCTCAGGCATAACTGACCTATTTTTATTTCCACATCAAAGGTGCTGTATTTGCTGGTGTCTTCTCATAAGCATTTTTGCAGCATATGTATTTTGTCCACTCCTTCAGCTATACATTTTTGCAGTATTGAGCTGAGTGCCATGTAGACTTAGGTCTGTTTGCCATCAATATGATATTCTTGAGTTACTTTTTCTCTCTTCTTTACCTTGAATTAACAATAAGAATGTCACGCAGCGAAGAGGTGCAAAAATCCAGCACAAAATGGATCTTATGGTACTTTGGAATCGGTGCCAGGCACGCACTTCCCCTCTGGTTGCTCAGCTGGGCAAGCCAAAAGCTGAGGCTCACTTTGCCTGAATGGTGAGGCCTTTTTAGCTGCCTTTTACCACAGTATGTCTAACAGACGTAATTATTCTGAGTTCCAATGTTTGCAAATGAACTGTAATTTTAGTCCAGGTAATTAAAAGGAGGCACAGTGCTGACAACTGACGGATCGAGGTTAATTTTGAGCCAAAACCATTGGAAAGACCTGCCAGATACTATTTTCAGCAGAATGGAAGCTGGTTGTGCAATTTGTGCTCTCTGGCACCTCCCCCTATTCAAATTATCGCTGGTCTGAGGGTTTTATTTAATAACTTTAAGTAATTCCAGGACTAAGACACACAACTTCCAAGTAAAACTGCAGCTTGACATCCCTGAAAAATCTCTCTAGAGCAGGCAGGTCAAACAAAGCACACCCAGCACAGCCACCCACCAGCAGTCATGACAGCACTTCACTCTGGTTTTGATTACATTCACGTCATCTCCTTGTCTTTACAATTTTACTTTCCTCTGGGAAACTCTAGTAAGCTGAACCTGTGACTCTGCAGCTGAAACTGAGTAAAATATTCCTGGTCCATCTTCTTCAGTCTAATCTGTCCCATATTTTCTCAGGCTATTGGAGTAATGAACCTCACAGCCAGTTTAAATCAAGTTCCAAATTTTTCTTCCATGAACAATTCTTTTCCTCTACGTCTGTGCTGGATGCCAACACCACCACCTGTACTATAGCTACTTCTTGTTATTTCTCACCTTAAGATGTAAATTTGATCCAAATGCTTTTAAATCTTTCTTCATTATTTTTTGAGACACAAACTCTTCAACTGTATGACTGCAAATTCTCAACTTCCAGAAACTTCCCATTATGGCAACTCCTTTTGACTTTTTGGCAGATACTGTTGAACACCATTTTCACTTTTTTCCATCTCATTGTCCCCCTCACGTCCCTTTTCTTGTTTCTCTTGTCCAAGAAGGTCAGGCTCAATCTTAGAGGTCCCTCCTACTGTCCTTTGACTTTCTGCCTTGACATCAGCTTCACAAAAAAAAGGAACACTTTGGAAACAATTTATCTCTCTATTCCTCTCTTAAACCTCATTATATTTTCTTACACATTGAAGGTGTAATCTTACATCCTTAACAGGCCTAAAAGGAACATGCTCCTCTTCCCTCACTCTCCCCACATATCCTGTGATACCCATCTGAGACATGAACCAATTCTTAATGATGTCAGGAAAGCAACAGGAGACAAAAAGTTGTCATTTTCCAAAAGAGGTAGGCATTCCCTCCAAAAACTAAGTACTTTGAAGGCATCCTCTTGAATTGGTTTACATTGCAAGGTCTGGCTAGTGGTTGGGCTGCAGGGGTGGAGAAGATTCCAGAAGCTGCTCCCATGTCTGACAAAACCAATTCCTGATAGCTCCAAGATGGGCTCTGAGCCGGCCAAACCTGAGCCCATCAGCAAGGCTGGTGGAACCTCTGCCAACATACTTAAGAGGAAAAAAACTGCAGCAGCTGTGAGAGAGGAGTGAGAATAAGTGAGAGGAACACCCCTGCAGACCTCCGCAACAGTGAAGGAGGGGGAAGAGGTGCTCCAGCAGCCAGAACAGAGATTCCCCTGCAGCCTGTGGTGAAGACCATGGTGAGGCAGCTGTGCTCCTGCAGCCCATGGAGACCACACCAGAGCAAAGATCCATATGCATCCAGTCAGAGCCCACGCTCCTGGCAGGAGATGCAGCCCATGAAGGGAAGCCCAGGCAGAAGCAGGTTTTCTCACAGGAATGATGGCTGTGGGGGACCCATGCTGAAGCAGGCTATTCCTGAAGGACTGAACCTTGTGGAGAAGAGTCATTCTGAAGGAGAACATGAAGGTCTGTCTGCCATGGGAGGACACCACACTGGAGCAAGGGAACAGTATGGGAGGGAAGGAATGGTAAAGAGGAGCTGTTATGGACTGACCAAAGCCTCCATTCCCTGACCCTCTGCGCCACTCAGGGAGAGGAAATAGAAGTCAGGAATGAAGTGAACTTTAGCTTGCGAAGGGAGGCAGGGGTAAAGGTGGTTTTCAGTTTTACCTTTGTTTTCACTAACCTACTCTATTTTCAATTGACAATAAATTATTTCCCCCAAGTGAAGTCCATTTTGCCTGTGACAGTAACTGATATGCAATCTCCCTGTCTTTATCTTGACCCATGAGCTTTCTCATCTTATTTTCTTCCCCCTGTCCTGTTGAGGAGGGGGAGTAAGAGAGCTGCTTGGTGGTCACCTGGCAGCCAGCCAAGGTCAACCCACTATACTTCTTTCCTCCACTCTCTTTAGGAACTGATCACTTCATTAGACTCAGATCTCTTGTAAGGGCTGTGAATTCCTGTGGACAGACAGTCCTACTGGAACAGTAATAGTAAAAACTATTTGAAATCTTGTGCTAGTTGTAAAAGTTCAGAGACAAAGCCTTGATTGCACAGATACGGCTGCTTGAATCAGTATGGAAGACAGGAAAGAATAAACTTGAAGCATTCATCTTCATTTTCTATAATAATAAAAAATTTACAGGATTACTCAGACAAGTGACTTTTGAGACCATGTGGTTATTCCTTTCTTCTTTGTTGCTCACAGTAACTATTTCTGATTGATTGATCTCATTCTTCACTGTGAGAGGAACACCCTGGATGAGACTTGCTGCTGCTGACACCATCTCGTGTATGGCTGCTGTCCCACTCTGTCTTCACCATTCCCTCGACTAAACAGCCAGGAAAAACTGAAACGTGCTGTCATTTCCTACAAGCTGCATCACTACTCTGTGCGCATGAAAGGGTTCCACCATCAAATGACTCCAGCATCTGATGACACAATTTGCCCGAGGATATCTATTTCTGGGCAGTGGCCAGAAACCCCTTCAGCTATCAATACATCTCTAGGATCTAGGTTCAAGTGACCTTCACGTGAACTCCAAGCTTCCAACTCATCTGCCTTTGAAGTTTCCAGTTTATCTAGTTCCCCAAATTTTTAACCTCACTGCGCATGAGTCAGCATGCAATTGCTCGCTGCCAACTGGAACGTGGGTCCTAAACTTGGATAAACAGACAGATAAAGACAAAATTAAGTAGTATCTGTCTATCTGACTAGAGGGGGAAGGAGAGTTTTGCCACTTGCTTATTTATTATGTGAGCTACAGTATGATTACTGGTGTGAAACATGACCCCTTTTTGGCCAGCTGCCCCCCAAACTGCTACTGGCAATGGAAAGAGCAACGGAAAGATCTCTGAGAATGTGAGATCTTTTACCATGTGGAGCTCTGCCAAGACTCAGGTCACCCATCTCACCATCCCATCACATCACGTCAAAACAGACTCCAAACCCTAAGCTCCACAGTGTATCTGAGTCAAACCAAAAAGCCCACATGCTCCCTCCATGCATCTGTTCCATTCACGTCACTCAAATGTTTTGTCAACGTATCACTTCCCAAAACTTTTTCTCAGTTTTGCTGAAGTTAAAGGACTGTGTTTGAGTTACCTGCCATATTACAAGGTAAATTCTGCTCACACAACATGTGGGAAACAGAACTGAATTTATAAGACATGTGTACCTTAAAGCAGAAACTGATTGATTCTAATCTTTGCCAGAGACAGGGAAATTTGAGAGGAACAAAAAACCTGTGAAATGCTAGAGTGGACAGTTACATTCATCCAGCTTCCTTCTTTTCTGTATCACATTTCCCTTGTGCAAAAATTCAGCTGACCAAGCTTGACCACACATCTAACAGGAGGCAAACTGTTAAGTTTTCCCATCTGAAATACTTACAGAAAGCTATGATTTCCTTAGGCATATATATACAAAAAAATTAAATTGGTGATTTCACCCTGTTATCTTTCATCTGCTCTAGTTATAACCATTACACATCAACACCTTCATGTTCTAAGAGCAAAATCTGTTCAGCAGGGAGAAGGAACAGTTTTGACAAAAAAATCCATTTCACAAAATAAAAACAAGAGCAGAATGAAGAATTTGATGCAATAACTAATTCTGAAAAGCTTCCTAATTGTTTGAAAATATTCAAAAAGAAAAATCCCTGGAGGAAATGTTGTTTACACACAGTTTATTTCTCTGTCTTTCAGGAACTTTGAGACTCAAAGGCTTTGGGCATAACAGCTGAGGATATTATGCAATTAGGTTACTGAAGTGTGTAGGTGCCAGGATTACTGTTGAAGTCTGAGTAATTAACAAGTTGTTCAAAACCATTGAAGTCTGTAAGTCCGGAGTTACCAGAGACATTGTGAACACTACGAATGTCCATCAAAGAGAGTGATGCAACTTCAGGGAGGGGCTTTTGTTACAGGGAAGATTAGACACAGCCTTTGACTAGGACAAAATGGCCCTCAACATCAAAAGCCCAGAGTCAAAGTACCAAAGTCAGTGTTATTTGAGAAACTAATCTCATAGTGAAGTTGGGTGTTACATTTCTGCCTTTTCCCTCTTTAAAACCCTTGCCCTGAGCTCTCATCACTATGCACAAAAGCAAAGAAATGGGTTTGGAGCTCTGACTTAACTAGTGGCAAATCAACCCTATGATAATTAATAGTAATACATCCAATGACCATTTCTGCCCATAAATCACAAATTGATTATCAAGATTTCATCAGTTCAACCTGATCTTTTAGGTATGTCTAGACTTGGCCAAATCCGTGAAGTCTGGAAATACTTGAGCTAGTTCCAGTGTTAAAACTACAGGAGCAAGGAGCAGTTTTTCTGAGCAAGGAGGGATTTTCAGATTAACTCTTTCAGATCTCAATACGAGACTTTTTCAAACCCCCAAAATACTCTTTCTATCCCAAAATATCCTACAGCATGGCAGGAATTATAATCCATAATTTACCATAACATACCCATAATTTTCCTGTGCATTGTTCCTTGGGATACTGGCTTTGTGTCTCATCAATGAGCTTTCACTTATCAGTTACAGGACACATTTTATGAAAAGAGGGATGAAAACTGGGTTTTTTCAGCACAGTGATCAGTTTTACAGATTAATGATCATAATCTGATATACTAAGAGCCAGTAGTCTGGTTGTTTCAGTTAGTTAGGCTTTTGTGCTGCTTTGTGCTCAGAAACTCACATTTCCTTAAAAAAATTAGCTTTGAAAAGAGTGTTTGCAGAAAGTGTTGCCAAAAAATGGTAGCTGATGGATATGCGATCCCTAAAACACACCAGGCATCTCTGCTTTTTCTGAACTTCCCTCAAGACTTTTGTTGCCTGGTACATTTATAATCTACAAATGAAATACAAAGTTTTAAAATTTTAAGCAACTAAATCAGTCTTTTGTTATAATTCCAGATCATGACCCATGCAGATGCACATGTTAATAGGAAGCATTTTTACTCCTAGCCAATACTTCTCACCATAGCTAACAAACACCAACTTCATTTTACCTGCTTTTGTAACTTAAATGCACACCTTGCTGCCACAGCAACCCCCAGCCTACAGACATCAAGGGCCCTTGCCAGCAAGGAGTTGCAGACTTTTCAGTATTTTATAAAGTACTAATTCTTCTGGTCATGAACAGATGGTTGGCCATCCTCAATGTGGCACTCAACAACCATGACACGCATGATACACTTTTGAACCTCAGGAAGAGAAATGCATGACTACAAAGAGAGACAGAAAGTGAAAGGAGATAAGGAAAAAGTTATTAGTGTAATTTTTAAGCGTCAAAGCCATTGTGGGACTCTCCAGTCTAAGGAAATTCTGTATTTAAAAGAGTGAACCTCTCAAAATACATTTAACATTCACATTTTCACTACTGCTAAGTTTCTCTGATGGTCATTTTATACCACTGCTCATCAATGGAAAATACGGTCTGATATGCAAGCAACAGAATATTGCACAAGATCTGGTAAAATAAGGCCTCACATCAACAGGTAAGAACTTTTTTACAGTACTGAAGAATCTCGAGAAAATTTTAGTCCACTTCTGAACACTCATTATTTATCCAAAAGGGTGCCTTCTGCCTAACCTCACCATGAGGGGTTCTCCTTCCAGAGAAGGTCTTCACGGCGTTTCTCCCGTGGTCCTTTAAAAGTGCCATGCCTTTGCCCCCCGGATACCTCATTTCCCTGTGTGAGACAGTCACAGGACTGCAAAGTTTGTTTTTCTGTTTCATATGCTTCTTGGCTGAACAGCAGCTAGTAAGGGGTTAAGCTGAAAGCAGGAAGCCACTGCTGCCCCAGCAGAAAGATTGATTTGATCATTCTTCAGGGATTCCCTCTTGTATGAGTCACTGCTCAGACTGACTCCCCCACCAAAGGAGGCCAGGATAATGCCATTCCTCCAGAGACTACAACAGCTGAGGGCTAGCCCTGAAGACTGAAAGCTTGGGACTCATGCTTGGAAAAACATTCAGCAAACCACAATGCACTCAGCAGACTTAGGGAAAGCTGGGGGAAAAAAAAGGCAAACAAAAAGTGTTCTCAACCTCCCTGCACTATCCAATTAAGTATGCAGACTAGAAGGAATTAGACAAGCTCCAGGAGACTGCCTCCCGGCTTGGGGACTCTGCCTGAGTAAGGACTGGAGACATGAGTTGACGTAGTACAATATTTAAATTTTATACAAAAGATATGTTCTCTTTATGAGCTCAACGATCTATTACTTTGATCTATTACTCTGTAATAGCTGTGTTTGGCTGCTACCTACTAGGAACGTGATTTACATTCCAAATTCAAAAACAAAAGTGGTAACAGCAGCAAAACTAATTAATGTCTCCAGCTAATCACAGAGGTTCATAACCAGCTCTCTAAGAGAAAGAGAAACTATGTTGGTGTTCCTTCTCTTGACCTACTTCACTGATGTTCAAGAGCTGAAAGGGAAAGAAACACCCCGTGCTGATTTACAAAAGTGAAGGCTGCTAATGCTTGTCCATTTGACGTTAAATACAGTGACTGTTCAAAAATCCAGCCAGAGCAGTCTGCCACTAAGGTAATGACACATTGCTCTTGTTTGCTTCCGATGCATCGAGGTGAGTGACACAGCATAGCACACAAACCATGGAAGCCTTAAAAATTGCTCAGCCCAGATTAGCCAGCAGCTTTGCTTTTTGTGTGTCATTTCTACTGACACAATTATTGTGGCTCCTAGAGATGCTACACACTGACTCTAAGGGCTCAGCCCCTGCAGGCTATACTGCCCTGCAGCTGCAACAAACCTACAGACCACTAAAAAAACCCAGGACCTTAAATTCTGTAATTGAAAGCTATACACTGAATACCTGCTTTAAGTGTACCTAATGCAGTATTAGGAATATAGGAGTAGGGACAATGTTTAGATCCATGCTGTGGTGCCTGCTGTGGGCAAGCAGCATCACCATCACAATTCTTCAGAATGCAACACTTAAAAATTTTCCAACTCAAAAAAGGAAGAGGAAAGGAAATAAGTATTAAGGAAGGCACCCTTTAATGTGGTTTCCTTCTTGTAATGAGAGAGACTGAGGACTCCTGACCTCCTGACATGTCACACTAACCCAGTTCTGTGTAGTAAAGGAAGTTTAAATATAAATAAAGTAGACATTAACTTTCTTCCCTCCTGTGTGGGAACACAGAGAACTCATTTTCTTTTTTAATTGCAATACCACCTTTTTCCTATATTTTTAAATTTTCTTAAGAAACAAAAAGAATATTTCTACTGATGTCACAGCCACCCTACTGTGTGTGCTGCAATGCTTGGGGTTCACAGAAATGTGCCAATTGGCTCTCCCTGAGAAGCCAAGGCATTACCTCTGCCCAGGCACTTTTGGCAGCTTAAACCACCTCAACACAGGGTTCTGTTGGGGAATTTCAGGGGTGTCTTCTGCTTTTGTCCTGAGCTGGCTGAGCCTAAAGACACGGGTATCTTTGCCTCCAGAGCCTCCCCTGCTCTCCCTGACATCCTGCCCCATGGCTCATGTGGTGCCGGCAGGGGCTGTGGCAGGAGAGCAGCGTGGGAACATAAAGGATTTAACACAAAGGGTTAAACAGGCCCTGTGTCAAAGCTGGTGCAGGCGGCCTGAGCAGTGCCCAAGATTGTTTTTAGTTCGGGGGAGGGGTTGGGGGGGGTTCACTTGGCAGCTGAGGAATTCATAGCTTCTGCCAGCGCCAGGGAAACCCTTTCCAAAACAAGACTCAAAACTATCCTTAGCAGTCTCGTTTCAGAGCCTGACTTTGATTCCCAGCTCCACTGCACTGCTTATTCCCGCGGGGGGGATTCACACCCATTACGCACTGTCACCCTGTGATCCACCGCTCCTGCACGCACATCCTGCTCCAGCCCCAGCTCCCATTCCATGCCATTTTCCCTGTTTCAGCCTGGCCTGCCACTCTTCTCCAGGAGAACCACCACCACAGCACCGCAGGAACAGCGCTGGGCGAGGGGAAGTTGTGTTCAGTCCTTCCCTCAGTCCTCGAGGTAAACCTGTCCTTCAAATGAATGTGTGTGCTCCAAGTCCTCCTCAGCCAGAGCCCTGTAAACGCCAATGGGAGACACAGGTGCACACACACACCACTGGCAGCACAAATTACAGAAATGTTTAAGAAGATGCACCGTACTGCAGGCTTTAGGGGGACATGGCACCAGAGATTTCGAACCCCTCTCACAGGTACTGCCTGTTACACTCGTGGTTTGCTACAATAAACAAATGCCAAAGGTTGACTTTCGATAGCTCTGTCGTCTACCTGTAACTACAGCTGCCACAGTGTGAAACCTCAGCATAAAGGCATGGCTCAGATCCTTTCCACAGCTTTGCCCAGTGACATGGAAAACGTATTATGTGTAGAAGAAAATGTCATTACCGTATTTGTGCTTTCATCATTTGACACAGATGGGGTGGAGGGGAAGGCAGATTGGAGCCTTGATTGAAAAGACATACCTGGCGCTTTCTCCACAAAGATGACTTTGGAGTCTTGCAGAAAGTTATGACCAGTCAGTACCATTTTCTTCCCTCCAGTAACAGGAAAACTGTCAGTACTTTGCTTCTCCACCAGAGGCAGTTCTTGGGCAGATCTCTGAGCTGGAGAGTTATAAAGAAGATTTAAAAAAAAAAAAAAAAAGGCAACCACAAACACACAAAAAAGTAAATACTGCATTAGTAAGTAACTTAATGCTTACCCTCACAAGGTAAGCTGAGTTTGATACATAAACAAAGGTCACAAGGTTGACAGGAAACATGGTTCATTTTCAAGTGCTTTGATTGTAAACTATAGTCTTAAAACAGCAGTACAGATTCAAAAGACTCACAAAGAACAAGTGTTCTAAAATGCAGCTTGATACGTACTATATCAGGAAGTGTATTTTTATGGAAATTCATTTATTTTAAATAATTTTCTCTCACTCTGTGTCTAGCATATATGCTGTGTGTGTACAAGGCACACATGACAAGGTAATTATGTGTGTCCAAAATTTGTTTCAGTCTGTATACACCCTATTGTCAATTCTGCAAATTGTCTTGTTGCAGCAGCAGCAGCAATGGCCCTTGTGATTCAGCACCAGCTCACACTTTAGAGAGAGTCTTTCCAAAAGAACCTGAGTACCCAAGCACACATGGATCCATGGAAACTCAATCTGGTATCCTTGTGGCACAAATCTGGGACATGAAGTGGGACATGAAGGGAGTGCTGTTTCAAGGGATGATTTTATCCAAGTTATATGGTTCCTTCTGGTGTCACATGCACTAAGAAATTTACAAAGTTTTTGGCACCAGCTTATTCCACATTCTGCACTGGAAATAACACTAGCACTTCTTTTTTTCTGTTTTCCACTTCCTTCAGTGAGTATGTGCCATGCTTGTGCTCATTACACAACACTCAAAGCTACAGTGCCCTGACACAAATACAATCAGCTTCACATTTAGTGGCTTCTTGAGCCTGGCACCTTGCACAGACCAGTTCAGGATAGATTCAAACTGTTCCCTATCCTGCAGTGTAGCAACAGAAAAGCACTCATAAACTTCAACCATTAAACCATGACTCCTCATATTTCTTGCTCTGCCCTCCAGCATGAATGGAGCTAGGAACGGTCAGACCTTCCTTCCCATTTCCTCTGCCAGAGCTCACCCCTCACATACCTGCCAGATATTAAGCTTCCCCCCTTCTCTGTCAGCATCAGAAAGATACACTTTGTGGATGGAATTCAACAAAACCTTAAAAAATTGCTTCAATCCATCCAGCTAATCAAAACAGCATTGGGAGTTAGACTAAAATTCAGCTTCCACCACTTATGCTGGAGAATTAAAGCTACACAAAACAGATACATTTTGTTTTGTGCAGGGGAGGCTGATGATGCTTACAGATAAAAAATTATATAGGTATCTTTGAAGGGTGTCCCAATGTATCTGATAAAATACAGTCTGTACATTTAAAGCAACCCCAGTGCAGAAACCTGGTTTCTGGAAGTTTTCGGAAGCCGCAGGCCAGTGTGTCAGCTCTAGTAATACTGCTAGCTCATTATCAAACGGTCTGGGGTTTTGTTTGCTGGTTTTTGCTTTATGATGGGGAGAGAGAATGAATAGGACATGAGAGATGTTTTCCAAAACTTCTACAGCAATTACTGCTGTGATAAGAAGTCACCAAAACCAAAGGCCCTGTCACTCCCAGGTCTACTATTAGTTTAACTGTTCTTTACTTGTAAACTTGTGTTTTTCTACAGCGCTCGATGCACAGAGCCACGCATATCTTCCTAAAACACAGATATTCTGTTCTCAATGTAAACCACACACTTTTGGAAAGCAGATTAAAGCAGATTGAAGTTCACTAACTAGACAGGTAAAGCAAAACCAATATAGAGGGTGTTGGCATGGACAAAGACTGCACATGTGGCGGAAGTGTTAA
This sequence comes from Pseudopodoces humilis, assembly GCF_049639895.1. NCBI lineage: Eukaryota > Metazoa > Chordata > Aves > Passeriformes > Paridae > Pseudopodoces > Pseudopodoces humilis. Next base: position 94,379,500 of record NC_142200.1, on the reverse strand, counting down.
AAACTGTTGCAAACAGTTTTTAACACTTTAAACGTCTTTTAACTGTTTAAAGAAAGACTTTTAACCGTTTAAAGAAAGACTAAAAGACTTTAGACGTCTTTTTTAACCTTATTGATGGAAAAATTTTCTGATAATACCCAGCAAGAGGAGGATGTTTTCTGCTACTTACAGCACTCAATGGGGTTGGAGGCTACTTGCAAGGAGAGGGTCCTGCCATTGGCCTGTGGGATATGAACCCTGAAGACCAGACGCACACGTGTGTTCTTCCGACCGATGTCCGTCTCTCCCTTGCGCAGCTCGATATCAGAGTTTCGGAGCTTTAATATCCCAGCACAGTCAATGCTATCCAAAAGGAAACACAGGGCAATTCAATTCACTTCAGGGAGACACAAGTATGCGGTATCTTCCCTCTCTCCTGCATGCTCTCCTTAAAAAACTGTGCCTGGCACAACCCAATGACCAGGCTGAATGCAGCAGACTAAGCACTCCCAAGCAGCTGAGTTGGGGCTATCTGTAGCAGCAGGCAGCGGCTGCTGTAAAGCACACAAATTAAGGATGTTACTTCAGCTCCCAGAGGAAGAAAATCTAAAAGACCCTTCCTCCCCAACACATCCTGTAAGGATTGTAGTTAAAGAATAACCATAGCCCAAAGAAACACTGAGACTAGAAAAGTCAATGGGATGCAACAGCAGTGCAGGAACTGTTACTAACCCAGAATGCTGGGCTACTTAAAATTTTACTTGTTACAGCCAATTTGGACAAAAATCTGGTAAGATTTTCAATCTAGGGTGATGTCCTGAAATTTTTATTAATGAGCAGAGCTCTCTCTGAGGTCTGTTCTACTGTCAATTTGTTTGTGTTTCAATGAGTTGGAAATATTCCCAAGCTGAGCGCTGAGCTGATGCTCTGCATGAAAAAAACTAAACTCGGAGTCCTCTCCCCACATTAAGGAAAACGTGCTTTTCATCAGATACCTCTACTACAATTCCTGATCTCACTCTCTTTTTTTTTTTTTTAACTTTGGCTTTCTTCTGGATGAGTATACAAGTCAGGATTTTTGTCAAAGTATTTTGAAAAAAAGAGTATTTCAACAGAAGAAGCTCCCAGAACAAAAGACATATAAACATACACACTCAAAAACCCACTGCAAAAATACCTCTGCCTTGGCCATGACTACAAAGCCTACATGGCAATTTCTTCTGGGTACTGGTCTCTGGCATGCATTTTATTACATTGAATATGCTTAGTTAACTTTATTTTGCATTCAAAGAGTTTAATTTCCCCTCCAAACCTTTGAAGCTCTGTTCTGAAGCAAACTGCAAACAAGCACGATGGCAGCACGATTTTGATCTGCATTTTTTCTAAAGTATGGATTTCAGAATTTAAAAAATGCCCTTGCTGATACGATCAAAGAAACTAATGAAAGTAGTAAAGATTCCCAACAATGCATATTAGCAGATGAAGCCATAAGAATTATAGACTATTTGTACCCATGTCAAGATTCTATGCAAAGATCCATAAAATATGGAAAAGTGCATTTCTCCATTTTGTCTCTCCTATAGCAACACTTGTAAACTGAATAATTAATTGACATACAGTTCATACCCAAATATTCAGAGAATAAAATGTATTTAAATTCAAGCTTGTAAAGTCATGGACATTTAAATCTGAAGTCAAAAGGAACAGCTAAATGTGCAAAAGTTTAAATGGGCAAATGAGCTCTGGTGTTTCACTGAATCAAGGCCTGAACACATAAAGTGCGAGAAAAGTCCTTGGCTCCAAATTTCAGTTCACTGGTAGTGCTACATGAGGTTTCAGACTACTGACATGTAAGGCTTATATATGCCAAAGCATTGTTTGTGATTCTTGAGTGAGATGTACTACAGTCTGGCACACACTCCAAAAAAATATTCAGCTTGGCTCCTAAACTGGGTACCTTACCTTTATTTCAGGGAGAAAGATGAATGAAATGACAATAATGATCCTAGATGGCCAAAAATGTGATTCAAACTGGATAAATAAAGGGCCAGATAAATACTGTGTGGGTACAAATCGGTGAAATTTTCTTAACCCCAGTGCAGCCCCACCAGCTTACGAGGGCAGTGAACAGGGCCAATAATTTTGAAGGATTGTCATGACTTTTAACACAACGCACTCAGAGAGATCCTCAGGTCTTGAGTGATTACTCTAAGCCCAGCTGGCAATGCAGCTGAACACATTCTGGCTCTTCTATTTACATGAGGCACTCCAGCGCGTGTTGTACATGACACTGCAAACCAGCTTCTAATAACTGCTCTGTGCGGAAGGACTTTAGGTGTCTGATAGCATTTTCCACTTTGTTAAGGTATGGAAAACTGTATGAAAAACAAGGAGTGAAACTGTGATTTTCCTGAGGTATTTTGTTTGGCAGAGGTCAGGATTTCTTGCTTGCTACCTTCCTATATATACACACAAAGGTGCATGCACGTATATATAAATATGAATACGTTTATATTTATACACAAACACACACCAATAGCTGTACTTGCACACGAGCACACAGAAATTCCTCCTAAGGCAGATACCTCGGATAATGATTAGGATGATTTGAATGAGGGGGGAGACAACTCAGATAAGGGGCTAGGTTGATTTGAGGGAGGGGTACAGAGAGGACAGGATTAAATAGCGTGGAAGGTCTCATGTATGTCACACTATTTTAAGCTTTATATAACATCCTATAATGATGTTTACGGATGTTTAATGGATCTACAGGGCACTTAATTATCACTCAGATATCCTAACATATCCATGCCTGCTTTTCTGCATAGCACTAAACTTAGCCCAGTTTAACAACTCAATCTGTAAACTGCATCACCGTCGAATAAAGGTTCTCAGAGGTATCTCTTCTCAGTTCTGGAAGATTTGCTTGTAAACAAGTGCCATGAAAAATGCTGAGTTTTATTATGTGAGAAATGAGTGGTTTTATTTGTCTCAGAAAAGCCACGAGGGTACTTGGAAATGCTCTCTAAGAGTTTCCTTTGACATCCAAAGATAAATTTTAATCAGCTCTGTTCCTTGCGCTAGTGCGTATAGGAGCAACAGGTGTCATATTTAGAAACTAAATGCAGGAGCTGAGGTAGGAGATATTTACAGCTCAGTAACCGAGATACTTATTTTAAATGGCAAATAAGCACATTGGCTGAAACTCTAGAATGAAAGCAAATCAGTTGTCATAAATATTTGTGAAGTTCATTTTGCTGTTAAGATGATTAGAGGCAATTTGTCTCCGCAAAGTTGTGAAAACCTACTATTACAGAGAGAAAAGTAGGGGAAGAAAGTAAAAAGACAGGGAAAGGAAAATTGTGTATAAAAAGAAAGAAACAAACCCTAAAGAAATTAAGTAAGGTGACCAAGACGAAACTGCTAGGAGTCAGATATGGTGCCTTGGTCTTACATTGCTCTCATGTTGTTCTCTGGAAGAAGTGGAATTTCCAGGACTTTGGTGTTGGAAAGTATTGTTTCATGGCTGGTGGTGGAAACGGTCTTGCCGGTGATCCGGTGAACCTGGTAGAAGGCATGGGGTCGCAGCAGGCGGTCGTCTGCAGTCCCAATGAACAGCTGCAGCGTGAGCGGCTCGCTTTCTAAGTAACCATGGAGCTGGCAAGAGAACAGAAAACGCCCACTGAGCACCACGCACATAAACTCCTAGGAATCAATTAAATCTTTATAAGCAGGAGAGCCTAATTCAAGGAGAGAACTTGTGACAGGTGCTATGTGTTAAGTCCCCCCTTTCCATTTTTCCTGTAATGTAATATTGGTACAATAAAAAGGTGCACTCACAAAATGTCTCATTATCCTAAAGGACCTGAGGCACTTTAGATGGGCTGAGCTTTTGAGCACTCCTGCTACATCCATGGAAAACTCTGCATAAATTCTGCTACAGTGTTCAGCAAAAAAACCACAGTGAACTTGATTTTCCTTCACAGTACTGAGGGATGCAAAACTGACAGAGTTTGCAAGTGGAAAGGAGCTCATCCTTCCCCATGCTTCCTGGGACATCCCTCATGCAGCAGCTTATGACCCGTCCCCCTCATTAGCTGATTTTTATGCTTGTAAATACTTCCTGGGACAGCATGGAGACAGATCACATATACATGATTAGTAGCTCACCATGTGTGTCAAATTCTTGTTATAATCACACAAAAATCTCATTGAAGCTCTTGGGCCTGGCTTGAACCTCATCCACATTACAGTGACTGCTCTGATGACCAGTCTTATTTCTGCCACAAGATGCAGAGGAAGCAGAGCCTGACCTCATCCACACCATCTCCTGCAGAAGCTACTCAGGGTTCTCACTGCTGTGGAATCCCCAGACATTGTCCCACTTATGGATGCTGCCTGACATTGGGAAATGAGTCTCACAAAAACACTTTTCTTGCAGGGGTTAGTGGTGAATCCCTGTCCCAAGAGAAGGGAGGATGCAGCAACTATAGGAGAGAGGAATGATGGGCAAGGTGTGCTGTCCCAGGACATGCCCCACCCTAGAGCAAACCTGCTTACTTTGTTGTAGGTTTAGGCTCCTCTGTGAATGGTTCAGGTGGGTTTGGGCATGAGTTGTTCACCATCACTGAATATAACAGATCAAAATTTATCATAATTTGGTGAGGAGCAACACTAGTTTTAAGGTAGATACAAGTTCAAAGCTAAATAAAGCTAAAACAAGTGGTGAAACCCATATATCAAATGCTGCTTATATTTGTATTTTGTCTGTTTTCACTCTCTTTAAACCTTACAAAGCAATTTCATGTTATCTCTCTATGGTATTTTACCATCTGATAGCAGGAATGCTATTAAAAACAAAGATCTTGAATCACTTTTACTCCTTGAGCCCTGCAAAATTCTGGTGGGTGCTAACAGGCCCAAAGTCCTTCCTCCACTATCAAACATGTTGAATGGCAACAGCAACTCATAGTGGCAAAGTTTCAGGTGCCACAGTGACCAATGCATGAGGAAGGGAGGACGATGAGCCACACCATTTTTCACCCCACACTTTGGTCAGAAAAGCAAAGAGAACAGAAGCATTTTTCTTTGATTTGGTGCAACAATTTTTATATCCTTACCTAAGGCACATGAATGCTGGGAGGATGCAGGGATAAGAGGAGGACAAGGCTCATTTCTAGTACTACACTATTTTATCAGCTCTGCATTCCTGAGACACTGTACGAAGGCAACTCAGAACCAGGGGCTTGTGACATGTTATGATATGATACAAGAGCTCCGTGATATGATATGATACGATACAAGAGTTCCATGCCAGCATTGTCAAATTGAAAATACATTAGTGGCAGATTGAAAATCTGCACTATCAGCAAAACAACAGAGAGAAAAGCAGAGCCATGCCTGTACACTGCCTTCAGCAGGATGCCACGGGCTGTGTATCTCCCTCCAGCTCCAGATGGAACACCCACTCCTACGGCCCCTGACACACACATCAGCATTGTGCTGCAAACAGAGGGATTCCTGGCTTTCTCCCCCAGAGACAGACATGCAGCTTCAGCTGCATGTGGACAATCACAGGTGTGCTCCTGGTACAGTCAGTGGCCACAGGGAAGCCACTGTCCTACTCATTTACCACCCTGTTCCCCCCACATGACAGCCTGGCTGCTCATTAATTCCAATGATGTGTGTGAGCAGGGCCGGTGAAGTGACCTGGATTTGTCCCAAGCTGATCTTCCCTGCCTCACCACTTCCAGAGCCTCAGCAGCAAAGCTTAGGTAAGGGAGGACACACAAGTTATCCCAGGGTATTTTTGGTCAAGACAGCACGTGGGTTTGCAGGGGGAAAAGTAAGACAGTGTGACATGCCAGGCAAATAAATTTCTATGTACTGCCAGCGGTCACTTCTCCAACTCGTCATGGAGGAAGCTTTTTATGGAGAGTATAAAATTAAAACAAACACATATTGAGTTACAAGGCTGCTTAAAATGTAAAAATAGACTAGCGAGTAACTCAAACCTCAATTCAGCAAAAGCAAAATTGCACACCAAGGTACCCACATGTTTTATTGAATGCGGGCAAAGAGGACCAAAAATGTCGGTCTTGCATTGGATTCTGCTATTTCAGGCTTTATCTTTAAATCTGAACTTGGCTCCTGCCATATCTTGTAACCTACTGCTGAGCCTCAGCTTGTGCTTTTCCCACAGGTTTCGTACCAGGAGGCAATCAAACACCCATAGTCTTCAGCTTTGCACACCTGCCTTCCCCTGAAAAGTGTTCACATGCTGGAAAATAAATAATAAGATCTCAGATGCACATTTTGCACTGTCTTTAAGTTTTGTGATCTTCAAGCTAAATTTATGTTTGCTTTTTTTAAAGGCCCTGTCCTAGAGCAGAGCAATACTTTGGTTTGGAGTCATTGCCCAAAGTCACTTACTCCCTGTCTTAGAAAGTGCCAGAAACATACAGAAAGGCTCATGTAATTTCTATATGCTTGATTTTGCTGTCCTCAAAATAAGAAAAATTCACACTCACGTCACTGTTACTGTCGTAAGTTTTATGTCATATTCTGTGTTAGGAAGCGACTGATCTCCAATTTGTATTTCCCTTTGAGCTTTACCCCTTGCATCACACTATTTACTTTTATATTATGTCACATAATTGCGTATGCCAACAGAAGCAATAAAAGAAAGCGATGCAAGGATTAACATTTAAAGGGGCACATGCTGTGAACGACTTATTTTAGATTATGCACCAAGTGCATTATTTCCATGACAGACAGTGTTGAGCCTTGGGAGTTTTCAGCACGCTGCAGATGTCTAGTGAATGGGAAAGATCCTGCTCACTGTCATCTAGGTGCAATAAGAATAGCCCACAGACCCCTCAAAACATGGGAGACAGGTATTATTGCCACATGTTCCTAAGTGAGGAGCAGTGGCAGTAAAAGCAGAGTTGTAGTACTTTAGGCTGTTAGGTTTGCCAGCAGTAAAAGGGAATATCAAACAAGATCATTATAAAATGAGATGGGGGGAAAAAGGGTGACTGAGCATTTTTCTTGGTGAGGAAAGATCTCACATGTTCATATCCATGCATATTTTCCATGTATGCTCTGGGGTACTGTACTTGGTGGAAGAGCGATTCAGTTTCCTGGCGTACAACATGGGATGCATGCGTCAGACACCCTATTTTTATCTTTTTCTCTGTGTAACATGGTCCAAAGCTCTTAATAACTCAGCGGTTGAGTACGGGTGACAAAGGTGCTCTCAGCTACAGCATTTATAATAAGGGATGTGTCTTTCTTACCAAGCGTGCTTTCCTTGGCAATACAAAGATCCAACTGGAAAGAGGTGTACTTTCCCCTGCTGTGGAACTGAAAAAGGAATTACCTGCAAAATAGGACCAGGAGTACAATATTTCTCAATGAGTTTCCCTTCCCAAATAAAGGCAGTGATACAGCAGTCACCTGGTTCAGTATAAAGGAAAGATGCAGGAAAAACTTAAATATGCAGATAAAAACTGTGTGGCCAAGTATTTGGTTTTGAAATGAAAGTAGGTCATATTCTCTTGTTCTGACCAATCACTGACTACTCTGCTCTTTTCCTCTTTGAGCAACACTGTTAAAAATACTTGAACTCATCTCAAATTACATTTTCATTTTTATTGTCTGAAGCTGCTAAGATCAAAATCAGACTTAATTGCAGGCCTATTACACACTCCTCTAATTCTATCAAAAGCAATGCAGTCACTGGTAATTAACACCAGAACAGGACCGATCACAGCTAAGCTCTTCGTCACCTCACATCGTCTTATGCAAGCGTGAGGAAAAGGGCTGCACCGGCTGAGCCACCGCATCAAGCCTTCCCTGGGATTCCTGCACCTCTCCGTCATCGCTTTCCCAGCGCTATCTCCCACCAGCCTCTCTTGATTCTCACCAGTCGGCCGCTGCTCATCTCAGTGCAGGGTGGCAAAGCAAACCCCAGCCTTTTCCCAAGGAGATGCACTGTGTGCTGGGGCTGGATGTTTTCATGTGTCCAGATGCCATGGCACTAAACACCTGGAATCTTCCTCCAGTGGCCAGTGAAGTGTGAGGGAAACAGGGCTGTCATCTCTCACAGCCATGAGCTGACTGCAAGGAACTATCTGATTCAGTCCTACAGCTATGATGACCTCTGGTTTATCACAGAGGTGAGCCTATTGAGGCTGCCTGGATTCCAAATGTGCGCCTGGTACATGTCTATTAAATCTGCCAATTGGAATTGAACAGACTTGGAAAACAATGAGCAGAAGGAGATGAGGTGTTTCGACATAAGCGCTAGGGGAAAAAAAGAAAAAAAAGCAAAACCTCCCCAAACCTTGCTACAGTTATTAAATTTTGAGGAAGTTTTGCAAACACCACATCCAATAACTCAAATGCTATTTTCAGTTTCAGTGGTTATTCTACAGTCTGTGAGGAAAACGTCTATTATTTAAGCCACAGCATTTATTTTAAGAAACGCAGTTGAAATATTCTGCATATTCCCTTTCCAAGTGCTTTATGCTTTTGGCATGCCCAAGCATCTGTTGAAATGCTCAGAAAGCTACCTGTCATAACAAGGAGCCCTCTGTCTGGAGAGGCTCCTGGAGGCCACCGAAAGAATGGTCCTGTTCTCACAGAACACATCAGCCAGGTACGCCCTCAGCACCGCCCATGACAACAGCCAGGAAGAAAGGGAGCTGTGCTGTGTAATAGCTTTCAAGGGTACCTACTGGGCACTTGGGCAAAGGACTGTAAAAACCCTACAGTGGTGCATTCCTCCAGACCCGGACTCTTTTGCAAATATATTAAACAAACATTGGGGTATAATTTAGGGCTTAGCCTGTCCCAGTGCATTAAAGGCTGAGCTCCCACTAATAACAAAGCAAGGCATGACCAGGGACTTAGTATCCACTCTCAAAACCAGTCAGCAGCTCGTGCTTGAGACTCCTGAGGCCTGTAGGAGCTGCCTCCTTAATGAAAATGATTTGCCAAAAAAACGCCAAAGGGAACATCCGTATCAGCAATACCTCTTGTGTGTGTGCCTGGCTTCTTATGTTTGGTATATACTAAAGACAACAAGTAAATAGACTCAAAAAATATGCCTCTCAAAATATTAAGAACAATAAGTACTTATCTGACCATGTAACTGGTTGCAGCAGGTACCACAGTGCTTATGCTCAGCAACGCCTTACACATCCATCTGTCCCATTTGCGTTTCCAGAACTGTTCAAGGAATACCTGAGTCAGTCTGGTGAAAATCATTGGGGAGACTAACAACCCAGTCTGGTGTAAGGGGACTTCTTTCCCTTTTATCCTCAGCAATGTTTTGGAAAGCAATTGCAATGCTTTCAAAAATGGTCAAACAGAATAAAATCTATAAAATAGGGACATTTTAAAGTCAAGAAAAGTGCTGCTTGTCTCTTTAAGCTAGAGCTTCAGAGCTACACACTAAATAGCTTTATTGCTAACTTTTTCAAGCACCAGTTTGTTTGTTTTTTTCAGGAATTGCACATGATGAATGATAAAATGAAATGAATTGTCATGTTTTAAAAGTGTACCTAATATACAGCCTCCATAAAATACCATCAGTGAGTGCTTAGTGTCCTGGCTTTTTAAAATCAAATCAAAGCACAAGCTGTTTAAACTATGAAGAAAGTGTACTAACATTTTGGATATTGGTTTCAGCAGTTAGCACCAAGCATGCATAAAAATAGTGTCTTTAATCTGATTTTCAAGAAAAAGAGTTTCCTTTCGGCTCCCACACAGAAGCCCTGGAAGACGTAAGCCACTGCATCATGGGTTTGAACGGCAGGAGGGAAAAGCTGATCTTGCAGGCAGTGACTGTCATGTGAAGCGCAGGCACAGGGGGTGAGGTCAGGAGACCAGGGCATCTATTCTGGTGTGTGCTGCAGAGATCCTGCCCGACCTTCACCTGGGCAGCCACCGAGCTGCCCTGCCACCATGCCCCCAGCTGAAAATGCTCAGGAAGCTGCTGCTGAATGCTCAGGGAGCCAACACCCTATGCGCCTCTGGGAAAAAGAGTCAGGAAAAGACTGCCCCGTTCATCGCAAAATTCCCTAATACCTATTTTGACCTGGTTTGGCCCTTAACTTTTTTTGCTGGGGGAGGTCTGAGAGAAAAACACACCTCAGATGCCCAGAGGCGGGGGACTGTAGCAGCTCTCCTCTCGAGCTCCTCTCCCAGATCCCAGGTGCCATGGGAACTGCTTTATGGAACTCCCCTTGACCCCTCTGCTCCAGAGGGAAGCTGATCCTGCAGATCAGGGGTGTACTGCATGCTAAAGGGCAGCAGCAGCAGCAGGGCACAAGCAGGTAGCTGTACCCCAAGCCATAAAGCAGGAGCCAGGGAGGGGCTGGCAGCCCCTACTCTGGGGATTCAGGTCCCACAGGACAAGGAGCAAGCAGCCCTGGCAGTGCCAATAAGGCAGACAGGCAGCATCAACAGAGCACCAGCAAACCACTGAGGCACACGTCTTGCTTCGTGTGTTTCAGAATTGCTGTCTCTTTCCAGCTGTTTCTCTCCACCTTCAAGCTCACACTCTGCAGGTGTACACCTTTCAGTCACTGCCATACCACCTGTCTCTTTCCACATCTCTACATGCAGGTCTTTGCGTACCTAGGACTGAGCGAGGCACATCATCCTGAGCAGGAAAACCTTCCCTTTGCCAGCAGCCAGGGAAGCAATAGGGGGTGCTGGTTTTTTGGATGAGGTGCACAGTTCAGCTCCAGACTCTTTGTCAGTGACTATTCAGGTGCTAAACTTGGTCTGCCCAGACACTCCTGTGAGAGCACAAGCCAAAAAAAGGGAGCATTTTATTCAGAACAGCAGAGCAGACAGACTTCAGAATGAAAAAATGAAACACAGCAAAACAGAATAACCCCTCAAAAAACAACAAAACAGAAAATAAAACATTTCCTTAGGAGCTGAGATGACCCTCTGGCTGCGACAGATTTTGCTGTACTTCATCTGATGCAGTTAAGCATAAAAAGAGAATAAATTATGCTCTGTGCAATGAAATATGTTACTAACTCACAGTCCTTCACTTAAAATAAAATTGTAACAGGAATTCCTACAGATTTTTGTGCTACTTTCAGGATTTATTTTTTCTTCCTGAAAGTGATTTTCCTTGGATTCACTCAAACTCTGTTTTAAGATCCAAATGTAGTCAGAGCTGGTCCACAAATAAAAATAAGATGGCTTGCTCCTGCAAGGGGCCAACCCTGGGCCAAGGACTAGAGCTGGATGGGAGAGCAGTGAATGGAAACAGCAGGAGTGTGTTTTATGTGGCACTTTCTAGTGCTGCCACTTGGACCTTAACTCAACAGAGCAGCAAAAGAGCAGCTGTTCACATCATGATGAATAAAGATCTATATAAAACTTCCAGCTGCAAATACACTGAGGAATTATTAATCTTAATGTAATAGAGATGCTGTACACTCAGGCAGTGGCTCACAAGTAATTTCAGTCTCTATCCAGGGAAAATCAGCCTTCGTGGCTGCTGGCTCTCGGCAAAGTCATGGAATCTCCTTGTCTAAACAGCCGCAAGACGCTGCTCCCTATTTCTAGGAAGGATTTTCCTCCTTAAAAATACACAAACCAAAAAATCAACCCGTGTCATGCTCCTCCTAAAACTGTTACACCCACAAGAGGGATGCCCATCAGGAAAGGAGTTACTAATGGAATGAATTTGTAAGTCCTGGGCACCTTATTCACTGGGACGCTGAGAAATCATTACTGCTCTCATGACATTTTCTACCACAAGACGATAGAAGTGTTCTTCCCTTCTATTGAGTTTCTACTTAAACATTTGCTTTCAGCATCCATCATGGTTTTCAGTTTGGACAGTCATACCCATGGCCATGCCTGGGTTAAAAAAAAAAAAAAATAAAAAATATCACAAGAGCCCTGTAGAAGGAATTTATCACATGTTCATAGGCCCATACCCTGGACAAGCTCATACTTGTGAGCCTGCCTTTCGCCATGCTGCTGACGCACCGCTCGCACCCAGCACGCTCCTGTTTGTGGTGAGCACAGGCTGGCCCAGGATCCTCGGGCGTGTGTCAGGTGCCATCAGCATGATGCCCTTCACCAGTGCCCATCCCAGCCATGCTACAGCGCCACTGCCAGCATCCCTCAGTGACTCCTCCGATCAGAGACACACCCTCAATGCCACGTTTTAACTCGGTGGCTCACGAGTGCTGCAGCAACTGCGTGACTTTGAATTCTCACCCTTGTGAATTTGAGGACAATGGGGCACCCATCTACCCACAAGAGTTATCTGATTAAGGGCCAATGTTTTTGAGGTGCACATCAAGATTAACACTGACTCATATGGGACAGGGACAACAGAGTTTCAGGCATAAAACTTTTGGAATTCACAGACACCAGTGAGACGATATTAGACTAGAAATGGCTGCCTTTCTCCTCAATTTTAACTTCTCTCCAAATGACATTTATTTAAACAGCTACTGAAGACAGAAAGCTGGGGCTATGTTTAAAGGCTTTATCTCTGTAAATATTTGGAGAGCTATAAATACTGAGCCATATTCATAATATGAATATTGCACTTACTGTTCTGTTGCCATGAAAATTACTACAGATGGACTTCCAACTCTTAATTTCTCTATTTGCCAAGTACTTGTTTAAAAAGAAAAAAAAATATAAATCTTATGTGAGACATGTTGCTATTTAATTAGCCAGTGGAGTCAAAAGCCACAGCACAGAGCAGGAACTAAACACCCAAGGGTGGAGGCAGACAAAGCAAGTAGTGCTTGGTATACAGCTGTATGCCCCAAGTGAGACTTATTATAATCAGACAATCCATGAATCAAGCCCTGCCTGCTTTCTGTGTTTGGGGAAAGGAGGGAGCAGGGAGGCTGGCTGAAGGTCTGAAATAAACTCCTCACTTCTTCTGAAAGTCACATGAATACTGATGGCTTCCAGCTTTCACAGTACTTCTGTCCATTTTTGGCTGGTGTGGTTTTGGTTTTGGTTGTTTGTTTGTTTTTTGGATTTTTTGTTGTTTTGTTTATGGGGTTTGTTTGTTTGAATGTAGGAATGAATTCAAAGAAGGAAAACATTTCAAGGCATTTTATAAAAGTGCAAAGCAAGGATGTCTTAGATGAAGGTGCGGTAAGCTAGGCAAGGAGTGATCAAGTTCCTATCTCCAGCACTGCCAGAGAGTTTTTGCCTTATCAGAGATCATGACTTGATTAGAGCAGGAAAAAAAAAAAATCATAACTTTTTACATATTTCCAGACTTCTTTGTTTAATCAATGTGTGCTTCATTCTCCTCACAAAACAAAGCCAGGAGACCAGGTACCCTTTCTTTACTATGAAAATTAAGTACTAACAGAGCCCTGGTTCCAATCCTTGCACAATTTACAGCCATGTTTCTTGGGGAATAAAGCAGATTATTGCAATCCCACTGCTCTTTGGAGTCAGAAAAGTGCCATCTGCATGTGTATGTTCATTAAGACAGATTCTGCTTCTGCTTTTTCAGTCCGATAGAAGTGGTGCTGTCACAAGCACAAGATTCATGAAAATGCTCTTTGTGACTCCTGTCTCAGAGCAGAAGGGGGTAGTGGCTCTGCCTGGTCACTTTACACTTCTGGTCCTACTCTACTTCCCCAAACCACCTTTGATCCACCTGCTGCTACAGCTCTGATTATGCCGCAGTTTTATCTGAGAGCATGTCTTCAATAGAAAGCTTCCAAATGCAGCAATAAAAATAGGGCAGGTATATCTTACAGCTCTGATTCAAGGTTTTGACCTTCAGAACAGCCTGATTAAACTATGAGAAATCTAGAGAGATTGGATTCCACACTGTAAGATGCTTGAGGGTGATGCCATTGGTTGATGTCACTTCTTTTATAAATGAAAAAAAAAATCCCCAAAACCAAATGGATGGAATAGACAAGACTGACCAATGAGCATGCCATGAGGTGCTCTGCCACCAGTGCTACAATGAACTGAAAGGCTTGAGATCTCCAACTGTAAGTAAATAAAATAAGCATGAAAGACATCTAAATAAACTTTCTCAACATACAGGGACTATTTTCAATCAATCATTCTAAATATTGTCACATTGAGTAACATTATTTAGCAACAGCTGTTGCACTAGAATTTCTGACTTGAATACTGACAAGCTAACACCACAACCCTACTTAAAGCCAGTAAGATGGTCAAGTAAAATCTTGCAAATATTAATAGCAGAACTTGCCAATAAAGCCTTATAGAGTAGCTTATCTGATGCTGCAAAGGGAGGAGACTGCTGCAGTCAGTGGAGCAGGATGTCAGTGCATGACTGGGAACTGAGGAGGATGGTGAGGGTAACAATTTCTCTTCTTTGAAGGGAGGTATGATGAGGAGGTGATGGCAACCAGAACCTTGGTTTTTACACCTAAAGACTGTCTCTCTACCAACCTGCAGACTTCGAACATGAGGCTCTAGTATGGGTCAAGTTCCAAGCCAGAGATAGAAATGCCAAGGTCTTCAAAGGCACTGCTCCTCCCTGCCATACTCCAGCCTTACCTGGGTATCCAACCTAAGAAGTACATCTCGGTCATGGCAAACAGGTAAGATCTTAAAGCCTGCTGTGAACAGTTAGAAACAATTGTACACAACACATCCAGTCAAAAGAAAAAGGGAAAAGCCAGGTGATTCATGCCACCTAACTTTTAACATGTACAGGCTAGACGACAACAGGGTCTAGTCACTTCAGCTGCCGTCACAGCCAGCAAAACGAGACAGGCACTCTGAAGGTGTGATTTACCCAAGCAGCTTCAGATGTTCACATCAGAACAAAATTAATAGCTCACTAACCTCTATACCAGCGAGCCTTCCCCTGATTACAGAGAGAAACCAACTACATGTGGCAGACATGTAATGAACCCTGAAATGTGGCCTTGTCCCTGTCACTTGCCCAGGCCACAGTTCAAAGCATGAGTGTCCCACAAGCCCGGGGCAGTGCTGAGAGGCACACGCCGAGCTTTATCGGAAGAGACACAGAGCAGAGCTCTCAGCCCCCACAGAGTCAGAGCCCACTACAGACACGAGGCTTGGCACTTCACCATCAGGTGTTTCATTTCAGGCAGCCACCCACAGCTTTCCACAGCAGGGGTACAAGACCATCACCGCAGACTGGTACTTTGCAGCCCTTTCCCCTCCCAGAGAGAAAGATCAAAGTCAGCTCCACCTCAGCTTAAATTCAGGCTCTGGCTTTTCCACCTTGACTTTAGGGGCTGGCTTTAGCCTGGTCCTGGAGTCAGCCTCAGCACAGGCTGGGCACAAGGTGTCATGGCCAGAAGACAGATGCTTGACCAGCTCTCTCTGCAGCCTCCATCCCTGTGTCTGTGATGGGACTATTCACCTCTCCCTCCCTTCCTCAGAAGGGTGTCACAAAGCAGCAGCTCATTACCCTGTAAAGACTGTAGCAACCCCCCTAGTCCCAGCAGCGCTCCTGACCTCTGCTCCAGAGCCCACAGGAAGTTCTGGAGCACCATCACATACAGTTTCAGTGGTCTTGCTGTTATCATTGTTTCAAAATTGGATTACATGCTTAAATCATAATAAAAATATAATCCTGAGCCCTATTCTTGCTAATGACCACTTATACATTCAATTCAAACATGTATTACACACCTTTTTCTACTACAAAAATGGAAAAGAGGATTTAATAATCGGAGAGCCCAAGGGCCAAATTTCATAATATTTTTCTTTTATTTTTACTCAAACTGGAGGAAGAAAAATGCTTTTATTCACCAGACCATTTTCCTACCATCTTCCATCTGCTATTACAGATAGGCTTACAGGTTAACACTGCCCTGTGATTAGAGCAACTATCCCTGTAAAATCTATTTGACCTAAAATAGTTTCAGGGATTTCATTTGGGAATGAAACTGCAGAGCCATAGCCCAGCTCCAGTATTTTCACTGCACTGCCTTGCTCTTTGTGAAGCCTCTCCAACCTGCTTCCATCTCAAGTGGGGCTCTTGCAGCCAGCAGTGGGGCTGTGCCAGTTCACATATTTTACGGTTTTCCTCACAAATGTGAGGAATTAGAAAATGAAGCTTTGATGTATTCAGGACATGTGCTTGAGATTACTTGTATACCTAGATGCTAGCACATGTTGCCTGCAAGTTGTTGTCCCTGGAAGCTCAAGTTTGCAGCTGTGGGCGGAGTTTGTGTACAAGTCTACAACTGTATGCGAGTTTGTGGTCAATGCCACTCTAAAACCTGTATTCAGTAACAACATTTGAGTCTATATAGAAGAATATTATATTATTGCAGGGCAAGAGCCTTATAAATAAGGCCCACACAATGAAAACAATGTCACTGCAAAAGAGGTAGTTGAAAATTAATTTGAAATCCATTTAGAAAAATATTTCAGGATAATTAAGGATTGATTAAAAAATGCCATCTAGAATTCTTTCTTTTTGTAACTGCTTATTCTGAGCAATTTTATGAGTTCCTGCACCTATGGGAGAGATTTACATATCTTATATAGTTGCTTGTCTTTTTATTTTTATTCTGATATGACAGGCACTAGCTAAATATTCTTGTACATATAAAAAGGACTGATCCATGCTGCATTTTGTTACAACCAGACAAAATACTCTTCACTGAAGAGGAGGTGTTACAAGATCTTAATATGGAATTTTGCAAGAGAAGGCAGAAATTTCTTGAGGTTTTGCCTTTTGTTCAACGAGTATTATCTTCTGTGGACTTTTCCAAGATGAAAAACCAAACTGATCCATACCAGTTACACTTCTTCAGCACTTCACAACCTTTAGATACGCTATTCCTGTTCAAGTCAGTAAGAGTTTTACAGCTAAATCTAACCCCACATGCTTTGCCCATATTCTCTGGTAATTTTGTCCTAGAAATGCAGACACTTGGTACATATATACAAGTGAGACTGTATTAAAACCCACAGCAGGTAGAAAATAATACGGCCCAGGGAAGTTTTGTTTTTGACTCTCCTCATAATCAAAGCTATGCACAAAGCACAATGAGGCACAGTAAATAAAGACATTTCACACAGACAAGCACGAAAATCTTCCAAAACAAAGAAAATTAAATTATCTTTCAACTAAAGAACACACTGCAATGAAAGACTAAATGAGCAGTTCTAATTAAAACCATGCTGTGAATCTCCTACTTTCCACCACAAAAAAAAAAATATCAGCTAGTATTTGTGCATATACAGCCACCCTCCAAAACCAGTCAAGCAGCTTTCCATCCAAACAATGCAAGACACAGCATCTCGGAGCTGTGAAACATATTGAAATTATTTCCATAGCAATCATAACAACAACACGTAAGGCCAGGATATGCAGGGAGGAGGGGTGGCAGTAGGAGCTCAGCCCCTCACTGGCCCCAGCGCTGCCTGCTGTCCCCGGCACGCTGCTGGGAGCGCCGCGCAGCATCAGTCTTCTTGCCCCACATCCATCCCGTTGCCCCACGGCTGCATCCAGTGCCCTGCTGCCCTGTGCATCGGTGCTCCCCTTGGCAATGGTCGGCCTCATCCAAAACCGGCACTCGCATCCCTTCTCTGCCCGTGCTCAGAAGCAAAGCGCTGCATCCCGGCGTGCGCATGCCGGAGAGCCAAGGCGCTGCCAGTCCTGGCTGCCGGTGAGCACAAGCAGCAACGTGCAAGCCCTGCTCAAGCTTCTTAATCCTGACATGTCACAACCATCTGAGGCTCAGGTGTCTCTGCTTGCAGTGCTAAAGCAAGCAGCTGCCTCAGGTGAAAACGCTAAGAGGGGGATGAAAACTCGAGACCAACCCTCTGTGCCTGAGCTGCACCGCGGCTTCATGCACAGCTCCTCTCTGAACAGCTCTCTAGAAACGAAACATGATCTCTTTCCCACTCCGCTCCCTTCTAGCTGTTTATCTGTTTGTGCAGTCACCGTGTGCTGCGGGCTTCCCGAAGGCGAGCCACTGTCCTTCCATGGGCAGAGAGTCGAGGGGATGGGAACGTGCGGCTTATTAAGCACAGCAAGTATGGGCATCCGTGTCCTGCACGGAACATGCTTGCTGATACTGCTGTTCTCCTGCCGGCACAGGGACAGCAAGCAGCTAAATACAGTAGTCTAAACTGCAGACTTAGATGACATGAAGAAAGGTACGGTTTGCCCAAAGACAGAGGAAAGTAATGGGAAGATTTTGCACAGTTATGGAAAGCTCAGCTTCAGTATCATCACATCTGACTTGCTATCAAGCCATCCATTAAAAGCTTCAGAGACTTCCTGCCCATTAGATGTGGACAGGCACAATGGTAACAGAACACAAACAAATGGCAGTCATCCTGAGGGATCCCAAAATCACAGGGACTGAAGGCAGAGGAAAAAGAGGATCCAGACAGTAGAATTCACCTGAAACCATCGAAAAGAAGTAGCAATATACAGGGAACCTGCAACTGATGCCCAAAAAGCATCGGATTTTTAAGAGGGAAAACCTAGTAGGTCTCCTGAAAAGCATCAAAGAGGCCTGCAAGAACAGAGTGCAGCTACTGCAACTTGCTCCCTTTTATCATGCTATTTTTGGGCTGTTTGCAGCCCCACACACTCACGCCTGACACCCAGTCTCTTTTAACACCTGTGGCAAGGCAGCAAAAATGTCTTACGCCAGATTTTGCAGCCGAGTAACCTGAGTGACAATACATTGCACAATTAATTGCCCATTAATCAATGTATTCTCGCTTAATAGAAAACTTAAGCACATATTCAACATCTAATCCCACTTTATTAAAGTTTAAGGACATATTTAAGTTCTTGGTTTCACTGTAATAGATCACATTGCTCCACCTCCCATATGTTTTTTTCCCCCTCTCATTATACAGAACTGGACCAGCAGTATTTCTACACGAGTAGGATTGCAAGTGGCAAGGGAGCAGTTCTCTTTCTCGTGAGGACTGCGGGTTTTCACCAGGATTCACATTTGGCTGTAACACCACGTTATCAGTGTCACAAGGAGCAAAACTCATTGAGGGAGACTCCAGAGTCTGTGACTCCCCAACATGTACCCACGCTGCGCCTGCAAGTGCTGTTTACTGCATTTGAAACCTAGGCAGCAGACTTCTAAATCCCAGTGTGCCTAAGGTCTGCATGCAAACCAAAAGCAGGAGTTCCTCTCCTTTATTGGGTATTGAAACATTAAAAACAGGTGTTTAAAAACTACACTACAAATCTGTCTGCAACCTATATTATTTTTACCATGTGTAAGTAAATTGATCACTAGCATGTTTCAACGGTTTCAGTGAAAATATGTAACTCCTGCTAAATTATTTCTTAAATGTGGAGGGAGGAGAAAGTTTATTTTGATTTGATTTCATTTGAAATTTTATTTGATGCACTGACAGCATGCAACAAATTTTACTTCTGTGTATGTATACAGCAGATGATGATCCAAGATGATCATCTGCCTTTCGTGGCATGTATCAAAGAAGATCTCAAGCTGTTCTTCACAAGGAAAGAAATCATAAAATCCTGCTCATAATGGAAGATGCAATGTACTTTGAGAGAGCAACTGAGTACTTGGACACCATATTTTCCACTGATTCAGCCTGTTAGTTGAAATAATGACTAATTAAAATGGAAATTCTATATTAAAACCATATATACTGATATTCCAGACCACAAGGTGTGTTACAGATGTAATTTTTTACTCTTCTTACATATAAAAATTAGAAAGTAAGAAACCAAAAATTCCATTGGAGTTAGCTTGGTGTAAAAGGGATCTGAAATGTGAACTGGCCCCCAGTATATCTTCATACAGAATGCAGGCAATATAATTTTAGTGAAATATGTTTTATGTAATTTGGAATACCCAGAAAAAAAAAATTGTTTGCCCTAAGATATTACTTTTAGGAATAGAGGACAGATGTCTAGTTCCCAAAGCAGACTTGTAAAAAATTAATCGCCTGCCTCATGCAGGTTAGCAGTATTTGGCAGGTAGGTTAGCTCAGCTCATAATGAAGCATCTGGCTTCTGGTAAAGCTACATTTTAATTTTAACTGTGTTTCATTTCAGATTTCGGGTGCATGTTAACGTGCAATAATCTGGCAAGTCTGGAGCAGATTTGCTGAGTGGTAGGTTTGGTGTAGGTCTTCTCAATTGCAACCAAAACTAAGCCAAGTGACAACTGTGGTTCATGCCCAGACCACAGCCTCACATATCACCTGAAACTCCATGAAAAGCTCTTTTAAATCCAGTTGTCAAGACTCCACCCATCCAGTCTTACTTTCTCAAAAATGGCTAAACTAAGAGTCAGCAAACCCCTAAGTGTGTGCTTGAATTAAGCAGGCTAAGTTGTCTGACTTCAGGAGAGCCCCAATATGGCTTTGAATGGAATTTGGTTTGAGTTTTGGAGTTTTGTTGTTTTGGTTTTTTTTATTTCAGGTCTGGTAATTTGAGGCAAGCAAATGATCTACCCATGTTGTATTCTTCCTTAGAAAAGTGGGTAGCCATTTCTAGCACTACTGGTAGCCTCTTCTGGCTAATCAGAAGCATCTGCAGCTTTGTCTCTTTCTGATTCTGTGACCAAGCAAGAGGTATGGCATCTGCAACTTTTAGCAGGAGTGATGCAATATTAAGCACAGGACAAAAAGGATGGAATGGGCCAGAAAAAGTATCACACTCTAACAGTGAAGGATGAGTCCTGATTCTCCCTGAAAAGTTGTAATACACATTTTAGAAGTACACTTCCAAAATTATGATGAATCGGCCTTTTAGACAACATGCAGAAAAAACCCTCTGTTCACAATGAAAAGTAAATGAGGAATCAGAGAGGACTAACTACACCTATGTTCTGCCTTTCTTGACCTTGCAGAGACTTCTGTCACACTGGCTGTAGACACTCAGAGTGCTGCTGGTTGCCAAAACCATCCTGACAAGGGAAGCAGAAAGGATGGCTCTGTGAGCAGTGCTGGAGATAAAGGTGACTCCTCTGCTTCCTCTCTAATCCAGGTGGTCTTTTCCATATCAACTGCCCCCAGAGGACAGCTAGAAGATAGCCCACACAGTGACAGCAATGCCACTGACTCTCTTATTGCAAAGAAGATGGAAAGGAAACCAGAAGATGCCAATGAAAAAGAAATTTGGGAGCTGATGTCATCACCCCCTTTCCCAAGGGAATGGAGACAGCACCAGTGGAGGAATGGGAAGGCTTTCTTTCAATCCTCTCCTTCCTCAAGGCCATAACCACTTGCTGCTTTGCCTGCAGCCACTGAGTCCAAACTGAAGGCAAACCTAGGGCTGAAGCTGTCAGGCTGGAAAGCCAGATTGAACATCTCAGCACGCTAACAGCCGGGATGTGTACTGTGGCGTCCATCGTGCTTAGCGTGGGCAAGGCATCATTTGTAACAGAGAGCAGAGTGTATCCCCCAAGCACTGGCTGATGGAAACTTCGTTTTTCATTTGTAAAGGGCCATTGCATTAAACAGCAGAGGCCTGTCCCCAGGATGGCTCATAAATCAGAACTGAAGTTGCATTATCAGGGTCATGAAATCTTCTCCAGCTGACAGCAGCATACTTTCCAGGATGGCTCCCTTCTGGACTTACCCTCCTCAGGGAGGCCACAAGTCAGTGATACAGCTGTGCTTGAGGAGCTACTCCTTGGGACCAACTTCATGCGAAACCCAAAAATGAAGAACTCTTTCCTTTCCAAAATACACTCTCATAACAACAAAAAAAAAGAAGTGATGAAAAGCTTTCAATGGGCATTCTTCCATTTGCTGGATTTATAGAAGCAATAGCAGCCTTAAAACATCTGCCAAATCATTCTACTTTTCAGTTTTGATTATCTGTCTGCTAGTTTGAGGTTTTGCTTTAACTATACAGATGCAAGAAGTGAGAAAGCCATTCAGCTCAGATTTATTCTTAAGAAGTACCGGCTGTCTAAAACAAGGCTGTAAAGTGTAGGCTCCCTGTCTGGTTTGTTGTGTGATTGCACGGCTTTGTGCTATTAATTGCAACCTGGCTAACAGGTGCTTGCCAATGTCTTTATATGTCCACCAGAAGGAGGGATTATATTTCCATCTGAACAAAAGGGTGATGCTGCCTTCTAAAAAGAAGCGAAGAGTAGCACAGAGAGGAAGTCTGCTGTGGCATGATGATTTGAATCACTGCTTACTAACAAGAATATGCCCTCTGCTCTGACCCGATACATCCAGAGAGGGAAGGGGAAAGCAGCTAACACTAATTTTTCCACATCCTCTCCTCTTGCTCAGGTGTCAGATGGCCATGAGCTGGACCCACCAGGGTCTGCTTTTTTTTTTTTCTAGCCCCCTTGACTCACTCAGCAATGGTGGAAGCTCTGTAGTTTAAAACAAACTTGCAGCAGTGGGGACCCCTACCAAGGAAAGCACTTATGAACACACAGCAGGTCTCTTGGCTTCCTTACACCTTCATCTTCTTCCTGTCACCAGTGGTGAACACCTCTTTCCAGTCTTTTCCTTTAGCTCTTCAGTTCTCTCGTTTCCATCTAGCCTTCTGGTTATCACAGGACTGTCTGACCTCGTGCTGCTGACTGTGAGTCAAGTGCATGAGAGATGCTGTTCAGTGTGATGCGCCTGAAGTTACACTGCTTTGCCAAAGAGGCTTTCTGCTCCCCAGGGGAGCAGAAAGGTATAAGCAAAAGGTATTCTTTGCTTATAGGTCTGAAGATGAAAGGGCTCTGGCAGATACCTGTGGTGGCCAGCACCTGCACTGGGACTTAGTGCTTGTTATCTGAAAGCAACACAACCAACTGATCCATGGGAAGCAAACAATAAGACACTCCATGTGCTGCTGAGGTGCACAAGTGACTCAGGGGCATGTTGGTGCCTAGTTAAGGTGATGTGGAGATGTACAAAAAATACCGAGGCAGTGACTGTCATGGAGGAGAGTCTGACACTTGTTAGTCATAAGGGGATTAAAAAATCCCAATGTATGCCTCAAGGCCTTTGAAAATCAGACCTGAAATGCCTACACGAGACCTTGTCAAGAAAGGATACAGATGACTCCAGTAAGCAAATCTCCTGGCATAGACAGCATTTTGACTATGTACATCAGCAGACAAATCATTGTGTTTTGCCTGTAAAACAAGGGAGTTCAGACTATTCAGCTCTTCACAGGCTCAGATGAAATTCTGTGTTGGAGCACAGGAGCCTCTAGCATCTACAACCTCTACCATCTCACTCAAAGAGGTAGAGTGAAAGGCAAGGCGGCACTCACTATATATTCCAAATTAATTTTTCAAGAGGAAAACAAATTCTGGATAGTACTGGTTACTTAGATAAAAAAGGAAAACCCTTACAACTCCTTTTCTTTCCTTTTTCTAACCAATTTATTTATTTCATGTTAGAAGTGATCTTGAAGAGAATTAATGGCATATTTTGTGTCTAAGTTTAGTAATAATCATGGCTTTTGAAAGTCCTTGCTAGACTACTCCATGCACTTGAATATTTTCTTTCACCATTGAGTACAATCTTCTATGGGAGTACATCATGCCCTTTAATTAAACATTCTTGAGTATTTGGATTTTATCTCACAGATACACCACACCCTGCTTGTAAAAATTCCATCTCAGGCAGTCAAAGTGCTTGACTTATTTCAAAGATGAGTTATTGATTAGAATATCTATAGACCACGCATTTATAATCGGGTACCATCCCTCCCTGAGGAGCCCAAACTTTTATCTGCTGGATTACTTACCTGAAGCTGAAAAAGAGCCATCGCTGGCTGGAATGCAAACCCCGTCTTGTGCAACTCCTCACCACTACTCTCAAAATGAAAAATTGGGAGATAGGTCCAAACAGAGGACATTTTTAAGATGTTTTGGATGTAAACCCCTTGAATTAAATTCACCTCACTTAAAATGTGTCTGTAGCTACGAAATGCCATTCACTTCATTTTGCTTTGTTTGAAAAATCCTCACTTGAGCCATGGACTCCTGAGAAGCAGCAGGTGCCAGCAGGATGCTAACAGACAGGATTTTGCTCCTCAGAGTGGTCCCAGGTTTAGCGGTCACCTGACACAACACGCAGCTTCCCAAAACCTGATGCCAGCAAGGGCACCATCCCTGTTCTGACTCAGAGGTGGGAGTACTCCAGTCTGAAATCACCAAAGGCAACAGCAAACTCTCAAAATACTTTCCCAAGCCAAGGGGTGAAAGGCGGTGCCAGCCGTGAGCTCACCAGCACTGCTCCCCAGCACCACTCGCTTGCCAATCCTCTGCGGCATTTTTAGCTCGCCAGGCGCGCCGGCTCATCCCACTCTCCGAACGTTTAGCAATCGGGAACAGCGATAGCTTGGAGCTGCCATGGCAGCCAAACACCCAAACAGGCAAAAGCAAAATGTGTGAGAGAGGAATATTGTGTTAACAGGCTCATGAGCCTTCACAGGCAACTTGAAGCGCTCCAAACCATATCGTTCCTAAGTGCAGCGGGGAAGGTGCTGCCACTCCACAGAAGGAAATCCACAGGAAATCCCACTGGCATGAAATATGCCTGGGAGATGGCCCACAGGAGCTTCCAGTGAGCAAGTCCCATACATGATGCAGAGATGATAAGGTGGACATGACTGCTGCCACAGACAGCCCCCAGCACGCACCAGGCTTGCCCTCTGCATGGGTTGCTATGAGCTATTCAGGCACCCTGCCATGCTCAGCTCTGCCTGCCCCTTCCCATGCTCAGCTTTGGGGCAGAAAAGCAATCTCATACAGTGGTGGCATTGTGCACAGTGCCAGGTCCTTTACATGTAGCCCCCTCCAGCTACACAGAAAAGTCACCAGCCTGGAGGAGCCAAAGAAAAAACTGGTCCCCAAGCTTGGGCTTCATGTCAAACCCATGAAAGACTCCTGCCCTCCTATGCTACTGCTCTCCTCATCCAGCATGCTTGACTCAGAAACCTTTGATCCTCAGACATTCCAACTCCTAAAAGAAGAGATGGATCAACAGTAAGGAAGCTCATGCTGCCTGGGAAAAATAGATAAACCTGCTCTGGCTGCAGAGAAAGCAACCTCCTGGCAATTTTTGATTGGGAACCATGCCATGAACAGTGGATGTTTTTTGGATTTAGTTCTCCTCTGCCTTAGCATGCCCAACAGATTTGTAGAGGTATTAATGTGAGAACCTCTCCTAGGGAATGGGAAGCAAGATGCCAGTGGGAGGGGGATTGAAACAAAGAGAGAGAAAAACAGAGAGAAGAGAGAGACCTCATCCATACTCTCTCCTTGTTAAAGCTAAAGGGGGAAGAGCTTTAACAACAGCAGAATTAAAGCCAGTTTCCCTAAAGCACTGACATAAGAAAGATCTGACTGTCAACATAGGAAAAATGTAACAGAAGAGGGTAGTACAAGAGGTCAAGGCAGTTTTATGACAGTTTTCCCTGAGTCAACAGAATAGAAAACACCAGAAATATTAAAGAGTGAAAAGCTTGATCCACAACTTTTCTCCTGAAGACACTTATTCTGTTTGAGCTCACATCTGGGCTTGAACTTCAAAATTTGGGCTCCTTTCTGTATAACCTAGTGGGATGAATCAAACCTGACCCAAACATCTGCAACATCTGGAAATATGTTGATGATTCAGAGGTGCATTTTTCAGGTTTTGCCAGTCACCAATTTAACAGAAATTACTCCCTAGATTTCCTCCCCCTCCATTTATTTAGACATACTTTTGTTTTTCAACTACTTCTTTATTTGCAAGTAGTTACTATTCCTCTTACAAAAAATATTTATGAATACTTCCTTTCTTTCTGGAAGTACTTTTAATCCATCCGTCTATTCACCTCTGGTTTAAGTCAGAACTTTTATGCATTTCTTCAAACAGATAACTGGCCATGATGGAAATGCTAGCATGGAAAAGCTTTTTCTGCACCTCTTTACGTTTCTGTTCTTTTTGGAGAAAAGGATGTTTGGGTTGTAATAAAAGGACTGAAAAATACATTAATCCTTATTAAGCCGGTAGAGCCAATTGACAGGGCTGGGACTGTCTGCTTCCTCCTCTCTCCCTTCATGCCCTTCCGTAATTTCCTCTCCTCTCTTCTGACACTTGTTTGTGTTTGGAAGCAGCATGCTCCCTCCTGACGGACCAGGACAGGGGATGAGAGGGGAAATGTCTGAACACATTTAGTCCAATTAAATGTTGGCATCACATTCAGTCTGTTCAGAAGGCACGTAAGAAACTTTAAATGCCAAGCTGGCTATTGTAAATTGATGCCTCCCCATTTGCATTTCCTTGCATCAAGCCACAAACAGAGTAGGCATTAATCGTAAACAAGCACGTCTGCCACAAGCCCCTCTTTAATATCGCTCACAAATGTTCTGCTAAAACCTTTTAAATTCCAGCAGACAACTTCCATAATCCTGTGTCACTGACGAGCTCTGGCAGAGCTGAAGTGTGTTTGCTGCCAACAACTCCCCTCACTTTCCTTTTCCAGCTGCGGCAGCAGCACACATTTGTACAGCAGCATTCTCTGCCCAGCGCCATCCCATCCTCTCACTGTTCCTTCCACAGACGTGGCTGCTAACAGGGGCTTACAGCAAATAAACAAACATGCACAGCCCCGCACGTGTGGCCCCTACATCCCCTTGAGCCATCTGGGCTCCTGCAGCACGGCTTGTGGCATGAGCCCAAGCAGTCCGAGCATGGCATCAGTGCCCTGGCATCCATGGGTCCTGTGGCATCTGGGCAGTGATAAAACCTGGGCTCTGCTGCACAGAGGGTCACAACCCTGATGGGCGGCACTGTGAGTTTAACTGCTGGGTGAGAAAGCAGCAGCTGAAGAGGGACAGGCACTGCCTCCCACTCTCTCCCACTACACTTTCTTTTTTTGTTTTAAACAACCAAACCCTGTTCTTCCTACTCCTGAGCAAAGGCCTTTAAAAATGAATGAGGCTACTCATATAAACAAATTAAGGGTCAGTTCAGAGTGTTATTAAATTAAATGCTTTATACAGAGTAACTAAAGAGGTTGGTAGAATTTGTGAAACTAGATTCAGACCTCAGATGCTTTCAGACCCAGAGCAGCTGGAAGGGTTTTAGTAACTGAACAGAAGAAACTCTAAAAGCCTTTGCTCAGAACTCACTGCAACAGCCAAACCAGCGACATACTTCTACATCACTGCTACAGCTCTGCACTCCAACATACATTCACAGTTCTGATTAGATCCAACTGCAAGTTAAGGATTAAATGTACTGAGGCATGTCCCCAGCTGATTTCAGTATAAACCACATGTCTGGAGCTTAACTGCACAAACAGGTCCACGGTCACCTCTCGCCACTGAACACTTGCTGAGCCCTACACGGACAGAGCAGCAATCTGCCCTGTATTCACATTGCTCTTGTATTGTTTTTACCAAAGGCTTGGTCTGCTCTGAGATGTGTTCACATGCAGGAATCTCTGACGACAGGAAAAATCTCCCATTACTTTTTGGTTTTTGAGAAGAAACGGTGCTCACCACAGAGCACTGAGATAAACAACTTGTGCTGCTGTGACACAGTTTGGTACCTGCACAATGGGGTGGCCCCCCGCAGATGCCTTCACAGCCCCTCGACTGCCTTCTGTCTCGTAATGAGCTCGGTGGTGGGATTTCGGCTGCACTTCGATACGTAGCTCGTAAGGTCCTGAGTGAGATGGCAGCTGCCAGTCAAGAGCAGGCAGGGATGGGCTACAATGGAAAGGAAAAGAGATTAGAAGTTAACATCAAGTACAGTATCACAAACCACAAGCAGCCAGCACTGTTACTTTAGACACCGCGGTCTTGCAGTTCATCCTTTACCATCTTACAGTTAAAATTTCATCGATAAGGATAATGTCATGGCATAAGTAATTTAGAAGGTAATGGCTATGTTAGGAAGATTTATGGGTCAAGCATATCTGTTGGCCCAGATGCTATCTGATTTGTATCCAAAATTGAAAATTTTTAAGACACAGATTACAAATATCTTATATATTAACTCTCAAAACAAAAGAAAAAAGGCAGAGAGGCACAGGGGAGTTTTAGGAAGAAGATTTCTGCTGTGAAAGTGAATGCCAAACTAGTTTGGCGTTTAATGAATCTAATGGGTTTCAACAAATCTGCTCTGTGTACAGGGGGTGGAAAGAAGAAAAACAGCAATTTCCCTGCTTCATTCCCAATACAAAGCATGTGTGAGAGCCTCGAAGCAAAGCTGATCTCTTTTGGGTTGATGCACTGCAAAGGAAAAAGCTCTGAAGTCAGAACTTGCTTATGAATCGTATTGATGGTGATGAGCAAGCCTGCAGAAAATGCAGCTCACTCTTCTGGCTCAACACTGACTCTGCAATTAACTAAAATACTAAGGACTCATTACCATCAAGCAGTCTGACAGCATGTAATGGTGGAGAAGTTGTATTCTTAGAAACCCTCTTCCAGTATAAAACCACTCTTGAAAATAGCTGGGAGACCTCTAAGAAATGCCAATTTGATGCTTTGAAAGAAAAGAAAGAAGGACAGTAGAAATAGCAGCCCTGAGACAGACTTACTAATCTTAAAATTGAAGCAATAAGCTTTACAATTAAAAGTGCTAATTTCACATCCACTCTATATTCTTTCCTTTGGTGAATTCTCTTCGCTGAATGCCCTTCAAAAGTCTTTACAAGTAGTCTTTACAACAGCACAACTGGAACACACTGCCCTGCCCCTTCATGTGAAACTTAATTACTTCTCCCATCAGCCTGGAGAAGATAACCAGCAAGCAGAAAATCGTGGCCCTTTGCAGGTGCCATGGCCCAGGGCTCCCTGGCACTGTGAGAGGACTTATGCCACCACAGCCTGCAGGGGAGGAGGGCTCATGAGCTCTCCCCAGCCTTTGCAGAGGCTGGGCACTGGGGATTTATTGGATCCTCGCCTCCCTGCTGCAGCCCAGGAGCAAGGACAGTCTGGGATCACAGCTGAAAGCTTTCCTTTCCCTGTGAGCTGCCCGATGGGGAAAGGATGTGGAAGAGCTTCCACACGGGATGTGTAAACTACAAGCACATGTTCAGATGGAGGCTGGATACTCCATGTTACCATCCCAGTGATCCACACTTGATGCACTTGTGGCTTCGCAGGCATTACAGCTCTCAGTAGCCCTGCTGGCTACACTGCAGAACTGTACTTCTACCACTAGCACAGGCATTTTTGCTTTGCCTTTTGGGTTTTTGTGAGTGCTTACCCAGCCCTGTATCATGAGCATATTGAACTCACATCTGCTACTGCCTGTGTGCATATGCACTGCTGAGACTTCAGGTGGTGCTAAGTTTCCCTGCATTATCTTTCTTCATTGTTTACAAGTCTGAGCCATTTATTCACATGCCTATGGACACACACTGTACATATTACAGGGGTCAGCTGGAGCCACCAAGCCCCATCCTGGCTGAGGACCAGGATCACCTCTGCTCCCTGGGCACCTCCTGCTACCCCAGGACAGCTCACTGGCAAGTTGCAGGCTCCAAACATTAAGCTATTCCATTCTCCAGCCTTCAGGACATGGAGCCAAATAACAGAGAGGAAGAGAAGCATCCCTCCCAGTTCACCCTAGGTGGGAGCTTATCTAAAAGAAAGATGTTGTCTCTGTGCGGGTTCTGAGCTTCCATGAACATCTGGAGTCAGGAGAAGCCGGGAGGGCACTCTCTCCACTGGCAAGATCCTGCCAGGAATAAACTCTGAATTTTCCTTCTGGCCCTCCACACATGGAAGCTCCTGCCTCAGCTACAGCCAGGATGTTGCACCTTCTGAGCTCCTGTGCAAGCCTTTCCCCCAAAATGGCCAGGGCCCACTCTGGAGGGGAAGTGAAGCTCTTCTGCTACTACAGGCTCATACAAGAAACAAAGAGACAGGAGAACATTACGGACAAATGGCCATTGTATGTAGCCACTGCTCTTTGCCTAGCACTTTAGGTACACGTTATTTTAGTTTGAAAAAAAAGC
Source organism: Pseudopodoces humilis (assembly GCF_049639895.1). Classification (NCBI taxonomy): domain Eukaryota; kingdom Metazoa; phylum Chordata; class Aves; order Passeriformes; family Paridae; genus Pseudopodoces; species Pseudopodoces humilis. Next base: position 94,349,574 of record NC_142200.1, on the reverse strand, counting down.
TGGATGAAGCATATTTGAGTAATGATAAATGACAAAGAGTAGAGCAAAACAGCTGTGTCTCTCCTGGTGATGATCAGCACACATTTTTAAACAGATGTTTTTGGTTTTAAGTAAATTCTCACTTGATGGATTTTTTTTTTTCTGAGGATAAAACATCTATCAGATTAGAAAATTTTAACACTTAATTAAAAAGGACAGCTCTGACTGACAGCATGTAGCCCTCAGGTGAAGAGTTTTTTTTTTTTTTTTTTTTAAGATACATAGAAGTGATAGTTTTGTAACTAATGACATTTCTTTAAGAAAATGAACCAAAGAAAAAACACACAACCCCCCCACCCACCCTTTCAAATCAGCACCTGAAAACATTAGTATAATTAAGTTGTAAAATTCATGTTCTCAAAGAAAGTCCGAAAATAAAAATACAGTTTGCTGTTGGCCTCACATCTACAATCAAAATTCCAAAGCACAACCCACCCAATCATAAATTGACAATTAATGGGAGTTTTCCTGATAAAGGAAGCAAAGTGATGCATTTAGCAGTGTCATGGACTGGAGCTGTCAGAGCTATTTCCTATGTTAAGTTATCTTCATCAAGCACTCAGTTTTCTGTGGCTAAATGTGGTTGAAGGAAAAAGCCACCAAACAAATGGTGTAGTGGTAAAATCAAATCTGGTTGCTGCAAATATTAATTTGAAAAGGTCCAAACTACCTCATCAAGCCAGCGTCACGTGGAGGGGAGAAGAGCCCCACCACGGCAGTCAAGAAGAGGAATAAAAGGTCTTCATGCAGTCTTCCTATCAAATACACATCAATCTTTTTCCCTCAGATGACATTTTCCACCAGCTGAAAACCTGTCCCATTCCTTTCTGCACCCTAATAAATCTCACTGTAGCCATCCTAAATGCTGTAATGAGGTACGGTTGCTTCAAGGCAGGTTCACAAAACCTGATGCTAGGCTGTAGAATACTGGCTCAATATAACTCCATTCTACATAAATCAGATTAAAAACCAGATGAATAGTGATTTATTTTGCATACACCAGATACACAATATGATTAAATCAAAAACAGATTATCTAGTCTGGCTGACTTCTGCCTTTAGCAGAAGGATTTATCAAGTTACAAAAAAACAGGAAAAAAAAAAAAAAGAAAGATACTAAGCAGCCCACTTGAATACAGACAGGGAGGAAACAAAGCCAAAAACTTCTGCTAAGCTTTGTAAGGTGTTTAGCTCCATTTTCACATGACTGCTATCCATTTGGGAATTAAATTATCATTACGCTTTCTAAGCTACTAGGTGCCCAAGGACACTTGAAAAAGAGATTCACATTTTTGCCCCAAACTGCCTGTCTCACCCTGGGACTACCCCTGCTCGTGGCCAAGTACTACAGCAGGGAGTCATCCACCCCAGACAGTTGCCTGAGAGTGGCATAAGCCACTGTCTAGAAGGGGAAGATGTTCAGGGTCTTTCAGCACCTAAAGTAAAGTGAGTGACCTAGCAGGAGTACAGCTGAGACTGGGTACCCTGCGTTAAACTTAGTTTTTTCTGACAAGGAATTTTCCTATAGAAACAAAAACACAAACTAGAGAAACCACAGGGCTGCTGAAACTTTTACCAACTTTACTTTTGCTAGCTTGAGCCTGCTCCAAGTCTGCACCAAATGAAAACATGGTTACAATTTATTATTTATTACTTGTCTCACATTGAAGTGGATGCCTGTGAAAGATCCCTGTGTGTGATTTTGAAAGAGTAAGAAAACAACGGTGATGGCTACGCGTCCAACAACTTGATTGTGGTCAGAAAAATACACCTGCTTTATATTTCACCTATGACTTATCATGGGCAGATTTTACTCTCTCTTTTTTTTTTTAATTTCCTGTCTGACAATTGAGCAATCTGGCTGTGAGCTGTTAAAATAGATGCTGTGTCTCACCCCAGACTTGGCTGTATTTTGCTGGCATGTGGAGCAAGTAGCTCCTCTGTGAAGTGCATGAGGCGCACTGGAATTCCTCATGCTGAAAACATGAGTCGTCGTCATTCTCCCACATAATACTTCACCCTTCTGTCCTAAAAATTCACACTCAGAGGTTGGTTTGCATGGGAAGTTTCACATTTGATGGCCTAGAGAAAGGACAAGAAACTGATGCTGCAGGAATGGAGATAACAAGTGGCTGGCATCGCATTTCTGCTTATTCTGAATTTAGAATCCTGGGGTGTTAAAATGAGCTGGTGAAGGAAGGCCATTAATAAGATGCTTACAGGGTTGTTTGAATGAACTGAAAAACAGTCAGGAGAAAGCGTGGGGAGGATTAAATCAAACAAACAAAAATATATCAGTTTACTGAGACAGGCTTCCAAGTAGTCTTCAGCCTTATGGTACAGCAACCAAATGTAATAAAAAGTCACTGCTACGTGATGGCAAAACAAACATGTTGAAAGCATCCAAACATCCCTATTTAGCAAGAATATAGCAAAAAAGAGAAAAAGGTTAGCGGCATTTTAGGCTCTTCCCTGTCCACTTCCCAGGGCCAGCCCCTCAATTAACACTAAGGAGTCCCAGGAGATGGTCATTGCCACACAACCACGGTCCCCACTTCACTGAGTCTTGCCCAGACAGCCCTGCCTTTGCTTTGTCTGAGGAACTTCCTCTCGCCTGCCATAAACACGCAAGTTCGCCATGGATGCACAGGTCAGCAAATCCGGTGCTGCTGCACTGCTGACCGTATCTCATCTCATCTCACCTCATCTCATCTCATTTCAAGATTGCTGGTGCCTTTTTCTTGAGAAACTCAACTTTTCCCAAGTAGAGTTGCTCTCTATCTCATGATCTGGAACAAAACACCTCTAAAAAAAAAATGAAAATCAAAACCAAACAAACAAAACAAAAAACCTCCCTGCAAAATCAAAGGCATCTCAAAGGTCTGCAAATCGAAAAAAAGAAGAAAAATGTCTCCAACATTTTAAAATCATAGTTTGTAAGAAAATCATGTAATTTGAGGCCTCAACTTTTGCATGCTTGAATTTAATACTGCCAGAGTCCCAAAGGTAGAATCAAAAAAATACACAAAAAACCCAAAAAACACTCACTGATGCAGACAAAAATTAAACGTGCTTTTGCAACTTGCAGAGACATATCTAACCATACATTCTCTAGGTACAAACTTCAGACTCCATATGCAAAATTATATAACCACGTGCCTGTCAGGTCAAAAACATACATGCATATTTTTGAGGTTGAAAAGGAGATTGCAGCTAAAGGAGATGTGGCTTTTGACTGTTAAAAAAATAAACTGTGGAAGAAAACACCATAGGGAGATTTTAAAAGTCATCTGTCTATTCTGGAAACTCCTTTTGGTGTGGCAGACCTCATATATGCCATATGCCCAACCAACAAACCCAACCATTTCTCTTTCTCTTGAGAAACACTACATTTAGTGCAAGCTCAAGTGTTAAAGGTCAACACACTCTTTGGACTAAATTGATACCACTTGATATAAATACAATGAAGTACTTTTCAAAGAGTAAGAAACTGCCTCCAGGAAATCTCAGGTTGTGTTCAGTCAAATACAGCAGGTGAAGAGGAAGTCATATAAAATGTGCAAGATACTCAGAAACATGGCACTTTAGTTAGAGTGCCTATACTTTTTGTTGTGATGTAGGGTGGTTTAGGACCTGCTTATGAGCAGGTACAGAATACTAAAAACGTGATTTTAGCATGGAAGTACTCATTAACAGTGCCCCCATAGCCGAGGGCAGAAGTCCAGTCCTGTGCTTTCATTTTGGCTTTGACATTTTTGCCCACAAGGCATTCTGCATCACACAGCACTCAGGAGAGATGGAGAAACGGCACAGAAGGAACACCACTGACACAACTAGGGTTTGAGAAACATAGAGCATCCCTTGCTTGTATAGTAACTGCCCTGTAGAGTGCTTCTCTTAAAATTATTTGCTGCAGTAACTGTAAGAGACGTACTACAGACAGAAATTTGTTGCATTTGAGAGACAGCACAATGCGCAAATACCAAAATTTAAAAAAAAAATAAAATCTTGGAGATATAAGCTGAAAGACTGCTTCAGAAAGACCATCATTTGACTCTCTGCATCATGATTTACCTCCAGGGCTTTTTGAGGCAGACTGGTATATTAAGATAACTATTTTCCATCTAGAAGAGGTTATGATTCCCATTGTTTACCTCGGTGTTTGTTCCAATGCTTCCCCTGAAATCTCTGCTTGGTCTTTAAGTATTTTCTACATCCAAAGATTTGGTGCAAGGCCCTGGGCTACAACCAAAGGACTGCAGACAATTCCCCATCCGCACTGGATTAACCTGTGCAGCTCAAGCCTCAGCTGCGAGGCCAGGCTCTATCCTCGCACCCTGTCCTGTGACCCTCTGCACCCGCGTGCCGAGCCCCGGGCAGGAACAGTCACACATGTTCATAGTCCAGAGGGAGATGTGTGAGCCCAGATCTGCACCACAGAGCTTGTGGCCTGGGGACTGGGCTGAACATCCAAGCTCAGGAAACACATAAAGACTATTTCTGTTGAGGCAGGCATTGTTATACTCTCATTATATGCTCTTATTATTCCCCTGCTCCAGGATTTGAGAAGCCTAAAGTGGACTGAACTTTAATTACAACAAATTAAAAACATCATCAATTTTAGTAACAATAGCAAAAAGGAGTTCCCCTTTTAGACTGATTCCCACTATTAAACCTTGGAAAAGGAGACAGCACTCAACCGATGGTGTACCTGAGCCTGCTCCCTCCTGCTCCCAAAGAGATGGGAATTCAGGAGAGGGAGGGAAAGGCATCAGTGATTTTCCAAGGGATGCTGGCTTTTGATAAAAACTGTACCGCATATTCAGGAAGAGGCAGAGGAGGTAATCAAATCTGGTTATCTCAAAATCATTATGACCGGGTAGATTTTGGAGCCTGAGTTGTTTGTTGGAATCCACCCCTCCAGCCCTCGTGTTTGAAATAGAGCAGATGTGTAACATAACAGGAAAAAAATCCAGCTCTGTTGTGACAAATTCTTAACCAATTTTTTTGGAAAGATTTAAAATAACAGTTTCTGTTGCGTAGGCTGTGATCCTGTTGACGTCCGTGCTCAGTTGCCCAGCACTTTCATATACATAAAATGAGAGGTATTTTTGGTGGAAGGAAGCACTGTCAGAGTATCTAATTGGTAAAATAACCTAAAAATCACATTTCAACAGTAACTTCCAACTGCCCTAGAGCACGAGTTAATGAGATCACATGGAAACATATTGCAAACCAGGAAACATATTTTATACAAGACCAAAACAGTGGAAAAAATGTTAAATACACAACATAGTGGGGCTTCATTCTGTGCACTTCACCTTTCTTGTTTGTGTTAGCGCACAGGCACACCGGGTGCCTCCTGACGGACCGCGGCACAGCGCCTACGGCTGCTTGCTGCAACGGAAAGATAAAAGCCTGTTTGGTCAAACTGTCCTATTCCTGCCCTTGAAGTCGTCGGCAAAAAGCTGCCCCCGACACAACAGCCGAGGGCCGGCCTCTCTGATGAACGTGGGCTACTTGGCACTGCAGTGGGTGAACATAAAAGGCTTTTTCAAAGTAAATGGGAAGGCTCTGAAGGATTTGGCTGGTGTTAGAAGCCTCTACCCCAGCTCTGACAGGCAGTGAGTGCCTAATTCTGGGTGGCCAGATCCAAAGGGGTTGCTGCGCTGAATTGAGCCAAGGTCTTGAAAAGAGATTGGCAATGCAGAGGGGAATGAGAACAATGAGGAAGGGGAGTGTGCTGTAACATGAAGAGCCATGGACTACTTCACCTCATTTTTGGGAGACAGCACATGGAGAGAGGTGCTGGCTAAAGAAAGGTGAGACTGACAAGGCTGATAACCAGGGAACACATCGATAATTAAAACACTTCAGCTACACACTTACTGCTTTCATTTTGAGAAAGGCAGCTTCACTGTCAAGAGCAAGAAGCCAGGCGTGCTTGGGGAGGAGGAGGAAAGGAAAGGGGGTGACCATCACAACCAGGGACTAGGAACAGCCTACTAACCCTTGGAAAGCTGAACTATTTTCCTGCACCACATGCTTCTGCATATTACAGCTTCCAGAAGACTCCAAAATAAAGTCTATAACTACGACAGGAAGAGAACGCAATGAACGTAACTCAGATTTCAGCTATTCTGTGCTGCTTCCTACCCAGAGCCCCGTTGTGATAAATAAATGTGATGAACAGATTGAACCACTATCAGCTGAAAAATCAGGTTTTCATCTTCAAAGAGTAGTGGGGAAGACAGAAAAAACAGAGAATCACTGTCTACTAGACACAGAAAAAGACTGATAGACAGCCCTCAGATGAGCTGAAATAATTTCAGATAAACTGAAATAATTCACAGAAGAACCATATTCTTACCTAACTTGTATTCGCTGCGCAGAAAGCATAAATGTAAAAGGCCCTGCAACAGTCACCACAATGAGGCAATATCCTTGTCCAGCTATATAAAAGTACTGAGACATTATAAACTTCAAGTAAAGCCACAGGTTTGAAGGCACCAAACTGTCCTGCTCCCTGAGCTTCTGGAATGCCTGATTTCCAGACTGCCCAGACCGGGGCTCATTCCATGGAAAGTGGGTAACTGGTTACAACCTATGCATAGCTGGCTCCTAGAACAGCCTCTTTTACTCTTCAAGGCTTGACTCATGGTCACACCACACCAACAACAGAGGCAGTGTCACAAGACACAGTTAAGTGGAGTGAGTGGATGGGCAGATTTGGCAGGAAACAGAGACAGGAAGGGGAAGGAGGAAACAAAAGCATGCAATAAAGATACTACTGGGATTGCCCTCTAAGTTCGGTTCCTTACCTCATGTAGGATGTTGGAGATAGAGGCTTTGGTTTGGCCCACTGGTAGGGATGCTGTGGCACAGACAGGTACTGCTCGCAGAAGTTGCCTTTCCTGATGTGCTGAAAACTGGAGAAGTCTTCTGGTGACAAATCAGCAGTTGGCGATATGGTCCCATGATCCTCGCCAGCCGGTTCAGTTTTGAGAGTCATGGATGGGGTGTGATCAATGGCAGTCTTCCTTGACTTGATGGGAATCCCATCGTTCATATCGATGGTGCTGTCAGTGGTGAGGGCGTTGATGGCAGCGACGATGGCGGAGCTGGTGTACTGGTTTGTGTTCCCCAGCCACGTGTCATCCGTGACACTCACCCGTGGCGAGTTTTGAGGAGAAGGAGTGGGGGAGTGGTGTGGGGAATAGGAGGTCTGCCGGCCATTGAGGCTGTACTTCCTCTTGTTGCAGGGAGACGGAGGCCTGGAATTGCGGGCCCCCAGCCAGTTCTCCTCTGTGATGCTCGTTCTGGGAGATGTTGATGGAGAGTGCCTTGGGGAACTGAGCAAAGTACAGGCCACCATGCTGCGTTGGTAGCCCTCCTCTGTGTCGGTGGTCTTCGGAGAGACACACGGGGACTGCCACGGGGAAGTCTGAGGTGAAGTGTATGGATACGAGTAGTTGGACTCATAGGAAGACGCTTCGGAGTTGCAGCTTCTGGAAGACAAGCTACTCGCTGGACTCAGGCAGGACGGGTCTCTGTACGCCTCCATGTTCGGCAAGTTCAAAGTGGCAGTGGAAGGAGACCGCTTGGCATTAGGGATGGCCTCCTCCACTTCATCATGGAAAAACTGGTTGTTGTTATGATGCAATCCCATGTAAGATGTGATCTCAATTCTGGGGCTCTCCAGTGCTGGAGCTCCATTAGGTCTCATGTTTGGTGGCAGGTAGTACTCAGAGGCTCCGCTGTCAATGTGTCCTCCATAGCCAGAGGGATGGTTTGTCGATGGGACAACTGAAATGACGGGATTTGATGTCTGCAGGCCATGACATGGAGTTGACAATGAGGAATGTGCCACATTTAGAGGCAAGCCAGCATTTACATTTGAAGATGCATAATTATAGTGTTCTGGAAGAAACAAACAACAAAGAATGACATGAGGTGCTGCACAAATATACTCACTTAGTAGCATACCCAGCTGAAATGGAGGGACATGGCACAACACACAAAAGCACAGCTCTCCTTAGCAACCCAGCCCACAAGCGTGCCACGCTGGGGGAGAGGTTGCAGACTAGCATCCTTGAAAATGCCACTAACTGAATAGAACAAGACATCTTGGGATGGGGGACGCAGACAGACAGAGCTGGTCTTGAGGATGTGGTTCTTAGGTGAACCTTCAGAGCAAAAAACTGCGTCTTCAAACAACATTGTTTCAGGATTCTGGGAGACTGCGGCATTCAGAGATGCAAGAGAAGAGATGTGTTTTTACATCTTTTTTAAGTGAGCCTAACTGCCTCCCTGAAAAGTTGGAATACACAAAAAACTGGACAAAAAAAAAAGCAAAAGTGGAGGCAGACTAAAGCAAAGAACAAGATCAACTGCATTCTGTTAAAAAAATTATACACAACTGAAATTTCCATTACAGCAAGTTTCCAACTGGTTCCAGTTAACTAGGATTTTGGAAAAAGATGGATCTATTGATCTGCTCTGGTTTCTGGGACCATTTATCCTCCAGCCCAACTGGCAGAAGCCAGGTGAAGGATAAACATGGATGTCTCACTACTCAGTGACAGCTGAAATTCCACTGAAATTACTGGTTATTGCGCACGCCACGTTAAGCGCTGCCAGCAGTGCACTCTGGGCCAGCTCTCCAACCATTTAACAGTGCCGGGTGTATAAAAGCAAGAGCAGAGTTGCACAGCCACTGTGGAAAGCCTGGAAGGTGACAGATCACATCACAGCCTTGTGCCAGTGGGCTCCCTGACTGAGCATAGGGAACAACGTGCCCTTCACATGCCTACATCCCTGCTGCTCTACAGGAACCAGCGTCTCAAAGCTGGTCCACATGGGATCATCTCTGCCTCGCCTCACTGTCTGCCTGCTGAAGGGACTCCTTCGGCTCTGCTCCCCTGTCCCAGGGATCCATATGTGACTCTTTTTGCCACACAGAGATACTGGTGGGCTGCCCATGGGGGAAATGGGCATCACTCAACCAAGGACAACATGCCCCTGGTGCTCTGAGGTGTGGTGGGATGAGGAATCATCATCTCTGTTCTTTCTGATATAGGGAGGCTCTGTGTCACCAGGACACATGAGTCAGACATGTAAGCCCTAATGCCAATATCTCTTACTTTACTGGGAAAAGAGAGCAAAACCTTTATATAAGGGACAATGACTGCTGAATTCTGAGTCTGGGTGATGTTGGTTCCTCTCAGCAGTCTGGAAATGCACCCAGCTCCAGCCCCAAGCTGTGCTTGCAATGTATCAGCCTTCCCTGAGATTTATTATGGCAGCAGCATCACTTTCCTGCAGGACAGAGGGAAACTCTACATCCCCCGTGGCCACAGCCAGTCCACGCAGGAAACCTGTCCCTTTCCATCCCAGGAGGTGAGTTCCCTTGGCAGTCACCTTGTGCACCTTCCCTTTGAAGAGACGGAAAGGCTGTGTTAATTACTGCAGCTGCTATTCCCGAGGCAACCAGGGAGCTCTGCAAATGCAAACGAGCCTCCGAGCTGGTAACCAGCACAGCCAGATATTCTCTTTCTCTTGTTTATCAGCTCAGCCCTCTCTGGTGTCATCCACCTGTGATCCCACGCTCACCTTTCCTGCTGGCAACAACTCCAAGGCAAACGGTACTTAGGAAAAATTAATGTGTTGTGGCAGCTTCACAGCAACTCCAGCTGATGTATATCATACCAGGTAACAGTCGGGAATAATGAGCAACAACACCTTTTGAACTTGCTTTCTAGTCTGCCCTCAGATACTGGCCATTTGTTCAGGAAGAGTCATTGAATTACACTGCAGTGTGCCACAAATAACACTGGATTATTCAAAACATCTTGCAGCTTCATGCTCTATTCAAATAACCAGGGAGGCAGGAAATACAGCAAAAGAGGTGCAACTTGACAAAATCCAACTGCATTGGTCACGACAAGGTGCAGATCTGTCTAGGGGATCAGAATCTCCTCCTTCCAAAATCAGTTCCCTTTTGTTGCTGCCATGCCACTTGGCTGCACTACCCAGTATCACCACAGCCACCACTTCTCTCCTGCACCTCATGGGAAAAACCCCCGAGAGGGTACAACAGTGGTAAGACCTTATCTGTTTCAGAAATCAGCTCAGATAAAGGGTCCAGAGTAGTGCCTTCAGAGCAGCTTCAGCCCCTTCACTGTTTCCTCCAGCTCCAGAGGAAGGTGATGTCCATGGCACCACACCTCACTTCTTCAACAGCCTCCTGCTCTGGCATACAGCTGGAAGGCACTGGTGAACATGGCACAGCTGGGACTGCTCCCAGACGGTCCCTACCATGCAGCCAGACAGCCAGGAGGGCCTGGCAGGCTGCCCCAGCTCTGCACCCACCAGGTGGGCTTTGCCTCTGCTGACTGAAGAATCAGTGCTTTTAGATCTTGTATCAAAAATAAATAAGTAAACAAACAAAATAACAGGGATAAGTACTGTGAGCCCAGCAGTTTGCTCAAATTCTAATGCATGACTAGGGTGAAACTCAAACACTGCAGTCTGCTGGAGATCTGCAGCCCAGGCTGAATAGGCAATACAAAGCTCAGATGAGCCTTTGGAATCCAGTTAAAAAAAAAAAAAAAATTAAAAGACAGGCTCAAGTACTATGAGCAACAAGTTCCCTAATTTACATGACAAGGAATAGGCACTTTTAGAACTACTGAGCATTTTCTTAAAGATAACTTTTAAAAGGTCCAAGAAAAATAATGTCATGTAACTCATATAATAGTACCAAAAATAAAAAGATTCAAGATCCAAAGCCTTCCAAACATATTTAGGTATCTTAAAACTATAGGCAGCATGTAGAAAATATGTTCACCAAAAATAAAAGCCTCAAAGCCAGAACTGGGAACAAGATAGAGACCTTGGTTTGTGGGCTAAAAACCATCAGCTACGATTTCTGAAAAAGCTCACTCTCCAAAACTTCCGTATTTACAAAATTCACCAAACACACATCCATAATCAGCATTTATAATATACTGATGTTTTCCTCACCAGGGTGAATGAGACAAGTAGAAATAAAATGCGGCATCACATAATGTAGCTATATAGGATATTTTGACAGTCTGATGTCAATGAAAGGCAGGTAATGCCTTTGCCATGGTGTCACTGTTACGACTGTGATTCACAGAGGCACCCAAGACCAGTGTACTGATTACCAAGACACATTTAATAGGGTATTTTAATATTCTGAGCCAAACCCCAGTATCAGACACACCAGTGCAGGTTTGAAAGAGGTCTGTTCCAACAAATCCACGCTTAACGTAAGTATAACTAGGACAAGAAATTGGACCCTTTTGAGTTGTGAGCACACCTCCAGGTATTACATTTCCCTTTGTAGCAGTTAAAAAGCTCCTTTTTTTCCTCTAGTTAATTTCACAGCAAGCAAGTTTTATTCCTTTTTATCATTAATGGGCTGATCCTGCAAGGCACTGAGCACCATCTTTTTTTATTTACATACTTTAAACAGGAATGCTGAACACCTGCAGCTTGTAGAGTCTTTAGAGACGAATAGGACTGTCTTACATTGCTCAAGATGAATCCACATCTACGTCTGTGTTTAAATTCATGCTTTCAAAATTGCCTAATGGAGTTAGGTACTTTTCTCGGACTAGAACTTTGAAAATTTGCTTAGGCCCCTCCACTTTAGATACTTAGGTATCTAATCACTGGAACACTTACCTGAAAAGTTTGGCGTGAAACTCTAAAAACTGCCTTCTTCTAAAAACTAGAAGAACTAACAACTAAACTAACAACTATTTGGACACCGACATTATGCCAGAGAGGTGGGCAACTGGGGAGAGCTAAGAAGGTGCAAACACGTTCCCTCATATCCTGGAAGTGTGCGTTAAGCAGGCAATGATTTGCAAACCTGCTAGAATTTACGGGCAAAAAGACAAGGCACAGAGCAAACACAGCCCTACTCTGAGGCAGACAAGTCATCCACGTGTACAAGAGCTCTTGCGAGTGACCCTCTATCACCGACACTGCAGCGAGTTAACCACGCATCAGGAAGCGGCAACCTTCTCTCTCTGCCAGTCCCAGGCTTGCTCGCCTCATTTCCACTTCAAGCACTGCTTAAAGCCGTAAAAAGAGACAGCCGGACCGAGACACCGGAGTTGGGAACAGTTGTGACCCGTGACAAATTCACGCCCGTTATTTTTATTTGCGGATGACCTTCAAGCTAAACCCTGAGCCTAACTCCGGTTCATGGGGGGATGGGGAAAAGAGGCTGAAGTGAGTTTTCAACCGGCCCATCCCTGTCACGGGCAAGACCCAAAAGACAGCGGGGGAAGCCGTGCGAACGGCCAACGCAGGTCGTACATCTCAAACAACTCCAAACTTCTAAAAACTCTGTACCGGCGGCCCCCGGGTCGTCTGCCCTTGCACCTCCTGCGGCTGCTGCCAGGGCCCCGCCAGAGGAGCGCCGGCCGCCCGGGCAGGACTCTATCCCGCTCGCCGCGAGTCCGCTCGCCGCCTCCCGGCGCGGCTGAGGCGACAAGCGCCACCCGGGGCAGGGCCGACCCGTCCGGCCAGGAATGCCGGCTCCCCCGGCCCGCTCCCCGCGAAGGGAGATTGCCTTTCCCCCTCCCGAACGAGGCAGGGCAATGAGGGCTCCCCGCAGCATCCCGCCGCCAGCATCCCCGGAGGTGCCCCGGCCGCCCCGCCGCGACCCACCTCCACCCTCATCGCTGTGCTTGAACTCGAAGAGGAAATCGAAGTCAAACTCCTGCTCGGCCTCCACGCCCGTCATGGCTCCCGCCGCGACCCCCGCCACGCTCGGCACCCTGGCAGCGGTGGTGGCGCAGTCCCGACCCGCCCCGTCGGGCTCGCCCCGTCGCGCCCGGACACCTGCTGCCGGCGGGCCGGGCTGCGCGGGGCCCCGGCACGGCGTCCGGCGGCGGCCGCGGCTGCGCTCGGTAACGTGCCCTCGGCCCCGACGGGCGGCCTGCCCCGCTGCCGCCGCCGCTGCCGCCGCCTCCGATCCGCCCTCCCGCCCGCTGTTGATGTTTCCGGGTCGATGCAAACAACCGCGGTGCCCGGCCCCCCCCCCCCGCACCCTCCCGCCGGGGCTCTGCCCCTGCCGCGCAGCCCGTGCTCCGCGGGGAGCCCTCGCCCCACCCGGAGCACCCGGCAGCGGGGGAGACCCCAGACCGCCGAGGGCTCGCCGTGGCCGGGATGGGGAGCCCGAGGTGGGCGGGGAGCGGGACTTCACCTGCTCCCAACCGGCGGTGTCGGCGGGGGGCCGGAGCGGCTCCTTCCGCGCTTCGGCGGGAGGGAACCGGGGAGGGAGGGCTGCTCAGCCCACTCAGGGGGCACACCGGGCTGTCCCCTCTTCGCTGACGACTGATAAGGTTTCTTTCGTGGGTGCCCACCATGCCGCGTCTTTGAGCCAAGAGGCTCCGCTTTCATTTATTTATTATTTATTTCACTTAGTCGCAGCACCCACTAGTGCCAGTTGCTATAAAAAGCGCAGTAAAGCGGGACTCGGAACGCTGCCGGCCTCCTCCGTGCGCCGGGGAGGGAAAGGTCCTCTCCGGGCCGCCGCCAAACACCGGGAGGGCGCCTGCAAAGGGCTCCGGTGGCTGTGCAGGAACGGCTGTGCCCAGCCCGTCCCTCTTCCCGTTCATACCGGATACAAGTTAAGGAAAAAGTAAATTAAGAAGTTCTTTATGTTTCGAGGTGCTTCTCTGTCATAATACATCGGGCCGGTCTAAAGGTCCCCGCCAGGCAAAGGACCGCCTGGCCCAGCAGCTCGGCTCGGCTCCTCACTTGCCGAAGCTTCAGGCCGGGTTTCAAAAGGAACAGTTTTTAGAGGCAGTTATGGAAATAGCATTACCTTATAAACTCAGGGAATACCATTTTCCAGGCTTGCGACCGAAATCTCAGTCCTAAAGTTTTCCCTGCCAGGAAAACACTTTTTTTTTTTTTTTTTTTTTTCCATCTGAGCCCATTATACTTTTCCCCCTTCTCGCCTGGACGAACCTCGCTGCAGGCTGGGCTCTCGGAGGGGCCGAGCTGGGCTTTGCCCCGGAGGGGCCGTGAGTGCCGAAGTGCCTGGGCTGAATCACCCGAGTATGCTAAAGGCCTTGGCAGCAGGGGAACCCCTCTCGCTGCGCCTGCCCCTGTGGTCGCTCCGGGGTGCCGGCGACGTCCCGTTTCACCCGTGCACGTCCCTCAGCCTTTGCCCCGGCCGCGACTACGGATGTGCCTCCTATCCCCTGGCCCAGGGCCTTCAGGCGGGACAGCCGCCTCGCCCCAGCCGCCAGGCCCTCGGTTCCACCAGTGTCACCCCACCCTGACACCGCTCTGCTCCAGACGTCCATCTGCTGGATGCTGCCCCGGCGGGGAGGCGAGGAGAAGATCCCAAGTATCTGCTGCCCTCGACCCTTCGCCTCTCCCGCATGTAGTACCTGCACGGCTGGTGAATTGTCCCACACTATTTACAGACGGCTTGATTTGCCAGTGACATCAGTACTAGTGCTGTCAATGAAATATTCCGATTGGCACCCTTCCCGTGGAGAAAGAGGAAAGATATGCCGTGGAAAGGATAGAAACGAAGAGATACCACATTGTGGGGACAGAGTAACAGCGGCCTCCCTTCTCATAGTCTAGTTCGAAACGGTGTCATTGAACTGAGGAGAGCGAAACGAGCGATTGGGGGGGGCGGGGCGGGGGGTGCCGGTGCGCCCTGGCAAGACCGTTTCCGTGTCACCGGCCTCCCTTGCACCAGCCACGGACCGACCCACCAGCTCAGCCGCTGCCCACCCAGCCTCTCCTTGGAGTTAACTGGAATTGTTCCAACTCCATAAAGCAGGTTCAACAAGGGATGCATCAGACGGTCTGCTCCAGCTGCAGCCCCCCAGCCTAGAGGGTAATTTAACTTGTCCATGGCATTAAACCTGGCATAACCACTGGCATTCTCAAAGGCGAAGGTCTCCACACCTCGCTACCACCCAAAGAAAAGAGGTCCTGCCACTGAGACTCTCTGCGCATTTCCTCCCAGACTAAACAAGAAATAAAATATTTTCTTTGATTGCTGTAGTTTGGCAATCAAATGGCACCTTAATTTGCAGGCAATCCTGACGCGCAGGGCTCCCTTACGTGTTTCCTGGATTGGGTCACTCTTTCTGGCTGGACTCATTTTCTTAGTCCCTTACAAAATACACCAACTGGGAAGATAACTATGTATGAGGGCTGTCGCATTTTAACATAGGCATCAGAAATGCCGCAAAAATAAAGAGGGGTATTTTATTTTTTCCTTTACATGAGGCTGCAGAATGCTTTTTATGTCAGCATTTACATCTCCAGATGTAATTTTTACAAGTGGTGTATTCAGTGCCCTTGGAGCCCAGGGCATTGGAGGCACCGTGCACGCAGCCCATGGATGTCCGAGTGTGCAACTGGCACGCTAGCCACTTCCATTAAATACAGTATAATTAACTTCCATCCCAAAAGGTTCTCCGCATTGCAAGCAGAGCCACAGTCAGAGCCACGCTTATAGATTTCGCACTGGCAGAATCTTGTAAACTGCAATGAACCCCTAAGGCGAAAACAGCTGTGTAAAAATAAAAATAAATATAAATATTAAAAAAAAATATAAATTAAAAATGAGATGGGTCTTGAGCTCCCTTCCAGCTTTCCGGGGACAAACCCGGGGAATTGAGTCCTGCTGTCCCACGCTGCAGAATGAACGTGGCAGACATGGACAGCCCCCCCGCCCCCCCTACTTCGCTTCCTCACAACTTTCGCTGTCCGGGACGTGCGGGCTCGCTACGCCCTGCCCGAGCCCCAGCAGCAGCCGCTGTAAAGCGGCGGCACCACCGGATAGGGAGGAAACTTGGGAGTCGGGCAACAGCCGATAGGGACGACGGAGCGCGGCACAGGGCAGTCGCCGGGACCGCAGCGAGGAGCCGAGAGCTGCCCCGCACCTGCCGCGGCGCGGAGGTGATGCCCGGCGGGGATGCCTGCGGGGTCCCGCTACCGGGGCCGAAAGGCGCCGTAAGCAGCAGCAAGGTCCGAAAGTTTCGGCAGAGCGGTGCTGGATAGAGATACTCCGGGGGGAGAACAGTGTCCCGATTGGCAAGAGGGGAGAGTGAAGTCGGTCTCCTCTCCAGCCAGACGCTACCCCTGGCAGGGCCAAGTTCAGCCCGGAGGAGCTGCGCGCTTCCCGAGCCCCGCGCCCCACCATCTGTCCCTCTAGAAACTTTGCTTCTATGTTTTCAGGGCAGTTTTCGCAGCAGGGGCAGGGAAAGAAGCCGTGATTCAGAGCTGGGATATCGAGGCAAGCGCTCCCCCGGAGCCGGGACGGCGGCGGCAGGGCGCTCGCCTGCCAGGGGCGCGGGGTATAAGGGCGGCAGAGCCCCACAGCCCGGCCGCGGCGTGCCCGCCTGTCTCGGTGTCCCGGCAGCGCCGGTACGGCGCCTGGCACTGCCCGGGACTCCTTCCTTTTCCCAGGAGCGTGGGTTGGCTGCAACGATGGGCTGCATACTGACTTCCCCCAAATCAAACCCTGGGATGGGGAGGGAATCCCCGAGCCTGAGTCCCTGACCGGGTCCCAGACGCCCTCGCAGCCCCGCCGGGAGCGGGCCCTGGCCCAGGAGCGGCGGGAAGCGGCCGGGAGCAGCGGCGCTGCCGCGGCGGCGCCGTGCGAGAGGCGAAAGAGACACCTATTGGCAAGCGGCCGCCGGCGAGCCTCCGGGCCGCCGCGGGGAAACACCGGGGGACACCGCCGCCCGCCCGCCCTCCGCCCCCCGCAGCGCCGCCCGTTACCTTCCTCCGCCCCCTTCATGGTGCTGCCGAGCGGGCGGGCGCCGTCCTGCGGGGCCGCCGCCGGCCTCTCTGTCCCGCTGGATGGGTCCCGCGACGGCGGCGCGGCGGCGGCCGGCGGGGCAGCGCTTGGCATCCACCCGGCGGGGCGGCGGAACCCGGCGCCGCGCCCTGGGCCACTGCCGGCCCCTCGCCCTGTCCCGCCTGTCCCGCGCCCCCCGCCCTCCTTCACGACCCGGTGACCGGGGCCGCGCCGCCCCCGGCGTGGTAGCCGCGCCCGCGGAGGCACAGGAGCTCGCCGCCGCCGCCCCCCCGGGGACGGGGCATGGAGAGGAGGGCGGGTGTGCGTGGGGACTTCAGAGGCACTGCCCGCGCTGAGGCGGCGGGACGGGGCGGCGGGCGCTGCCGCCCGCGGAGAGCTGCAGCCGGGGGACGGGGGCAGTGAGTGTGCGGAGCGGGGAAGTCTCGCTCTGACGCAGGGCTGCGTGCCCGGCGCCGCCTTTTTAAAGCTGGAAAACACCCCCCCCCCCCCCCCCACCTCCCCCCCCACCTCCCTTCCCCTCCCGGCCCCTCTCCCCGCCCCGGCCCCGTGATGTCAGCCGGGCTCCGGCCCCGCCGCCGGCGGGCGGCCAGCGGGAGGCGGGCACCGGCGGGCACCGACGGGCCCCGGCCGCCCGCCCGCCCCCCCGCGGGGCACGGCGCCCGCCGCCACCGCCTGCGGGGTCCCCTCAGCCTGCGGGAGCCTGGTGCCCTCCTGCGGGAGATTGGGCGGCTCGCCGGGGTCGCAAAGTGAAGGTGGGGACAGAAGGGAGACCGAGGAGCCAAAGAGGCAGGCAGGGAGAGGGAAAGGAAAAAAAAAAAATTAAAAAAAAAAAAAAAAAAGAAAGGCGAGGCAGCCTCGCATGCTGAAATCATTATGTAAAAAATCGCAGGCTTCCCCCGCTGTGGAAATTTGGAAAAGAGCATCAACTGGCAGGCGAGAGAAAGGAAAATCCCATTCTGCTAAATTACTAACAGACCCGCGGACTGGGTTTCAGTCGCTCCAGATTTATTATTTATTATTATTCTGTAAATATCTCAGCAACACAGTTGCGTCCCATCACTTCGTAGCGGGGAGAAGGAGAGATTTCCATCTCACAGCGACTCTTCCTCCCACCTCCCATCTCCGGGATGCCCCGTCCCGGCCCCCGACGCGGCCGTGGTACCCCAGCCCAGGCGGGAGCCTCCCGGACGGGAGCTGCTGAGAGGGGCCGGGCCGCCCCTTCTGCCAGCCCCGCTCCCCTCGCTCCCCGCTCCCGCTCCGTCCTCCCCCACAGCTGGCAGGAGGGGACCAGGCTTTTGGAATGGAACGTGCGGGGAGTTGGGGTGGTTTTGAGCCTATCTGGTGCTTGAAGAAAAAAAAAAAAAAAAATCAAATCATAAATCTTATGCCTGACACCCGTGTGTGGTTGGAAATGAAACTCAGTATAAACGAAATCCCGTCTGCTGCTGGGGAACGGGAGCCCGCGGCCGGTTCTTCCAGGCCGGCTCCTCCACGAAAGAGCGGTGGAAGACGGTGCCCACCAAGGAGCGCGCCCGGCGGGGAGCGCAGCACCCTTCACCGACCTCGGCCGTTCCGTCGGGGGGGGGAACCCCAAAACCTAAACCAAAAGGGGGACGCTTTTCTTTCAAGGAAAACTGAATGGGAAAGCAGAGGGGGGAAGCCCTCAGCCCCTGGGGCCTTTCCCAGCCTCCCGCCTCCCCTCAGGCACGAGGCGCGCGCCGCCCGGACGTGGCGCACGCGGGGCCCGGGGGCGCCGCCAGGGGGCGCCGCGGGGCGGGGCTGACGGAGCCCCCCCGACACGCACACCCCGACGGGGCGGCCCCGGGGCGGCGCTCAGGGGGGGCCGCCGGGCCCGGGCCCGCGCCCACCGGGGCGGCTGCCGGGGCTGCCCGGCGCGGGGGGAGGCGGAGGGAAGATCCCGGCTGCTTCCCGGGAGGCTGGGGCGGGGGCGGGCGAGAGCCGCGCTGCTCTCGGCGGGACTCTCCTTTCCTGTCCCCCCCCCACCCCCCCCCCCCCCGCTCCCCGCCGAAATGACGGAATCCCCCGTCTGTTTCCTCCTGTTTAATGCCGTTGCCCGGACCACCGTGGCGCCGCTCCAAGGCCCCGCCAGCCGGCGCGGGCAGCCGGCGGCGGCGGCGCAGCGCGGGGCCCCCCCCTGCCCCCCGCCCCCCGCCCCGGCCCCGCCGCGCCGCTCCCGGCCCCGCCGCCCCCGCAGCCCCGCGAGGCCGCCCCGGGACCGCCCCGCCTCCGCTTCCCTCGGCCCTGCGCCTCCTTCCCGCCTCCCCGAGTTTGTTTACAGCCGCTACTAGGAGAGACTGTTACACGGAGCTTATTTTGGGAGCCGGTGATGACTAACGAAGTTAAAAGGAGCTTAGTACAGAAAACAACCTTATTTTTAGACGGCTGTTGTTTCAGTGGATCATTGTAGCAAACGCGCCCCGGCGTTTCTAAAAGCCACGTCCCCGATGCCAAGTCTCTTGTCCTGTGCTGCCACCGCGGCTTGCACACCGGCTGGCCCTCTTTGCTTTGCTTCCCTACATCTCCTCTGTAAATCCTACCTGTAAGTGCTACCATTGGCCTTCATTATTTTGAACTTTAAGACGTTTTCTTTCAACAGACGTAAAAACAAGCTAAAAGATGATGGGGGAAAGAAAGTTATGAAAGTATTTGGAGTGCCTTCTAGTGACCTCTGGCACTGAGTTAGCAGGGACGAGTATAGGTCTCCCCCTTGAGTTTTGAGACAGGGCTGATGATTTTGTAGGGCTTCTTCACCTCCCAGGGAAGATGCAAGAGGCAGGTGTCCATATCTAGCTTCATTCTAAGCAACTCTCTGGGCCCCAGCATGACATGCTGACCATCACAGCCCACACATGGGAGAGGTCAGCCATTGAAAACAGGGAGATGTGGCTGCTGCTGCTTCCTCACTCGCCATCAGCCTTCTTTTCCCCGTGTGGGTATCACTGCATGCCTGTTCGGGCACTAAGACCAGACACAGGGCTCCTGCTGTCCAAATCTAGTCACTCACTGACTGGTCCTAATCCCTCATGGGTAAATCCCAGCAGAGCTGGTGGGACCTCAGCAGGCTCTGCTCTACACAGGGCCGTACAGGCACGCAACCCATCTAGAAATCGTCCCTTGACACAAGCTGTGCCAGGAGGTGTCTCCCCCCCATCACTACCATGCAGCCAGCCTTCTCCGGCTTTCCACAGGAACGCTTCCACTGGGCCTTCCTGCTGTCCACGTCTGCCACAGAGCTGTACTGAGCTGGGCTGGGCAGTACCGCTCCATCTGCATGTCCCGCAGCAAGGAGGGGGTGAGCTGCTGCTTCCCTTCCCCTCCACAGAGGCGACTGTGCTTGAAAACAAAGGCTTGCTGCACTTAACCAGTAATTAGGTTAATCAGCTGCCCTGCTCTACCTTTCCTCCGTGGCTGAGACAGCATGCAGTGGCTTGTGTGGCCCGGGTCAGGCTGAGAAACTTGTCTGTGCGGCTGCACGTCGAGGCGATGCTCGTGGGAGACAGTGCGCTTGGTGCACTGCAGCTCTCCCAAGGGAAAGCAGCTGGACCTGGGATAAGAGTTTGGTACGAAGGGGGACGGAGCAGGCCACAGAGCCTCTGCCATGGGACAGAGCCTTTTTGGGCTCCCACCCATTTTCCACTGCCCTGACTGCAATCAGAAAAATTTCTCTTTGTGGAGAAATCACAAGAAGAAAAAAATCTGTATGTTGTAGAAGGAGGGAGGGTGGGAGTAGAACTCCTCTCCCAGACATGAGGAGCAGAGCCCCAGAATCACAGTGCTTCCCACTGCTGGTGATTGCTGGGCTGGGCCCCCCAATGCTGCAGCCGCCTGTGGATCCCAGAGCTGTGTTGGCATTCCCTGTGCATCTTGGCCATCTGATACATGCTTCCTCCCAGACACAGACACTGCTCCTTTGCTCCAGGAAGGAGCCAGCTTCTCAACTGCAGGCTTCGGTGGGCACTTTTTGACCACTTTTCATCCCTTCTGCTCATGTTTGCAAGCAAAGCCCTAAATTTACGCCCTTTTCTCAGCTCTTGCATGTAGTGTTATCCTTTAAAAAAATACTGCAGAGTATTTATACAGGATGTTTTAATCACCAAAGAGTCTCATTCATGTTCACTGGATTAGTTTCATATTATGTGAAGTTGTGTGAGTCTGTGCATTCCCTCCTCCATTTTCCATTTCTCTCCCTTTCATTGGGCCTCAGCAGTCTGGGCGGGATGGTTTGCATGAACCTTTGCACACAGTAGCCGCAGTATTTCTCTGGGAACCTCTAATTCAACCAAAACGCCTTCATTCTCGCCCCACCAGAGGATTTAAGTTAGTAGCACTGCATGACAGGCTGTGCCTGGCTGGCACCTTGAGCTCCTTGCAAGACTTGGGGCAAATATTTTCTTCTTTAAAATGAAAACTTTCAGCTTTGTCTACACAAAAGTGTCGTGAAAGCGGGGTGTGTGTGTGGGGGGACCCCCTCTCCAGTGTTTACCAATATCCAACATTTTCTTAAAATAAGTGCGCAGAATCCCATAATCCAAGATATATTTTTTCAGAAAAAGCCACCCATGCTCTGCATGGAATTTTTGCCCTGTTTTGGGCTTCTTGCCCTTGTATCCTTACAGCCTTTAATATCTAACATTCATAATAGTGGCCACCTCCTTAGGGTCTGCATGCCCATCTTTTGGGTCTTGGCAGCATCAAAAGCATCAGCATCTGTTCAGAATTTCATTCATTGTAACAAAAGATTTATAAGTCTCAAGCCTCCCTAACCAAGGCCCTAATTACAGTCTTTCTAGTCCCCTGCTTTGAAAATTGTAACAAGATTTGCTGGAAACTGAGACAGCACATGGCCAGTGTTTATGGCTGGTACGGCACCATTTTGAAAACCCATCCATAAACCTTTCAAACAAGTCAGGGAGCACACCTGAGCAGTGGCCGGCTGCTGCCCAGAGTTGGAAGCTGGTACAAAGGCAGAGTCTGGGCTCAGCCTCCCATCCCCCTGACACAGCCTCTTTCACAGGCTGCCAGAAATCATTTCACCACTTTTAAGGTGCATTGCACTTAGCAGGACAAATGCCAAAGGAGGAATTTTGTGTGCTTGAATAATGTTGTAATTTACCTTATAACCGGTCTCATTACAACGTTGAGTGCTCTGTTGATTTACCTGGCTTTTGATTTAGTGGACTCTTTTTAAACGACAGTTTAGGAATGCAGCCAGTGACTGCAGGCAAAGGACCTTAAACCTTTTTGGAGCTACAGTCATCTGTTCAGACACCGACTTTTTAAAATCAAGATAGACATCAGACAGCCTCACCAGACCCATGTACAGAAAGCCATGACTGAATTAAACTGAGACATTAGTTCAGAGAAATAATTTCATAATGATACACGCTGCATCAGTGCCCCTTTGTTTCCATTTGAGTTTTCCCCTTTCACAAACCCAGATTGTGGGCAGGTACAGGGCAGAACCCTTGCTGCTGGCTGGGGTCGATGTGCAGCATCCTCCCCACAGCTGTCCCAGCTGAGGTGGGTTCCAGGAGTTGGCTGAATTCCGTCTCTGTTGCGTGACACTGGGGTCTCACTGTGGTGATTCAGGAACTCTCTTCAACGGCAAAACAGCCATCAGCAATGAAAATAGTGATGCTCTGCATTTCTTCCTGGACCCTGCTGATGGAATGTGCAATGCAGGGTGGTTAAAAAACAAGAGCATGTCTAACTCTCTATTTGTACTTGTGCGGTATCGCCAGACGCGCAAAGAAACAGTGACAGGGTTTTGTACCAGGCATCGTATTTTAGCTCTGGAAATACTTAATTCTCCAGTTGCTGGTACAGGGGGTGGTAACACATTTTTTGCCTCATTCAAAAGTACTTAATGAGGGAAAGGCTCATTGGGTACACAGGGACTCAAGCTGGCAGCAGAGCAGACCCTTCTCCTTGGGAAGGGAAACATCAGATTTACGATGTCTGTGGCAGACTGGGACCTGCGGTAGGGATCAGTTCCTGCACACTGTGGGGATGGCGGCTTTCACCTCATCCATCCTCTGAGGCACAGGATCACACCTTCATTTTCAGGCAGTGCAAAGGATTTTTTTTTTCCCCAGATGTCCATGTTTCATCTGAAGGAGCAGGATTGCTGCAGAAGGCTTCATGGAAGCAGTGACCCAGGAAGATGGACACAAAGCCTGGGCTGTCTGCATGTGCAGAAGCGTTGCTTCACTCAGCAGTCCAGGGGCCAGTGGCTGAGTCTGGACAGTCAAGAGTCAGGAGGGGCTGCACATGCCCTTCCAGGACAGAAGGGACTCCTTTCCCTTTTGCCTAGCCCATAAGCTCTACATCCCCTGGAAATTCTGCTTTAGTGACAGGCTCCTGTAAGTCCTTACATTCTCTACCCTCTGCCAGTACTTGGTCCCCAAGTGCATCTCCCCCCACAGCCACAGAGGAGATGTAGTCTGAGCTGATTTACTCCAAAGGCAGCATGTCTTGAGCTGTGGTCACAACCAAGTGCCCTGTGAGCCCAAACGTACTCAGCCACCTTCACTTCCATGCAAATGGAAGCACCTCCTTTTAGATCCAAGGTTCCATGTCCCAGTGCACAGAACAGGGCCAGCAGTGAAGTGCCCTTTGTAGCCTTCCTCTCTGTAACTGAGGACCAGCCTCTTTGGTACTTCAAGTTCACTGCTGGGAGCACCCTCACTGCCACATGGAATGAATGACCCGATGTGAAGCCCTGGATTCCCTGGCTGCAGCATGAGCCCTCTTTTCCAATATCTCAGCTGCACTACTATTTACTTGTCAGACTGCTGCAATTCCTACTGCTTCTCAGCACCAGCAGTCTTTGCCTTCATTAGTTTCCTCCTGCTCTAGTTCATTAAACCTGCATTTAAATGTGCTATTGGTTCTCCCTAAATGAATAACCTTCCATTGTGTAATATTGAATTCCTCTGTATTAGCCTGCTCCCCCCAGTGTCTCCAAATCCTCCTGTAGTCTAGTGCGTTCCTGAAATTTATCAGCAGCCTCCCCTCCTATCATGATGTCATCTGCATCTGGACACCCGGCACATCGCGCCAGCCTTGGGCTCATTTGTACAAAACTCTTAAACAGAACAAGTCCCGGCTCCAAGCCCCAGGAGATCTGCCCTGTAAGCTCTCTTCTGGTGCACGGTGCTATTTATTGCACTTTTCTCTTCCCTAACCCAAGTTTATCCTCCTAATATTGATACTCCAATACTTGTATACATTTTACTGACCTCATTTTCTGAGGCAGAGTCAGTAACCTTGTTAAACTCCAGAAAACACAAAATCGTTGCTTTAAACTTTTCTGGGCTCACCTTCACAAACTTTATGAATAGGATTTGGACTACTCTAGCAGCAATTTTGACTATGGCCCCTTGTGCCAGATGCTTGCATAAACCAGTCCCTGCTCCCCCTTTCCTCTGTACTTGCAGCATGATAGGATAACTCAGGGGATGAGAGGTATTGAGGGAGAAATGAAATATTTTCCAGGTGATTAAATGTGGTGCCAAGGGTTTATTCCCTCACTTGTGGCTGTGCCCTATTGAGGCACATCCTTTAAATTTGATGTAAAGTAGGTAATGAATTACGGTCCAATGGTGTAAAGAAGTATACTCTCTTCTGCCATTATTTTCACCAAACTTTGAGCAGCCCAGCCTTTCCAAAGACAGGGGTCTTGGAAACTCAGAGCTTTTCAACCTGAAAGATGAAATGATAGGAGCTGTGTGCTATTGGACATGAAGGGCTATAACGGGGTTGGTGACACAGATGTCTCCAGCTTCAATGTACTACTTCAGCAGCAATGACAAGCTTCAGATACAGCATTTAATGGTGCCAAGATCACGGCTGAGCTGCACTAGCTGTGGAATCAGGGGCACCTTGGTAGTAGGCTGACTTTGATCCTAACACCTGGCATGACTTTGTGCTATCCTTCCTGCTCTGGCTGCCCAGGGATGCCACGGACCTTGGCTAATTCTGGTTTCTCACAGAAATGCCCCATGGATGGGGAATTTCTGAGAAGTACTTCAGACAGGTTGGCAGAAACAGAAGCTTCTCTTTGCCAGAGGGATCTTGAAAGGCTGTCAAGAGATTGGGCTTTTAACATACACTATTTTCACAGCTAGAGTTTTGTCTCCCTCATTCTTTTCACACCTTACTCCATGCACAATCAGAGTTTTCTTTACTGGGGTAATTGGATTGAGGGGGCCAGCAACCTGAAAGGGACTGCCAGACTCCTGTAGTTTGGTCAAGGATAGGGTTGGCTGTTTGTGTACTGAAATGATGTACAAGCCCAAAGCCTTTGTTCCATTAGAAGCATTCCTGTTTTGTGACATCCCTGCATGCTGAAGTAGCTATCTTGAAGAGCAAATACTGAAAATTAAAATCTCCTTGAGTCAAGCCTCCTCATTAGCAGTCTGCCTGACTAGACTCTACCTTATTATTTTTTGCTGGTGTGTAGCTGTAAAGAGAAAACCAAGGAGAAAAATAGGCAATTAAAATGCATTAAATTGATTTCTAAATGAGTATGCAGAACCAGAAAGTCCCAGGAAGAACCCCATCTCTTCTTTTGCATCTGTTGCTGTATGTGAGAGTGCAAATTCACTAGCAGCTAGAACAAGACACATTTGCAAACATTAGCAGGGTTAAACTTCTATTTAAGATCCTTCAGCCGAGTCTCTGAAAACTGAATGTGTTAAGTCATTGCAGTTGCTTGGCATGCGCTATAGAGCAGGACCTTCCAAAAGCCATGGAAAAGTTTTTCAGGATGAACACAGCCCCAGCAGTCCAAATATGAGACTCTCCCCTCTGCAAAGCCAGAGAATCCTTTTCGTCGTAGCTAAGAAAAATGCCAAAAAGCACCTCATGATTCTTCTGCTCTAAAGGGTGCCCCAGCACAACAGTGAAATCATGGGTGTTACAAAACCCCACAACGTCCCAACACCAGGCTCTGTGTCTGCACTGTGCCTCAGGTCTCCTCAGCATACTCTTCCATATCAAGTTAATGCAGATACATCAAATGCAAGCCTGGAACAGTTATAGAAAACCATGAAGATGATACAAATTAATCTCTTCTCCTTTGCTTCCAGGACTTTCATTACTATCTTCCTTCCAGAGGTCCAATTAAATTTATTTTCAGATTGCTTTTTAAGCGCACTGACTAAACTATGAAATTAAAGGAATCTCTTAACTGTGGTGTATGAGAAGGAGGCTGCCCACAGATGTGCGTGTGGTGCAAGAGAGAACTGCATGGACAGAGCTGTGCAGTCAGGAATGCCTTCGTTAAGCTACAAGACAGTGCAATGGCAGAACAACTCCCAGAGCTGGATCTATCCACCAGGCTGATTCTGGGGAAGGCAGGTGTGAAAAGACAGACTAAAGACAGACTAAAGGCTGGGCCTGAAAATTGTTTCACAAAATTGTTTCACAGAAATTGCCTTTCGGACTTCAGCTGAAGAATCTGTCACCAGAGGTGAGTCTCTGAGGCGAAAGCCACTTGTGTTTACTGCTCAAGGGCTGCTGCCTGCTTGCTGTGCAGCACTGATGCCCTGAGCAGTTCACAAGAGCTGTGCCACAATGCAATTCTCGTGGTGTTTCTCAAGTTACATAAGTTAAAGCTGTCAAGTCTGGAAGTCTGGGATTTGGCTCCTAGTTTTGCTGGCTGCACTCCATAAGTGGATGCAGACCAATTTTACAGAAGCGGCCAGCAACGTCTAGCAGGACAAAGAAAGGCCACTCCTACCCACCCTAGCCTCTGCTTCTCTCCATGGGAAGCTCTTTCACTGGCAGCTGGGCTGCAGAGCTCCAACAGTACACATACCTGGGAGCTCCTGTCACTGTTGTCAGAGTGCCAGCAGGTATAGAGTGACCCACAGGATAAGGCAGACTGAGACCTCAGAACCTGTGCGTGCATGGGCACATACATAAACAGGAGTATCCCCTCTGTTCAGAGTTCATGGCTGGCTAGACTTGGTGACCTCAGGGAAAACCTTTGTCTGGCAGAGGCATTTGAAGGGTGACCACTGCCTGGGTACAAAGCCCAGTGCAAGACTTCTTATATCCTGGGACTGGCTTGGATGAACAGTGTTTAAGACTGGTATCTGTGGCAGATCAGAGGAGAGTAAAGGCAGGGTAGTAAGAGATCTGTTTGAGATAACTGTGGAGAGGCCAAAACATGGGCTCACATTTTAGTGGTGAGTCTTTCAGGAACGTTACTGTGAAGGTCTGGAGTGGAGCAGGAGAAGGCAGGGGAAGGGCTGCCAGAATGCTGGTTGAGGAACCACAGCACAATGGTAGGTCTGGCAGAGCAACCCTGCGGAGTTCATTGATTCAGAAGAGGTGAGGAGGAGAGTGTCTTGCTGAGGTGACATCCTGCTAAGGGCATGGGATTGTGTTGCTTCTGATGCTTGGCAGTAGTGGTCAGCAAATTTGGCAAAAAGTGGTTACTGAGGGCTCTGACACAAAGTCTGTCCTGACCTAGCTGCCTCCACCATCCAGACATTATCACAGCAAACACTTTGTAGGGTAGTTTCCTTTTAAGGGCTTTTTGTCCTCCCTTCACCCAATTAAAAATTCAGTAGAAAGCACAAAGTTGCCTCAGAGGGCGAGGGCTCTGAATGCCCAAGACTTTGCTTTGAAGCTAGATTGGATGGACTGCTGGAAGAAACCCCTCCACCTTTCAACACCCACACTGGTGAATAAATTAGCCTGTCACTGAGACTGCATCCTCAGTGGCAGCACTTGCAGTGATGGTGACAGTGACTGAACTGGAAAGAAACCCTTTCCATAACATGGATTTTTGTCTCATCTGAAAAATGACTCATCTGAAAAAGACTAAACCGTTCGGGAAACGTCTTTTCCCCCCATACTGTGGAAACAGTTTTAGAAAACGAGCACCATGTACTTTAAAAGAAGGATTTTTTTCCCTTGGTTGTGATGCCCATGAAATTTTATTTATTTGTTGGCTTGCACCGCCCTCTTCTGGCTTATATATATATATAAAAACACCAGCTTTCACAAGAAAATTGCCCTTGGAAATAAACTAGTAAAGCAAACCCGCCGTGTTTATTGATGTTGACTCCTATAAACTTAAACGCATCAATCATTCAAAGTGGAACCGAGCCCACCTTTGGAAAGCACGGATGCTGAACGGCAGAGGAGACGATGCAGGTACTGCTTCCCACTGCCTGAAAGGGAGTGGTGGCTGTGAAACTGGGTTGGCATGGGGAGTTTGTACGGACGTTCTCTCCCCACTGCCGGCTCTCTGGAACGAGTTTACAGCTATTTCAGTCATAACGCTGTGCTAAGAAGCTTCAGTTCTATCGCTTAAGTTCCACACTAATCACTTCTGACAGTGCTGGCTGTGCTTTCCATGGACGAGACTTACAACAGGAGTTCGAGCAGTTCCCGGGCTGGACCTCAGCAACAACGAAGGGAACTCCCGGGGCAAGGGAAAGGGCAGAGAAGCAGGACACCTGTATGTACCCAGATGCAGCACCAAAGCGGAGCTGTGAGCAGGACAGAAGTTCTGTAGGTGTATTTCCTATACCCAGAAGTGCACGTGTTTGTGTTAGACTGCAGTAATCTGGAGAATGAGAAGAAATTGAGCGATTGGTACAGAATTACATCAAAGTTAACCAGTAAACTTCAAGAGTGACTATGTCCGAATATAGCAAAAATTCACACTTTATTTTCATGTAAAAAAATTCAAATCCAAGTGAAGCAGTCCCTAAGGTGATGTGCTTTAAACAAGGAAGATGATCAATCTCAGGTTAAAAGTGAAGAAGTCTTTCCTTCATGCCATGTGTAAATGATACTGTCAAGCCCCCACATGTCAGAGATTTTATATCAGTAGATTTACCACCTTGATGAAAATTCTGACTCCTTTTATGAAAGAGGTAACATTTCTTTCCTTCCAAGTCATGTCAGGACATCCTAGGACCTTTCTCCTTACAAACTAATCCTAGCCCTATCATCTCACTCTCTCTCTCACTATTACTTGTATTTTTTCACTTCCGTGCATTATCAGTGGTGGCAAAACTTCTTCCCTTGTCAGTCTCTTAATTATTAAAGGGAGCCTTTCTCTCTCTCTGTAAAACCTGTATTATATCCAGCATCTTACTCAGATCCATGATGTGATACCAAAACCAACTATCCATTTGTTGCTCATGTACTATGGTTTATTCCCTTCCAGCTGATCATTTTGGTTGCCCATCTTAAGATTCATCAAGAGACTGAAAGCCTATACAGTGAATATTTACCATTTTTTTGGAAACCAGGCTCCTACTTACAAGACAAACATCTTTAAAATAGCATAATTTAAAATCACCAGTCACTTCTGGTGTAATAGACTGGGAATAGAAATTGTTGCATGGGAACAACAATGGAAATTACTAGCTTTCCCCCTTGACTCATCTCACATCTCAAGTTCTTAGTTCCTGCCTCAGGTTTTGATATTCTTATTGAAATTTGTGCAATATTTACTGTATTTCAGACTTGCAAGCAGCTCCCATTTTTTCTTTCTCTTAAGAGATAAAGTTCCCACATTTTTTATGCCTGGGAAAAGTATCAAACCAAAAAAGGAGGGACACAAAGTAGAATAGCTATGAAATGTCTGCGACTCAAACAGGATTGGCAGGTAACAAGAAAGACTATAGAGAAGCCTTTGTTTTTCATGTTTTCCTTGAGTTGCTGGAGGGCTCTATCTGGTGTCTTCCTTCCAAGATTTTTCCCTTACTGCCAGTATATACTGGCATATACCGAATTCAGCTTGCATGAAAGCAGCTCAGCCACAAGCAGCTGCCTGGTCATTCTCTTCACATGATCACCAAATGAGTCTCTCCCATGGAATTTGTGTCCCATCTTTAAAAATAAATACAACACAAATAGTCTTGACTGTAGTCACCAACCCTGACCCGCACACAGATGTGACTGTGCTTGAGTCAACAGCTACAAGATCAGCAGGCTGCAATTTCAAAGAGGCCCCAGACACCCAGGTTACTCAGAGGAGAACACCATGAGCAGGAATGGAAGGTGCTGATGAGTATCTAGGGCAAAGACATGGCCAATCAAGTGATCAAAACACAAGCAAGATGGTTTGCAGGAAGACCAAGAGAGATCTGATGTCCCGAGGGTGATGCCAAGTGACTTGCTATGAGCGCAAGGTCAAAGCAGCATGCTGTGCTTAGGGGCTGGCTGTGCCTGCACACCAAGCACTGGGTGGCACAGGGCCAGACAGACAACCCCAAGGACTTGGCTCAGGGCTCCTGCAAGATAGCTGCAAGCAGCCTTCAGATTTTTCTCCAGGGGGCTGAGAGGTGGAAGCTGCAGAGGGCTGCATGGATCCCGCAGCATGCAAAGTCTGGATATTCCACTGCACTCTCCAGTGTAGCACAGGGTGGAGAGGTGAGGGTTTGTTTTTGTTGGGCCTCAGGCAAAATGAAGTTTCCCCCATTTTCTTCCCCAGCTTTTTGCCTCCAAAGGCATTTCCAGTGTCTGACCAGAACATGTGAAGTTCTGCACTTTTGGACATCTCTGCTGCCATGCCCTGAGGTAGCTGCCTCTAGGGCAGGCTTTGCTGTAAGAAGCTTTTCCCTGCTTCTCCAGCAGTGAACTCCATCACTCACCGTGATGATACGTCTGAACTGGCAAAGTGAGTTACCTGCATGTCAAGAAGAAAGACTCCTGTGCTGCCACGTACCAGATCAGTGACTGTGGCTGGCTCTGCGTTACAGCTGAGCTATAACCTTGTTCTCCCTCCTCAGCTGCCATCTCCAAGTAATTGCTTTTGGACAGATGGCAAGCTGGCAGCATGGTTATGTGACTGCAGCTTGGCTTTTTCCCACTCCCCCCAAATCTGCTTCAGGTTATACAAAGAGAGCTTATTTTTCTCCTCCCTGCTTCCCTTCCAGCACTACAAACAAGTTTACACAGAAGTAAATTATTTCAACAACTGGAGAACTACTTAGATTGGGGACTTCTTCCACCCATGTCCCAACATTCCAGTGGGCACAGCTGGACCAAAGCACAGAAGGACCTCACTGTGGTTGCCCTTATCAGGGTAACATGACAATCCAAGTGCAGTGTGACAGCCCATCCAGGTCATTCCTGGTCAGGAGAAATCAAATCTCTTCTCATGCAAGCAGGGCCAGACTGATACCCAAGTTAGGCAGAAATGCACGACATTTTGGCTGTCTGGAATTGTTTCTTTCAGGCAGGTGTTCCCAAGATGGGTTGTTAAAAACATGATTTCTCTCAGTAGTTCCAGACATTCAGGTGTGAGTCTCACAGTAATCTTAAAAGGCTTACTTTCTTAAAATATTAATTTTTTTTTTAAGTAAAATTTGCCGTGTGGGTTTCTTGTTTGGCTTTTTTTCTCTGAAGTCTGCACAACTTAAGGGCATCTAAAACCTAAGTTGCAGTGAGCAGCAGACTTTTTCCTTCCAACTCTTATGTGCAGAATCATACAATACTAAAACCCATAAATTAAAATACTTCAAGATTCTTAAATATTAAATCTTGACATCCTTCACTATAATGTCTAATTTCCAAGCAAATGTACGGAAATCCTCATATGTTGCTTTCAACTTTCAACCCTTCATATACTATAATATCAAAAATGTTGTAAAAGGACCTAACAGAATTAAAACAAGTCATGCACAGGCAGGAAGGTTATGTGAAGGCCTTCAGCTAGGATATTTTAAAAGATCAAATTAATAATTTAGTAACTCGAAATATTTTACCATTTTCTCAAGTGAAGATTGTGCAAGAAATTGAAAGGCAATTATAAGCAAGGAAAAACCACTACAGCCACAGGATAAAAGTTTCAAAGCCATTAACTTTTGCTTCCCTTCACTTTCTTCCTAGAATTTGATAAAATTGGACATGCTCAGGTTTGTTGCATTTATTTATTTATTTTCAATCACAGATTGTCTACAATTGCTTCAGTTGCATTTGGATAAGTGTAAGTATGTACTAGACCACATCTGTGTCACCTGTCCTGCTCATGACACTCACATGGAAAATTACCTTCTACAGCTGGGATCGAGATAACCAACAGACATATTCAAGTGACAGAAGAGTGATTCAAGTCATGGAAGAGTCAGTACCCTGATGAAGGGAGAAGGTACTCTGGGAAGCAGAAACTGTGGGAGGAAGTACCTGTGTAGCTGTGTTCCTGCAGATGAATTTGGAATTCAATGGCAAGAGGAGGCAGCAGCCAGCAATTACACACAAGGGAAACAACTGCTCATCTTCCTCCACTGAGCACATGCAGCATAGAGCTTTTCCCCAGGGGAGCATCTTGACTGAGAATTCCCAGATCTCTCCTTCAAATAGGCAATAGATAATTGCAATAAATACAAAACATATATACATACACTTACCCCTTACAGGTCTGCTCATCCATTAACAACCCCCAGCCTTCCAGCCAGGAATTCGTTTTCAACAGACTTTTGAAGTAGTTATCTATAATTTGCTTCCACACAACGTGTGTTTACTTTGCAAAATCAAATGCATGCTTAGAACTTAGAGCAAAACACAGAGGGCCCATGGAAAAAACTAGATGTATATATTATAGAGAAACAATGGAAAGCCGCTCTACAAATAAGAATTACAGGGGTCTACTTTGTGTACTGCTTGCTTAAAGCTATATAATCTTTATAACCAAAGCTCTTTTTATTCTTAGCAGTTTTGTCAAAAGCAGAGGAAATAAAGATAGTTTACTGCCAGAAGAATAAAACCAGGCACATAAATACTTACTGTGCATCACAGCTATAGTACACAGTATCTCCTCGGAGCAGACGATGATCTTTTCAGAGCTCAGTAATGCATAAAGGCTGAATTCCAAAGGCAAAATTACTCAAGCCTGCTTTTTTTGAGCAATTTAGAAGTTTAATATTGCTGATTACCATCTCACATTGAAAGCATGCTAGAGGACAGGAGGAGACTACAATCAGAAGAAACCTCAACTGCAGCTCCGCTAAAACCTGGTCAGGGATGGAAGAATAAAGCAGAATTTGTCAACTCCACTGCAGAACGTGCTCTCATTGTTCTGTTCATGGCATCCAGTTTTCACCACCTCTGCTGTAAAATATTTTGATCAAAACTATGGTTTTGGTCGATGAAGTAGTGAATAGGTCTTTCAGTGCAATTGCCTATTTGAGGCGGATTTTGTTGGCAATTGGCTGAGCAAATTCCCACTTGCAATAACAGCTGTGAACCCTGCTGAGGGCATCTGTTGGGTAGTTAATACTTGTTGGGAAGTATCTCACTTTAAGTGTGTTTTGTTTACAAAAGAAATTCCTACGCTTTTTAACACAGTGTAAAAGACATTGTGCCTCCTGTTTATTTACATATAATGTTCGATCCGTGTTGTCTTTGTTCACTTGTACTGATTTTCCTCCCTACGGGGGGCTAACATATCGAAGGGCTTTTTTGATTGCCTTCAAGTTTCAATTGAGTTATAATAATAACAGCCTACATACAGAAAGGTTATTCAATTAAGTATTATAAGAGACTGCTGACCCAATTTTTTCCTTTCTGGCCGGCAAAAATAAAGAGAAACTCCATGAAAGGTAAAATTGAAATGGATGTCAGAACAGTTTCTGCACCAGTGGCAAGAGCAGGACAGCCTGATCTCCTTCTGTGGCTGTCATTTTTTAAGGAGAACTTTCTATCCAGAGCCCACATTCTCTGCAGTAAATTCCTGTGCCCTGCAGGAGTTATTGGAGCCACATTAATAGCTCTGGGCATGTGAAGGGATGCAAGTGTGAAACAGATGCAAGCCTCTTTCATATTATTTTGCCAATATAAACTCCAGGAACACACAGCTCTGCAGAAGCAGGAAAAGGGCTCGCAATGGGGTATCTCTGTTAACAGCCCATCTCCAAAGCCTCTGAGGAAGTCCGTACTGTCCTTTGTACAGTGAGCCAGGCCTCGCTCACCAGCACTCGTGAGGTTCATATGCAACCCTGGGTGGGTCAGGCTTGAACAGCCCCAGCCCCCAGTGATGAAGGAACCCTCCAGTGAACCCTGTAAGAGCAATATGTAGGGAAATAACCTCCTCTTTGTCTACAGAAGCTGATCCTCATAACAAACAGCTGTTTAACTGTGTAAGTGCCTATCAAAATTCTTGCTTAAACCACTACAGAAATGCTGTCCAGTCCACAAAGGTTCCCAACCGCAGAGCTCCCTCTTTCAGACATGTTTTGAATGGAGACTGAAGAAAAGTTTCAGCTCACACTCTTGCAGACAGAGGGTAAGACATTTGTAATACAGGCTTGCTCAAGTGGAAGCTGCTCATCAAGGTAACAAACACTTCCAGTGTATATATAAAAGCAATGGCACATTTTTTGACAACCACTTTGAAGGTTTAGGAAGAAAACAGGAGATACTACACAGCTGAATCTTGAGTGCATCAGTCAGCAAGCTCAGTTGGAACATAAAAACATTGGTGTAAACACTCACATTCATGGATGAGTGCTACAGATTTAATGCTAAGTATGCAAGGATTTAATTTATCTTCCATTTGCAAACTAATGTTATGTAGTAAAATGTTATCCAGCAGTTACATGAACATGTAATTTTGGAGTAGCAACAGAAAAAACCCAATATAATTACCAGTACTCTCCTTATTGCAGGATCTCTCCTTTCCCTCTGTTCTTCCATCAAACTACATTGGAAATCTAGGTGTTCAGCTCATGTACTTATTAAACATGGTCCATGTATTGTTATGTAAGTTATTTTGGTGAAGATGTATTTCCTGGACACACCTGGCTCCTCCATTCTGTCCCAGTTCTGAAATTGTTTTCCAAAGATGTTTTCAGGGAGACATGATTACCATTTCAGAAATACAAATCTGACATAGGAGCTCATAAAAGTAAACATTTATTTAATACCAAGTAAATCTAAGGTACTTCTGGGTGTAACTTGCAGAGCCAAGGCCTAAATCTGTTTATGTAAAATGAACCTCAAAAGAAAGGTAAGTGACTTGAGTCAGGCTTCCATGATCCTTAAAACAAAGTGTGAGCTGAAACTGGACCTTTGTTGTATATTGGAAATACTAAGGAAGCAGGCACTTTAGAGAACTGACTCCACTTTTGAAAGGCTTATAGCTGTGTACAGAACCTATACATTTGCTCTCACACTAACCTTAAGAGTTTTAATTTGAATTAAATATACCTAGGGAATTTATGTACCAACCCTTAGGTTCTAACTGAGCATTTCTTTAGCCATAGATACAATTTTGTCTTATACAGATGTACTGCAGTAACACTATCACTTTCATGTTGTTAGCTTAATTTCTGGTTTTTTGGGGTTTTTTTCCTAATTTTCTGCCTAATTTCACAGATCTATCACAGATGTGATGTATAGATGAAAGACGACCAACTCTAAGCTTTTGCTTATCTCCTGGATCTTATGCGTAAGGTTGTGAGCTACAATGTGTAAGACAAAGTCAGAAGAAAACACCACCACCATTTCAGAGGAACTGCACACCGGTGACTTTTCTGAATTGTTTGAAAGTAATCACCACTTATTGGGGAAAACAAAAATTAAAGCAAACCTGACAAAAATGCCACAGAACTAAACTAAAAATGTAAATCAGGAGATCTTGGCAAAACCACACCGAAAGCAGAAAGGCTCCTGCTAATATACAAGAACAGTGACATCTTGTGGGGATTTAAAGAAACGAATTCACAGAGGGACAGGACAAACTAGTCTGTGATGTTGGGTAATTAAAGGAAACTCTACCTCAGTATTTTATTTAATACATGTACCACTAATATTTGGTAGAAATTAGGCTTTATTGCTTTTATAATGAAGAATGAAAATTAAAAAAAAGCAGACAAATAGCTAGTTAGAAAAACTTTGAAAACAAAAATTAATGGAGTGGGGTGGAATCCAAATAGCTCTGCAGCTATTTCCTCTGCTCTCCCAGGAAGTAGTTATAATTGTAACTTAAATATTACTCATCCAAAGTAATAATGGCATAAGGGAAAAGAGAGTAAACGAGGAATTATGTTGTAAAGGCATAGAGTCAAACATAAAAATGACATCCATATTAAGTGGATTTTAAAAACACACACATAAATATTTAATAAAACATGAATAGTTATGTTGTTCCTTTCCACTGATTAATAGACTATGCCAAAATCATTATATGTACTTCGTGAGAAAGCAAAGTTATATCACAATGGAAAATGAATATATCCTACTTGCCAGTACAGTGTGCAAAATTTGGACCCTTCAGATTGCATCAGAGTATTTGAGTTTCTGGAACAACTCTTCAGCTGCTGTAAAGTGTCATAATTCAGCCAAGATACTCAACTCTGACAGCTTACAAGCAAGAATGTTTTGATTTTTTTTTTTTAACAAGTTTGCACCCAAACTAAGTTATAAAAACATAACATTTACAACTTGGAAGATGATAGATTTTCCTACCATGATGTTCATGTTTTCCTCTTATTTTCTTTTACCTGAGTAACCTAAGTAAACAGATTACAAGGCAATTTAAACATATTAGCTAATACAAGGTTTACTGGACTTCTCATATATAGAAATGTACTTTGACACTATTTGCAGTTTTACAAATACAAAATGAATAAGAACTTTAAAACATATTTACTGAGCAGCCATGTTTTGATATCTGTACAGATCAATAAGTGCTGTGGAATTATGTACAGAATTTATAATTTAATTTTTAAACCGCTTTTGTGCAACCTGGCTGTAATGTGCATTTAAAGAACTGCTGTCAACATCACACATCTGTAATTTACTGGTGCCAGAAATGGAGAGTACAAATAGGACAACAGCTCCTAAAATAATACTGTGCTATGCAGACATCAGTACATAATTCAGATAGTGCATATTAATCAATGTCTGATGAGGAATAATAGCTGCTAATACAGACACGGGCATTTACAGGTATTAGGTTTGTTAGAGTAAGTATGGATGAATGAACTTTTCCATATATAAACATTAAAGAAAAGGCTTGAATTAGGAAGTTATACAACAATTAAAGATGGAAATTTATGTAATAAATAACAAAACTTTCAATTTAACTTGCAGTAGATAAACATAGTTGGAAAAAATCCTTTACAGTAGCAAAAGGTCCTTTACAGTAGCAATGAAACCATTCAGAAGCATTGTCAAATCAAAGGTAATTTGGTTTTATTTTATAATTGCAACAACTGAAAGAAAAAAAAAGAAAATCAACATGAAGAAAATTTAGTTTATCTCTGATAGTTGTTAGTGTACTTCTGTGTTATTGTATCTGTCAGATGTTTCCTCCTCTTTTTGTGCTCTATTCATGCTATCCCTTTTGATTTTTAATTTTTTTTTTTAGGTTTCTTTAGTCCAACATGAATCCATAGACACTAAAGCACAGTGAATATGCAATCTGCAGACTGGTGTGAGTGAAAAACCGTAGGAATATAATCACTATTACGAGGTAAGCTTGGAGTAACTTGGAGGAGAGAACTTGCGCTTCAAGTACTTGAGAATGTAAAGTGGAAGACAGCTTACAACGGTGATTGCTGACACTTTCCACAGGAAGGTCACAGTTGTGATAAAGGCAACATCTGCAGAAACAAAAAGGGAAAATAAGTAATGGGAGCCAGTAACATGGAAACTGGAACTTCCACAGTGCAAAGTCAATAAAAGTCTCTTAATTGTTTGCTTATGCTATTGTCCAATTTAAAAAAAAAAGGGCAATAAAGCAACAGAAAGTTAACCTCAGCCTTTTGCTTTTGCCAATTATTATTTTTTTTTTAGACAGGAACTTCAGAGTTCCTTTATGGTCCTCACACTGTTTTGCAGCTGAAGTAATTTTTAGGGGAAACGGAATTTCAGTTTAAAAGCAAGACTCTCTCATAATAAAAAGTTAATTCAGCTTTTTTTTTTCTGCTAGTAAGAATGATGTTTACCCACTATAAGTTCCCAACTAGAAATTTTGCTAGCTTGTATCTTTTATTCTGTATTGATTATTTTTCTTACAAGATCTACGCAGAATGATTCTTAAAATCATAGAGATTAAATTAGAGCCCAAAAATTTCAAGGAAAAACAATGTAGTGATATGGCTACAAGCTACATGGAAAAGCTAATTGTTTATGACAAAAAATTAACAAGAATACTGACACACTATGCTTGCTAATGATTTTTTTTTTACTCTATTTGTGATAATTAGGTCACATTTAATTATCATGGAAAGATCCCAGAATTCAGGGAACCCCAACAGTTTATTTTTTTTTTAATTTTCCCATTATTTACAACCACATGTATTAAGAAATTTGCTACTCTTGAGTGAATATTTAAAGATCAAAAAACAAAAAGTCAACCCAAAACTTCAAGAAAAGTTAAACTTCACCTACCTAAGAAAGCTCCAAAAGACACTCTGCCTATACCTGTTTCACAAAGAGGGAAAATGAAAGGATAGATTTACAGAAAATACAAAAGTTATGCAAGAAAAAAAAAACCAACAACAAAAAAACAAACCCCAAACAGGTTAGCTACACAAAGAGGAAATGAAAAAGATGTTAGTAGCATTAACTGGATTAGTATTGCCTTTCACATGTCAATCAGATTATTTTAAGCAGCAATTAAATCAAAACACTTTGAAAACATAGAGATTTTATATTTGGTCATGTTTTAAGATTGTGAATAGATTGGCACTTTTCTTACATTTCACTTCAAGGTATAATTTACTGTATAAACGACTTGATCATGTGAATGAAAATTCACTTCAGAAAATGCAATAAAGAAATGCTTTACTGCTCCAACTCTGCTCATTAAAAATACTTTGCATATTAAATTTCAATGTATAAACTTGTTATGCAGTTTTAGCCTAAGCCTGCTCAGACATACTGAATGCCCATGTAACCTATCAAAGACACCCTAAAAAGGCCACTGTGTGCAATTAACTCAGGAACATAAAAAATAATTTACTTTCATGAGTCAGAGCTGTAGAACAGTATCAAATATTTTTTTCCTTTCTAGAGTGCCATGTCATCCTATCATTTCTCTGGAAGGAGATGATCCTTGTAAGCAACATCACTGAAACAAGTTTATTTGCCAGTGAAGTAAATTCTTTATTGACCAAGAATTATTGGTCTGGACCGTTTTTCCTGATCCACAGAAGTTGTTCTATATCTTGAACTGCACACCATCACTTAGGTTTATGCTACATTCCATACACAAAAAAGCTCCCTCCCCCCGTTATAATGGGACAGATCGAATAAGAATAAAGCATTATTCTTATAAGAATAAGCAGAAGTGAGACTAAGAGAAAGGCATTTTCTCAGATTAACTGGTGAATAACACACAATAAAATACATCTTTACAAAATCTCATGAAACTGCAGCCTTTTCAGTACTCTCAAATACTAGAAATAGAGAAGTCAAGTCCCTGGGTTGCAAGAAGCCATGCAACCATTTATGGACTCAGTTGCTTGGGCTTGCCCAGCAAATACATGAGCACAGAGAAGAAAACACTCCCCTTTACGGAAAAATTTGCAAGAGGCAAAGTTCCTGCGGTTTTTATACCTTTGTGAACATAATCTAAAAGTGTTTTTCACAGAACAACACCAGAAAGGATGGAAGGACTGGACATCACCAGTGCTACAGACTTTCAAAAGTGAAGCTGCAAGTTCTGCTTTATGAAGTTCCTGGGAGCCTGGGCTCAAGTGCAAGTACATATATCTGTTCTTGTTTGTTCTTTTAATTTGTAATCTGACTGTGGAGGTTCAAAAATCAACTCAATCATCTCTATTAATGTGTCTGTGCATCAGTGCCAGAGAAAACAAAAGGGTGCTCTGGCAAACCTGAAATAATGCACAATACAGGTACCCAGCAGGGTTGTTTCTTCAATAAAATTTGACTCCTGAGAAATCTGGGAAGTAACAGAACACTTGGGATAGGCAGTGAAGCATTTACTGATTAAATAAATAATTATATAATGCACACACACTACACTAGCATTGAACACCTGGGAACTGAGAGAGTGAAGGCAGAATTTTAAGAGTTCTAGAAACTGCCATGCAACACTTAATTCTGCTAATGTGAAATGACAGGTGAAGAAGGGCAACTC
Organism: Pseudopodoces humilis; assembly: GCF_049639895.1. Lineage (NCBI taxonomy): Eukaryota > Metazoa > Chordata > Aves > Passeriformes > Paridae > Pseudopodoces > Pseudopodoces humilis. The sequence continues at coordinate 94,309,585 of NC_142200.1, read as the reverse complement.
TGTACTCATCAGATCCTAAAAGGCAGAGAAAGAGCTGGATTCTGCTCTTTGTGAGGTAAAATTAAAGCTATTATGTATATTTCTGTAAGTTACATTTGCAAAATCACACTGTGATACTTTATTTTTACTAAAGGATTGACTCCTAAGATTTGCAGTTAAAATGTGTTCTTTCATCTTGTTAACTATAAACAATCAGAACCTTAAGACACAGTATGGCATACCAAAACTTAAAGCAAAGCAAGCTTAACACAAGCTTACTGTAATTATGAAGCAATGGTTCCTATATAAGGTATCTTTCCCACTAGGCTGCTGCATCACTCCCTAACAATACTTCAGCAATTTTAGTCTGATGAGTTACATCTAATGAGGTCCACTTGGTCTGGTGTACAAAATAATGCACCAATTCAGCGAAAGATCCTGAGTTTTTACAAATCATATCTATTTTCAATACTGCAAATCTCAAAGCAAATTTAAGGTATGCAATTTGGATTGTCAATATCAGACCAAGAATGGAAAAGGCATGAGTGGTCTGAGTAAAGATTGTCATCTAGATAAATCACACTAACAGGATTAAGATTGTTGGATTCTAGGAGAAAAGGGTAAGAGAATATTTTAACCCAACATAATTAGGCCTAATTTGGATTCAGTTATATTTCTAATAAAGAAAGCTGCATTTCAAAACATCACCTATTCTTAATTGAAAAAAAAAGGAAGAGAAAAACATTTTTAAAAATACAAAACAGCTCTTCGCTAAAACACTTTTACTCACCAAAGTATTCATTAAGAAATGCAAGAGAGGCCACATAGCAGCCAAGACTGAGGAATTCAGCCACCACCATTAACCAGTGCCATGTTCGTATGGTCAGTGCAACCATCAAGAGCTCAGTCAAGATCAGGGCAGTGAAGGAAATGGCAACGACGTGTACAAATTCGGATTCAAAAAGCAGCAGGGCTCCATACATCAGAATCCCACCTGGGTAGGGTGGAGAGGCACACAAGGTTGGCAATACACTCTGAAGTAAAATTTCACTGTACCAGTTTTTACAACTGCACACTGAACATTTGATTGGTCATTATGAAAATTTGTCCAGCATTTTTTTTTATAACACTGATCTTTCTAAAAGAAGGATATTTATTTACTGTACTTTGTACATGTGAAATAAGCCGATCAAAGCAAAGCCATACAGAAATAAAACTATTAGAAAATTAAACACCTTTTAGTGCAATATATCTGATGAACTGTTAATTAACCTCATTTTGTCAAGTGCTACAAATAAATGAGATATTGTTGAAAGTGTAATTACTTTTAACTGATTCCATAATTCAGATTTCTTCAACAGTGCTTCTGTCATTCAGTGAAAGAAAACTACTGTGTAAATACATGCAATGTGATAAGCACTCATTAAAATTTTTCTGGATTAGCATTTAATTAAAAACATGTCCTTTTCTCGGCGACATGCACCAATAAAAATACCAATCACGCTGTGTTTTGAATAGGCCTGGCACACTACAGGAATATCGATTTACGAGATAAACAGAAAGCAATATATATAACTGCTGATGAAATGTTAAGCTTTGGGAATTCAACCTGCAGCTGAAAAACAATATTGCTAATAGCAGACAAAAATTTCTCGGTTCAGCAAAATTAGGACTCTCTCCTACCTTGGTAAATACTGATTAAAACCCAGATGAGGAAAGTCTTAAATGACAAAGATCTTCCCTAAGGGAAACATGTGAGAGGACAGTTAAACACAACTTTAAAAAAATAAATCTACTCAGCTCATATATTTTTAATACTTCATCGCTAGAGAAACATTTTACAAGAAAAATAAGCAGTATTTGAAGTGATAAAGGCTACAAAGCTTCTACTTGTTTTTATGATTCTTCATTACAAGCTTGTCTAGAAATTGCACAGTCTAAATTTGGGAGTAAGAAGTTAAGGCCTTAAACAGAAGAGATACTTTAGCTTGCAGTGCTCTGGCTGGTTTTCAGAACGATAAATACAGCAAAATTTGTTTATTTATCATTTGTAAAATGTAGTCTTCAAAATAATTACAGCATTGTGTACCTACTGAACAAAACCTTAAGCAAATCTGCAGTTATTTACTAGAAACTTCTAAATGTTGGATAAACTGCCCATTTGCTTTCATAGAATAAATTTATGACTACTGCAAATTTTCAGCAAGTAACTATTACCAAATTAACTTTAAATCTTTTGATTGTGAATGGTACAGACTGAAACATATGCAAAAATCAAAGAATAAATGCTGTACATGTCATATGACTCTTGCATTCTGCGAGGGTACTGATGAAATGTTAGAACCTAAGAGCTGAAAGGATACACATTTTAAAGGATAAAATGCCAAACAAAGCAGCCATTTTGCCACAAAAGAAATGATCAATCTAGAACAGGCAAGAATCAGCACTTCATTACTGTAGCAAGTTCCATGTTCTGTGAACAGCTTTCCACAGGCAAGCTTATGACTCTTAGGCAGGTGAAGGCCATGCTTTTTTGAGTTTGATCATGGACTGAAATCTCAAAAATGACAAAGATTCTCAAGCAGAGAAAGAACCAAGATCTCCAACAGAGGAAAAAAAAAAAAAGATCCCAGACTAACATAGGTAACAGTGAATTTAGTGCAATTAAAAAGACAAAGGCTTGGAAAAGTTGGATATTCTTTAACTAGAGTCTGCTTCTGAACTTTTAGAAACATCTTTGAAGAATTTACTATCCCTAAAAAAGACCATCTGCTTCTGCCTTGGATCATAACTTTCCTAGTTGACAGCATAGGATGAAGAAGCAGCACTTTTCAAAAAACTTATTACAACAGAATCTTGGGATTTATTTCACTCTTGTGGGTAAAAAATTATAAATGTTAATTGTTTGCAAGTATGTGCAAACACAAAGAAAGGAGTATTTATGGATGACTGAGTTCAGATATATCAGGTATAAATACTTGTTCTTTAAAACAAGACAGTTTTTGGAGACATCAGGAGTAATTTCTGCATGTTAGGAAAAAATAAACCTAAAAATTAATCTACCAATTAAAAAGGAAAAGTAAGATGTGAGAATGTAAACATAAATAACTCCACATCAGAGATTTTGGGGCCAGAGTCAAGGCTGCTTTATCAACATACCTTCAGGTTTGAATTATTTCAGTACAACCACTGGTGCCTGGAGAAATGTATTAATAAAAATGATTGAAGTGTTTGGTACTGTGGATTATTTTAATAGTACAGAAGTTGGAAATGGCTGTGCAATCTGTTTTGCTTGGAATACCTTAAGAAAGTAATTACACAAATTCCCAATTTTGCACACTGGAGGACATTCATACCTTTGTGAGATCCTTATAAAGTTCTGGATATAGCAATGCCATTTCTGGCTTCACATCTTGATCCAATACTAGAGAGAAGACTGGAAACATAGTATATATGGTTGCATACCTAGGAGAAAGGAAAGAACACGCATTAACACTTTTGTATGATATAATTTTAAACTGATCTACTGAGTTCAATTATTCTTTTTATGTAAGTGAAATTAAAACTGGTTCTTTTTCCCAGTACTCAAGCAGCTTACCAATACAAGCTTTCACATGCAACCTGCTCTTGTGGTTCTGAGAGCTATCAGTTGTGAGAAGATGCAGAGGTCTTATACACTCAAAACCAGTGAAACACATTTCTTTCTTCTATATCACCTGTTACCATACTCCCTGTGCACTTGCACTTGGGACAACCAGTCCCAAGACCTAACATTTAAATTCATCTACAAATGGCTGCATGAAAACTGAAGAAAAAGAGCACAATATTCTGGACAACCTGGAGAAGGATGAATAAGAGTCTTAACAGCTCTGTAAGTGGCTTTGGATTTTACTGTACACATGCCAGATACACACTTCCATATGTACTTCCCTGGAACTTAGCACAACTTCTACAAACATTTTACTGTTTTAGAGAGGTCTACTGTTTGCCTCTGCAAAGTCTGGTGTAATCAGACCATGGTTTGACTAAGATTTAATTTACTTTTTATTAGTAAACTTGCTGCTGCAATATGACCAAGGTGCTCCTAATGCTGCACATATTCAAATGAATGGAAATCTATGTGGCAAACTTGGGTAGTGCACTCTCAGAGGAAATTTTGTAGTAGCTTCAGCTCCATTTTTAACTAAAACCCTGTGACTCACTGAGGTTTGTACATCAATCTGTGTGACAGCTGAAGCTGGTCTGGGAGATTTTTTTTTCTTGTTTTCACCCTGTATGTGCACAGGTTCTATGGTATCTTCTAAGGCTATGCAGATCCCTCTCTCCAGAGAACTGATAATGAGACTTCCCCCCTCATATAGTGCATATCCAACCTTGTGTGATTTTCCTTGGCACACTCATCCCAGGTTTTGTTAGTGTATCCATGATAAATATGGAAAACGTGGATGACACCAAGCCCATGGTGTTATTTAACCAGTTTGCTGTATTTACTACCAGATATCATAACTGTTGCTTTGACTTACCCTACCATTAGGAATCCTTGGTACAAGGGAACAGATGCAAAGTAGAAGACTGATGAAAATACAGCCTACGAAAAGTAGATAATTAATTATTTAATATAATTCTATATACAGAACAATACAGCATAGAAAAAATAACAATACTGGTTAATTGTGTCATTTCAAAGACAGACATAGGGATTTTAACTATTCAGAAAACAAAGATTTAAATACCTGCATAGTTGAAATAATAAGGCCTCGGTGCATGACAAATTGACCAAGTGCTGCTGATCTTTTGTAACTGTTTCGACCATGTACCATCAGCAGCCTACCTATGTGTTTAAACTGTGTGATAGAAAAGTCAGCTGCTAGAGAAGCTTGTTTTCCCTCCTAGAACAAAAGCAAAATATTTCAATTATTCTGAAGCTCAGAATAAAATATGTGTATCAAGTTTCAAAATTCTTAGCAATAATTAATTTTAAAAGATAAATTTGTTCCTTTTTTGAAAATCAACCCTGCAATGAGACACAACAATTTTTTTGTGCATGTTCTAAGATGCAGTGGGCTGTAACAAGTAAGTTTCATTGCTTTTCCCGCTTCTTCCAGGTAAATGCTACACAGACATAACTATAGCTTTTTCTGCTTTCAAAAAGATGAAGCACGAGACATCCAAGCAAAAATACTAAAGACTAAGCATTCTTATCATCTTGCAGAATACTTTAATTAGAAATGATCAATTCACTGTTGTTTAAGAATAAAGCTTCTAATCAGATTCTACTGCTATGTGACACACATTTCACAGTGAAACTGTTAACATTACCTTGCCTTCAATTCCAATTCCACAGTCTGCTGCTTGGATCATGCTGACATCATTTCCTCCATCACCTGGAAAATGTCACTGCAATATTCAGTTCTTCAGAGGTTTTATTCTCCTGGCCTTACAGTATTTGAGAAACCTCTTACATATTTTTAAATTCTTACAATTAATCTATGACTTATGATTAAGTACTTCAGTAATCAAGAATTTCCTGCAGAATAGAGAAGATAACCACACCTTTCTCATGGAATGGCATTTTGTGCCACAACTATGCAATACCTGGCTGTTGGTAAAGGTTGGTAAAGAAGTCTCTCTGGTTTTGTTTCAGCTATTTCTCCATGGTGCCACCTGCTGATTACATTTATTACAGATTTTATTACGAGGATTGTGCCAAGAGTTACCTATTGCACATGTGCGTTTCCCGGTGTGGTGCTGTAACAGTTTCACAATGTGGGCTTTTTGGGTAGGAGAACATCGGCAGCACACTACAGCAGGACACTGACAAGCCAGCTCTACAAATTCATGTTCATAATACTTCAGACAAACCTGAGGAAAAAAAAGACACTTGGATTTATTTACAATTAAATATTACTACATGTAGCCCAACACAAAAACACAGTATAAAGTCTTTTTTTATTAAGTTTTCCATGTACAACATCCAACTGTGAGGAAAAAAAGAAGGATAGATGCACCTTGACTGTGGCTTTATTATATTTAAAATCAAAGAGAGTGTCAGTTTGAGCACCAACATGCTTTGAGGTTAAGAGAACAGACAGTACTAAAGCATGCTGTACACAAATTCCATTGTTACTGTATAGATGATCAGAAACCCAGCAACATTTGCACATCTACAACATATATCATCTAATTTGCACTCAGTGATAAGCAAAAGTACCTTTAAGGTCTTTTTAAAAGTATGGGAAAATACTTGGGAAAAAAGCATGAAGATGCTGATACATTACTTTCTGACCACAAGCATATAAATAATTTAACAGAAACCAAGTTTTTACCTCAAGTGAGTCCCCAGATATCACCAAGGCACAGTCATGCTTCCTCCTAAAAGCATTTAGTTCTAAGTGAGCCTCTCCTCGAGTGGCGACCTTCAATAAAAAACATTCAGTTAAAAGATGTTGTTATATGCTTAAAAAAAACCCTGCCTAAAAAATCAGGTTTTAAAAACTCATACCCAGAAGCCTTGGTTCAAGTGTTTTATCTCACTTCAAGTCTAACACCCATGGAATTTCACTATAAGCCTCAAATCTTATGAAGTGAAAGAGTAATCATCAAATAAGTAAAATCTATGCTGTCAGCTTAAGTGATTCTTCACCAAAGTTCACAAGGGCTAAAGCAGTAATTAATTCATGACATTAAAATGTCTGAATTTTGAGCTGTCTTGAGTCTTTTCATCCTGGCAGGTCTAGAGAAAAACAGAAAAATTTCCCAAGCAAACCTCAATTATTTTTGTTTATTAGCCAGTAAAATATGTTCTTAGAATAACATAAAGTGTTCCTTTTAATTATTCCTTCAGTTTTGGTAACCAGGCACAGATTTCAAAGGGCACATAAAGATGCATATTAGTACTAATCCTCTTGGCTCTTGCATGATTCTGAAGACAAGATCAAGTGGCATAATATGAAAGCATTGCATCATAGATTTTTTGTTTACATAATTTTTTCAGAAAGGCCCAGCTGTGAAATGCAAAAAGCAGCCAAAGGTCACTAAATGCATTTTGGAAGGTTTTGAGCTATAAGCAGAATATGAAAAATTTAAATTATAACCAGATTTTGAAGAGACTGGCAGGTTTGGGTGTGGTGTATTTTTTTGTTTTGGTGGGTTTTTGTTTGCTTTTTTGTCATTTGTTTGATTTTTTGTTTGTTTTGTTTTTATTTAGGTTTTTTGTTTGTTTTTTGGTTTTTTTTCCCAATAAATATCAATGTATTTTAGAGCTATCATGCTAGACAAAGTTCCAAGCACAGAATAAAACACAAGCTCTGATTACACTTTTAATTTTACCTCTGTCAACACTTTGATTAAATTACTTTTCAGATGTATGAATCTTAATTACATTGAATGTGAAGTTTTGTCCTTGACCTACTACTACCCAGCCAGATGTACTTCAAAGAACCTTTCTCTCTCCAGATGAGCTCTACTACCCATAAAATTTGAGTTACATTAAAAAGCCCCTGCAAAGAGAAAAACCCATACACATGCCCCAATTTAGAATTTTTTTCCTTCTTTCCCACAATTAAGCATGTAAAGAGAAACCTCCTTGTCTGATAGCTGTTAGGAACACCAGACTCTGTTGGCCTAGCGCATTCTTTCTCCACTGCAGCGATGAAGAGATGCCAGCACTTGTGCACACTAAGGAGCAGAGATTGTCCTCTATGTTCTACATTTCACCTAACAGAATGCTTTTTTTTTTTTTTTTTTTTTAATTTGTAAATACCTCCAGAATTACAAATTGTAGAAGTTGAGACTTATAAGAATAAACATTTTTGTTAAAAACAAAATACAGCTTTTTGGAAAGAGAGTAGCAAAAGGTGTTTTCTTTCTAATTTATAACTACAGTAGGAGTGTTATAGTGCTTGATATTTTCTCACATTAATTCAGCAGTTGTTTCCTTGCAACAGGTACAGCCACAGAATTAATTATTTATAAATTTTCTATATTTTTTAATGAATTTTCTAACTAATTTAAAACTTTGTGTATTCTAAGTTAACATTTTTTTTTTTATGCTGATCTCTTATTACCAGTCAAGGTAATGAAAATAAAAATCTGACTCAACTAAATACATTGTGTTCAGGAAGACTTAATTTGTGGTACTACAACATGGAAAGGTCAACAAAAATTGATCTGAAGTTTTATCAGAAGCATTAATAATTTAATTGCAAATAGTAGTCTGCAGGGCCTAATTTGCCATTCTGATGCTTCAGAAGAAAATGCATTTACATGTAAATTATATTCATATAATTATTTCTGTAGGTGCAAGTGGTTCATTTAGAACAAACAGACGCATTACGTCTGATCGCACAGCATCAATCAACGTCTAGAAAATCTATTTTTGCTTGACTTCAGTCAAGTGGATACTACGCATATAAAATGTATAGAAGAAGATTCAGTTTACTTTTCTAACAAAGTCTGTTGGTAAAATGAATATATATATATATATATATATATAAAGACATGAAAAAAATTCTCATACCAGTTTGATCTATGTTTATACAGAGGATGTTCACAGTTTCATTCAGGATTAATTCTGCTTGAGTCTAAAGAGTTCTATCAATGAAAATGCCAAAACAAGCAAGAATGACATTCAGACAGCCTAAATGCATGGATAGTTTCTTAGTGGCTCAGCACCTCACTTCACACAGACCCCTCTCCATCACTATTTAGAGGTACCTTGCTATGTCTGTTATGAAGGGTGTAAAATGGGTCTTGAACCTGGGTCACCCAAACACGGATAAAAACATTTCTACAGCACATCAACAACTCTAGAAAACAACATCCTTAAATGCTTTGTAATTTTACAACCTAAGCACTACTCTCTTGACCATTACTATGACACTCAGTACAGTAACAAAACTATTTTCAACAACCAGCCAACTACTAATTGAATACAGCAACACTGCTATTAGCTGTCCTTTCATGAACCAACAAAAAAAGTTAGAACTATACTTACAGGTCTGAAAATATGAATATCTTGATTTCTAGACACTAAGTGAGAACTTTTCGCAATGCAAGTTGCTGTCTCCAGTTTATCTCCTGTTAACATCCATATCTGCAAAATAATGTAAGAGGTTACTCCTTTGGATATTAGCATGTCTGTTCTCCAAATCTACATGACATCTATTTCCAACTTTTCTCTGTCACCTTTTTGGATTAGATTATCCAAGAAAATATACTGATTTGTGCATTTTAAAGAAAAATTAACAGTTTGTACTGCAATAGTATGCAAAGCAGAAAAGAACTGTCTTTACTTTTTGCAGCTCCATTCCCCTTCCATTCTCACAAGAGCCAATGTCTCAATGTATATGAAGACAAAGCAAAGCTCTAGGGAAGCATGAAATCCTTTCCCTATGGCCTTGATACTACCTTGATCAGAAAAGTGAGGATACAGATGACATTTGTCAGCAAAATGATGCAACACAACAGTCTGTGACCCTGGTGATAATCTCAGAAAACAGCAGCCAAGCCATGAGACAGCAAATCCTGGAGCATGAGCTACAGTCCCAACACCCCAAAGAGATCCCGCCCACTGACCATGCAGAACTGAGAAGGCAGTAAAGTTTAAGGGATAAAGTTGTTCTGTTCTTAATGTATGACAGCACTCTTGGCCCTTAACACCAAGGTTTGTTTGTACAATGACTAGTTAGTAAGATGATGGAATCACCAGTGTAAGGAAATTATTGTCATTGCATTCCAAAATTCTCCTGGTTTATTTTGTCCTCCTGAGCTTCCTGTCCTGCAGATTATGGAGGGGCTGAAGTCCAGCACAAGCAGAATATGCAAAAATACCCCACTGTGTCTGATTGAGTTTAAACAATGCAAAGTCATTACAACTATTTGGAACAGAGCTTGACACTGCTTAAAGCAAAATGTTTATAATCTTGCCCTCTCCCCTCAGATATTGTTCATATATTTACATGAAACCCTCTCTCAAATAAATGCATTACTTGTATATGTGAAATTGATAGGTGTCTAGCAAACCAACTCTTCTGCATGGCTTTTCATGTCATCCTTTAATATGAAATGAACAAACCCCAGCGGCAGTTCTGAATTCTAGTTCGAATAATTCACCTTTTGATCTTTGCTGAAACTTCCTACGAGTGCCAAACCTGAAAACATTGTTGTCACACAAATCTTGCGCCAAACTCATTTAGTGTCAGCAAGGATAGTTTACTGTAGACAGCCAGGGGATAAATGACTGAAACACACATATATCTATCCATTGGTAGTTTTCCTACAGAAGTAAGTTTGAGATTGATGAAACATGTGTTAAGCAAGGGAACTTCACACACAGTGTCTTGTTTGTTTCTGCTAGTTCATGCCCAGAATGTGTTTAGGATTTGACACATTTCTCATTTTGAAAGAACCTAAATGCAGACAAATATAAATTATATCTTAATTTGAAAAGTTAATAAATGATAACCTGTTATGTCAGCAATGTGTGTTTAGTACCTTTATTCCAGCATTCCTTAGCATCTCTAGAGTTGGCCTAACATCTGCTTGCAGCTGATCTTCTACTCCAGTGAGACACAGTAATTCCATTTCTCGCTCCAAACTCTCTACAACAGCAGCAACCTTCAGGTTTCTATCATGTATGCTTAACTTTGCTTGGTTATATCGACTCTGCACAAACACAAAAACATTTAAGAGTTTGCTACGACTCATAAAGTATACATTCAGTCTACCATTCACTGATAGCATGGATTCATTAGGCTAAATGTTTGTCTTTAAACTTCTTTAATGAAGAACAAGACTAAAGGAGCAATTTTACTTTATACCCAATGTTATACAGGGCTCTTCTGACAATTCACCTAAAGAGAATGCCTCCTGAAGAACTGTTAAGAATTAGGCATCACAGCTTCTAAGGAGGAAAGGCCTTATCTTTGAGAACAAATAGATTTTTTAGGTCATGCAGAAGCTACAAAAATAACATTACACTAGCTTCTGTGAAAACACTGTCCAATCCAGTAATAAAGTAAACAGGATCCTACATATGACTCTAGAACCATCACTAATGAATGGAAAAGCCTTTAACACATTATGGACAATACCTCAATTATCTATTTTTTAAACATGAATCATCTTTCTTTGTAACCGTAAAAAAATTAAAAGAGAAATTTTCTCCTTGAAGTAATTAAATATGATAAAGCACAAGATCACCCTGTCCATTCATACCTCAAAATCTTGATACTGTTCTTCAGTAAGTGATTTTTTGGCGACAACCAGTGTGCGCAGTCCTTCTCTTGCCATATTACCACACTAAATGAACCAAGCACAGAATAGCTATACAAATATTCAATCCTGTGTTCATGCTTTACACTGTATGCTAACAGGGTATATCTGTACCATAACTTTAGGTGTTTCTTTAGACCCTTAAAATACTCTGGAGAAGCCACAAACAGGATGAAAAGCAATTATACTTCAGGTCCCCCAAATGAAGTGGTTTGCTACTAGTAAGTCAATTAGATCTCCTCTCTTAGCATAAAGAAAATTTCTTTGAGGATGAAACTTTAAAATACATTAAAACTTCTTTTGAGGCACGTAACAGTAGTGTTATACTACTATTAACGTACAGAGGTACATTTCTTTTTTCACTGAAAGTATCTCTTATCAGAAAAGCATCTACACATTAAAAATAGCCATGGAATAGCATGTCTTAATGAAAAACAAGGCTCTCCAGTGCAAACACTTATTGATTTGACCTCATAAAGCTAAATAAATTAAACAAGTATTTTACAATTAATTGTGCATCATTATCGCCAAAAGTAATTTTTATGACATTTTGCTAGGTCTTGAGGGAGTTTAATTTATTCATGTCCCTGAATAAATCAAACTGCCCTGCAGCAGATATTGATTCATATTGCCAATACCATTATGAACATACATGGTGTAATCATTGTATTAACATATTGGCTGTATGTAGGGTCAAAAATAAGATGATTGCTGGTGCCGTCTATAACACATAGTAAAAAATATTAATCAGGTTTGAAATTCAGTCACTATTTTATTTGAAGTTTAATAAATGTGGTTAAAAAAAAATTAGTTTGGACAAATGCTTGTCAAAGTCTGTAATTCATAATCATACCTTGTTGCAGATTTTGATCAAACCAGGGCATTACAAGATAAACAGATTTATAGCAGAATACTTCTCAGAAGTAATTAGGTTCTATGTGAAAGGTCAGTCAATGAAAAACAGCTTCCTTGTTTTAAGTAGGAAGGTGTCCTGCTACTACTACCAGCTTCGCTTTTCTTGTATGTTATTCAGGAATTGGAAATAATTTTAATCCCTTAAAACCCATTCAGGATATGCATAAATGAAGTTCAAAATCTATTACTGCATTGCCTCAGATTCTCCTTTAAACATATCCAAATTCTATCTGATATATTTTAGATTTTAAATTTTTATAAAATTTTAATTTTTGTAAATGTTGATTTTCTTTCTTACCTCTTCTTCTAACCAATCATTGTACTGTACAATAGTGGACATGGCAACGTCTGCACCCTTCATGTAAAATGTAATTTCTCCTGAAGATTCATCCTAAAATTTTACAAAAAAAAAGGGGGGTGAGGGGGGAGGAATATCTGTTTATAAAGACAATTACCTACCAATAACTTAATTGCCTTCTGAAGCACTCAGTAGGTTCCCATTTATAAAAGACAAAGCACCTTGCCAAGAAGTAAGTTTTATTACTGGATGTTACTATTTCCAGTGTTATCTCTGATTCCATTGAGACACATGTCCTCTATTTCCATGTAAGAGGACCAGTTCTAGCTGAAGTCAACAAGCATAACAGATTCTTAGCATCTCTAAACTAAATTTCACTGTTATGTCCCCTCTAATTTATATTTTTTTTCTTGGGTGGCAAATACCAACCCAAAACAGAAAGCTCTGCATCTCTGAAATACCTGCCAATTAAAAATTTACCAATAACTTAGTTTAAATGCTTGTTACACGTTTTAATGATGCAACATTCATTGCATATTCAGTTAATCCATGCACAGGTAAATGGATTAGTCTGATCTGCCAGTATTTTTTAAAAAATCAAACCAAACACCCAGAAAATCCCCCAAATTACCCTAACTATGATGCCCATGCGCTTGCTCTCGGAAGTGAAGGGGAAGATCTGCAGGATATAGTATGTCAGGATGTGTCCACCAGGGGTCTTCAGCTGCATTGAGGTCAGGTCCCTGCTAACCAGAGTGAGACCCACACTCTCTGTCCACTGCACCAGAGCTACCTAAAGAAAGAAATAAAAGAACCCAAACAAACCAGAAAAGATACATATTTAAGTGTGAAAGGTCTATGATACTGTGATATAAATGAGGCTAAAGCCAAACAACTGTTGCTACGGTAAAAGTGTAAACTCTTCCAAGAATCTAGGGGAAAAAAGTAAACATCAGCAGACTAAAATCTTAACACATCCAATTACATGCTTCCCTTGAAAAGCTTACAAAATTTCTTATGAAGAATATAAAAAACTTTTTTGAACTTATTGCTGAAAATGAGGTATTTAGAACATACTGTTCAGAAATAAGTATTCTAAGAAATAACCCATATTCATTCAACAATAGATCAAGGACATCGAGTAGAAATTTTGCAAAATGAGAGTACGATTTCTGTATCAACGAGACTATTATGTAAGTAAAAGACTTTGGGAGTATTTCCATATAAAATAGTTTATTACATCTACATTTACATGCAAGTTGAGACAATGTAATAGCTAGTAAGTAGGTAAGTAAAGGACCTTATTTTTAGTTTACTTTGTTCATTTGCATAATTTTAATACTTTGTTTCAACAGTAATATGTTCTTACACCAAATAAGATGAAAACCAAGCTTACAATACTGCATCCCACAAACTCACATGGGAAAGTCCCTTTTTCAAAATTTTGCTGCTTTGAAATGCATGACATCTGGCTTCAACATTTTTCTATATAATACTTTAATTATCTCCCACCACCACTGTGTGATTTATTCCTTCAAAAAATGAACATTTTAGAAAAACTGCCTTACTGATTTTACTGTTTTATATACAAGACACATTCCATATCTAATTTTTCCTACTGATGAAAGAAAGCTTCTCCTCAATCTACTTTTAGTTTTCCAAATGCTAATCATTACTGGAAACCAGATTTTTAAATCACTAGAAAGATAACTATAATGCAGTTCACATGATCTTTGGGGATCCTGGATTTTTATGGATGAATAGGCTCTGCTATTAATCTTAGGCAAGATGAAAAAAATAAAAACCAAGAACTCTTATAAAAAATATGAAAGTAGAAAATTCCCTTGGTAAGTTCAACAGACTTGACGGTCACTAAGAATTTCACACAAAGTAGATAAAACACCTCAGCTTCTAGGAAAATTTAAAATTGGAATAAAATCCTGTGTGAACCTGTAAAAAACCCTAGAAGTGCCATCTGTGAAGGCATCACAAGATGAAAATACAGTGAGATGCAGTAATGGATGAGAATAGAACACACTTTGAAAAGCACCATTTTAAATTCTTGAAAACTACAGGAAGCCTTTTTACAAACTTTTCTTCTTCACCAGAAGTAGCATATAAGCTGCAAATGACCCAGTACTTCCAAGGTTAATTTTCCATTTTCACAGTGAAGGGTTACTATTACATTCTGACCTGTAAATTGCATCTTTCTACTAAAACCCTATCATCTTATTTGTGTCCTTTTGCAGCTAGGACTTAAGTGGTCTATATTTGGTGGCTCAAATCTGTTTATTATTTTATTTATGCCTGGCTTCACATACCATTTAAATTAGTATTTTGCAGCATACTCATTTTGTGTTGTTTTACCTGGCCTATACTCAATTGCATTTTTATTTTTTCTTCTAAATTGATCAGGGCAAATACCATACAAGGATCAGTCAATAAGGCTCAAGTCAAACAGATGCCTACAAGGACACTGGAAAAACTCGAGAGAAAGACAAGTTTGACTCTCATCACTCAGAATGACTCAGAGCAGCATCCAAAACAACATAGCCAGATCTTACCATTAAAATACTTAAACGTTTTAGAATGTAGAATTTTTTTCCTAAACGAGTATTTCACATGTGGCATGATCATCTACATTATAAATCTTAACAAATACATATATAATGAAAGGCTGGCTATAGAGAGTTCAGAAAAAGGATTCTTAGGCAAGTAGAATGTCTCTTCTTGAGGTTTCACTTCTATGAGTATATTCTCATCTCTTCAATAAATTTCTGAAATTTTACATTAAAATGGTCTTGCAGTCTAGTGTGCCTAAATCAAGAACACCCACAATGCCAAGCAAATGCAGCAGCTGTGGCTTCCATAGAGCTTGACATAATGGTTGAAATCAGATAAAACAATTAAAGGTTGGGCAAGCACAGAAGGCTTTGATGGTGATACTACCATTTTGTTTTACAAGAATCCATTGCAATGATAATATTTATTTGCTGATAACCATTAATTTGCTGATACACAAACACAAATGTAATATGTCAAGTTTCTTGAATCCAGGTTAGGGACTTATTTGAATATTTTATGGATCTTCTCTGGCTTATAACAAAGCTCCCCTTCTATGGAAACCAGCTGCGTGGGAGACACAAGCATATAGGTGGCTAAATGGTCTTCCCATTACTGAGCCACAGGTATGCAGTGAACCCACTAACTGTGCCGTGTTCCTAGGGCAGGTAATGCATGTGGAGACAAAGAGAGATTTGTGGTTGCTAACTTGCTAATTTTCTTCCTCCTCAGCAGCAACCCAAAGGGTAAAGATGGCCATCTACCTCTCATGGGACGTCAAAGATGCAACTTCCAAATTAGGAAAGAAAGGAGCAAATTGTGAAACAGAAATGCAACAGATCTGATGTGAGCTAGTGAGAAACACCTCATTTAGTCTTCTTATCCTAAGTCTTTCAGGTGCTTCCATTTACCACATGCCCACTCGAACTCTTGTTGATTCCGTCAGCAGTCTCCCCACTAGAGGCCACCCAAACCTCTGAGCTTCTGCAGTTCACAGACCCAAATACCAAAGACTTAATTACCAGGGCACAGATTTCCACTCAAAGGCAAATTGAGAGATTTCATAAGGACACTTTCCCAAATCAAGCAGTAACTGTGCAACCCACACCATCACCAAGAGCAGTGCCAGCTCAGGAGGTAGAAGCAGCTTCTCTAAGTAGGATTGTGTTTCTAACTCAGTCACCTGAGGAACGAGTACATTTCCAGAGGGACATGGAGAGGTGAAACTTCAAAAGCACCACTGTTACAGACCATGGCTGCAGGTCCATGCTTTGGGGATGTAATCATCCCGTTTATTTAGAAATGTTCGTTTATGGAACCAAATCAAACCAAACAGCTTATGCACTAGGTTAGCTTATGCAGGTTTCCATCACAGGACATGCTCTGCGCACCATGTTTGGATCCTGTGGGGCTGTACAGCTCATTGCTAAGGCCACAGGCTCTAGAAGCCTGGCTATCATGCTTTCCTCTCCTTATGGCCTAGACTATCATTTCTGCTCCCTAGCAGAAATACTGAACTGCTCAAAATTTACAGTATTTGTTGCTCAAAACAGTTTATGAACAAAGAATTGTCACTTTCAATGTACAATATTCTCTTCTGAGCTTACATTAGTTTAAGAAAAAGATCCACTGTCTTGTGGCTGCAGTTGGCAGTTCTCCACCTCATAGGGCAGTTTGGGAGTTCCACCACAGCTGTACTCACAGCTTTCCTGGAGCCCTGCTATGAGTCTTAACACTTTAGCCAAAGAACAACCTGCATAAATAAAGTCTTCAATAGTTTTGGCACATATGAAGGAGCAATTTGTAGGGTAAGAAAGGACTAGAGATGGAAATTTTGGAAGCTAGTCTTGCTGCTTAGAAGAATTCTCATGTAACCCACCTGTACTTCTTTCAGAGTATTTAAGAGCATCTTCACTTCAGACAATAGGATCTGTTTCAAAATCAAACTGTTATATAACATATAGAAACACTGTTAGTATGGTATTTTTAAGTTAAGGCTATTGCTTTAGAAACAGGAAACAAGCAGTGAGATATCCTTTTCCCACTGTCTGTTTCCAACCATTTCCATCAGGACTGTTCAACAACTCATATCTGTCTCCAATCAGTGCTGGTTTGTTTATATTTATAAACAGTGATTTTATAACTAACATTTGCAGTCCATCACTTTTCATAAAAAAACCCTTCATAATTAAAATAAAATTATTAATTTAAAAATACTGCTTGATCATGTGAAAAAACTACCAATCAATATTCAAGACAAGCTATGGAGTAGTTATTCTTTGTGGGTCTCGAAGGTCATGCAAGTGATGGTTTTATGCTACTGAGTGATTTGCTTTTCACAATACATTGACAAAACAACACAATTAGTCTTGCTTCAATAAGCACACACAATAAAATGAATTAAACAATACAACATGTCTCATACATTACAGCTTCACTTTTGTAAACACAAAAGCTGCTTCACTAAGGGCATATAATTTCCCTGTCTGTTTTTAAATGATTGGCTTTGTATCCTTGTAATTAATTTTAGCAACTCTGTTGTCTCTGGACAGAAACGTTGGAATTAAATAACTGACCACACTTTAAGGTAGTATTTAAATATTCAAGATCCAGGAATTAGAAATGCTTGAGACTGTAACTGTGCAGAACAAAGCATAACCAATAAATAGCTGGTTTATGAGAGTAAGCAGTCATTAAAAATCATGACTGATCAACCTTTTCTGACTAAGGGGAGCAAAGGTCTTCAAAGGCTCCTGTTCATAGCATGTCCTGAATTGCTTGGGTCTCTGACCTTTGAACTCTATCGCTTTGCCTACTTAGCTCATATCCTTTTATGATTGTTCATTACATTAAGGTAACTGGCTTTCTGCAGATGAGCTGAACCCACACCTATGATGACAGAGTCGAAGCTGGGTTTTGGTGTGGGATTTTTGGTTTTTTTTCCCAATCCAGTGGGTTCTCAGTGAATGTTTATTGTTTGCTATGCCACAGATGTAGAGGACAAGTGACAGACAAATGAAACCTTCCACTCTTTCAGAGAAAATGAAATATTGATCACTTATCATAAGAAACAAAGAGCCTAGCATAAGTAGGGTTTGCATTATGAATACAAAATCAGTTACTTATCTCAGGTTACTCTAACAACATCTTTTATGATGAATGTATCTACTTCTAAATGTGCATACTTTGTTATGGTTATATTATATCTGTATGTGGATGCACACATATACACACAGATGTGAGGAATTTCAAAAGAGTTCCTCAGGTCAATTAATTGTGTAGTGTAGCCAGCATATTACTGAGCTGTTTCTTATACCTTCTTATTTGGAAGAATGGTTTGTACTTATATACTGTTCTCTGCTCTTTACACCCTATGGTGTGATCATGCAATATTATATAATGCAACAGACAACTGTGCAAATAACATCTTGTTTCAAAAGACTGCAATCAAGTCAGATCCATAAACAAAATCTAAAGGAACAGGGTTGCAATGTTGAGAAAGTACAATGCATAAAACCAGTTAAGTCTATTAAATGATAATGTTGTTTATTAACCAAATATGTTGTGATAGGTCAGTGCTGAGGTTAAACAGAAAACATCAATTGAACCATTTCCCTAAATAAAGCTCGAGGGTGCAATATTCAAAGCACTTTATTCAATAAAAAATGCTTTTAAAATGGTACTTTGGTGATTGGGAAACATTGGCATCATCCGTCAACCTAACTGCAGGAAAGTTCAATAAGCTAAATAATGAACCATTTACATTATTTTCCTTAGGCTCCAGTGATTTGCAAACATTGCATCAATAGAAGTCTTAAAAAAATTATGATAAAGACCTGCTAGTCTTTCAACTCTTAGGCTTTTTTCTGTCATGTCGCAATTTTTATGCTGTTTATATGCTTTTTGTAGCTTCATCTTTTTATAAGACTCTATTTAACATCAGTTTCTCATTATATTACAGCATATTTGCTCAATATGATAATTTTAGTAGTGTTTCAAGAATTATCTTTGAGAAACAAAAAGGAAATTTAAGGCTGTTTTAGAAGGGAAACATTTCATTTCACTGCTATATAATATTAATGTATGAGTTGAAACGATAAAAAAAATCATTATTAAAAGGATATCTGTGCATTCTCTCCCTTGCAGCATGAAAAGTTTCTTTGTTGTCGATTTCTTCTACCTCCTTTTCCACCCTGAGTCCCAGATCTATTATATTAGCACTTTATCAACTTTCCTTTCCTTCCTTTCATCTTTCCAAGGTCAAATTCCCTACTGTCTTCCCAGGGCACCGCTTGTATAATTCTTGAGTCTTTCAGCAGCTTTCTTTAGTAAATATGGGAGGAGAATTGCTCTTCATGGTAGCATTTTCGGTTTTCAAACAACTGAACAAATATTCAAAAGGCCACAGGGAGAGACAAGTGAGTGAGAGAAAAAACTCACATAGTGTCTCTCAACTGCACATCTCTTCACCTGATTTAGTAATACCTTTGGCTATTTAAGCAGAATGTTTTCTTAATTTATAGTTATCATCGTATCTTCATAGGCAGATCCTTGCTCACGCAGTCATTCATTACACTCAGTAGTACCTCACAGGCTCATTAAACTGAAACATTTAGTAAATGTGAATGCATGTGCTGATGAAAATTTGTACATGTGCATAATACAAGTCAAACATTATACAACTACATATCTTAAACAAATGCCCTTTCAGGATTCTCAATTCATAATGTGGATCAGCTCACACTATATAACACCACATACAGTATTATGGATTATTGATTTTAGTCAATGATCAGCATCTCAAATCCTGCCCAGAGTTTTATTTTTAAAACTGTTCTGACTGCCATATTTCAGTCGTGGAGAACGAGCCACTTCTTTTTATTCTACAATCCTTTGACACTATGAATGGTGCTTATGGCATCTAAAATGTATGTAATGTCTGCTAATTTGTTACAACATGAAGACAGATTTAATTTTATTTCTTGCATTCCTAAAAACACTTGTTATAGATTTGTTACTTTTAGCAATTATAGCCTGCAGTTTGAACTGCTAAAGTTTTGTTAACATTACATATGGTGACATATTAGACATGAAAACCAAATGTATACATGAACAGTACACTATGTGGCAAGATGAAGTTTGTGAAAGAAACATTGTCTTGTATGAGATCAACTTGCACAACTAGAAAAATATTCAGGCTCTCAGGTACATAATCTCTTCTTCACATCTTACAACCACCTTACTTTATTTATGACTAAGCTACTGTGGTTACAACAACAATACCTCCAGAAAAAGCTAGAAATTCTTTAAAACAAAGGTTCTCCTCAACCTGCTCACTTTCAGATGCAAGCCAACCTCAAAACAGTCTGTCTCTCCGTTTTATTATATCAATTACACACATTTTTAAAGTGAACTCATTGCAGCTTCTTGAAACATGAGCTTTGTCTCTTTCTTGTAGTATCTTTATAGATTGAATTTTAGGTAATCAATTTAGGGACCAAAATAGGATTATTCAGAACAATAACTCAAATCCAATGGGATTTGTTTAAAATTTGGATTTCAATAGAAGTCAAATACATGCTTTTATTGAAATAGTGCCTTAAATTTGTGTTACACTTGATGCACTTTTGAAAGAACCCTAAAGATTATGAAGCTGGCTAGAGTTTGAAGCTCAAAAATTTTTCTACAGAAGCATTTGAGGTTTAATGTTTTTTTTTTTTTGTACATTCCTCTATGGGAGTTTTTCTAGTTAGTTTTGTTTTTGTTAGTCTTGTTAGTTTGTTTTTTCCTGTTAAGAATCTATACATTCCAGTATCTGGTATCATCTATAACTAGTGTACCAGGTTGTCCATCACTCAGAACAGTTTCATATTCCCTTTAACAGCATACTATGGATTAATGCTTTGAGAATAATAAATAATAAACATTTATTTGCAATCCTCAATACAGTATTGACCCCAAAGCACTGACTTCACAGATCTTTAAGTGAAATAACTGAAAACACTTTAATACAACAAAGAACCAGCAGCTCTTTCCTAAGCTATAGAAAAAATAAAAACAGATTACTGTTAATTTTAAAGAAACCCCTGTTCAAAACACTTTTTTTTATGGCTCTTCTCTTTTTAACTTAGTTTACCCCATTCTTTAGGAGATGCAAATATTTTCAACCTTGCATACCAACCTCATCAGGGCTGGAAGCCTGGTAAGTTCTATTTTCATCGCTGAAGTCCTGATCCACCTCTGCATATTCTGTTTCTCCAGACACACCAGCCCGGGATTCATACACGGGGGTCACATTGTGGCAGAGTGCAATGGCCTTCACCGCTTCGTGTATCCGACTGCTGACGCTCTTTCGGACTTTGGGCGCAGACGATTGAGGTTTCCTGGACGGTGTTGAGCTCGTACTGTTCCCACTGTTCTGAGAGTGGGCCTTTAAGACCCAACACAATGAATAGTAAATGAAAATGGAGACAAAACATGAATACTTATCCATCTATATCTGACTGCTCCCCGCACAGAGGTTGATAAATATGAAGGCAAATAACCATCTATTTATTTTTATATAACCTACTGTTAACTCATTCAGCTTGTGATTCATAAAAAGCCTCATCTACTTTTATTAAGAAATTATATGTATGTGGGCTCATAAGCTTGCATTTGTAGTCAAATTTCAATAACAGAGCCTGAAGAAAATTGAAAAATGTGAAACGCAATCAAGTATGTTGGAAAAGGGCTGAATAATTGGATTCTGCAGAAACCCCTGCTACCTCACTTCAGATTTTACATTTTTCAATGTTCTGTCACAACAGTCCTTTCGTACCTATTGCATTCAATTAATTATTTTTTCTTTTCCTTTTTAAAAAAAAAATATTTAAAACAGCCACCAACTGGATATGAGCTCAGAAACACTGAGACAAAATTTTAAAATTTGCTGTTTTGTTGGTTCTTCTTCACCTGTGTCATTAAACTAAAAGGAAACCCTTTTTTTTAAATCTTCACCTAAATCTCTGTTTTTAAAAGATCACCACATTTGTGGTGATCAGAAGAGATCAGAAGAGAAGAGGGAAAAAAAAAAAAAGTAGCATCATTTTAAAGTATAAATATTAGGAGTCATTAAAATACAAATATTGCTGATTTCATTTATAACTTGCACGATTTCTGTATTATTTGTGAACTAATGCAGTTTCATGCTTTTGCTGCCACTGAAATGTTTTTGTCCTTACAAGAATGCAATAATCTAATAAAATAATCATGCAAAATAACAGTTTGACACATATTTGAAGATCATATGACTGTTGCATAACCATTAAACTAGCACTGTTTTAAGTTATCCTTCAGAAATGCTCAAGCACATGACAGAACTAATCTTCCTCAGGAAAGCACTATGTGCTTATAAATAGTTAAAATAAATTGGGGTTTTCTAGGGAGGGGTCATTGGTTTTTGTTGGTTGGGTTTTGTTTTTTTGTTTAAAAGTCAGCACATTAAATATATCAGCAGTACCACCACAGGCTCTTCCATTCACTCCAATGTAACTCAGAAAACCTTTTCAGAATCCACGCTTTTTTCCTCCTGACTGCAATCTGCTGAACCGTGAACATTCTGCCCATCAAATTACAGTGTTGTCTAATAAAGGGTTTAACTTTCTGCTCATCTGGCACTGCTTTTCAACTACTGCTTTAAAACTCGGCATTTGCATTCTGCTAACGCTGATGCCATTACAGTCACAAATAAATTAAGCTGATTTACTCCTTCTGAATTATGTTATGTTTATTGATGCTTGTATAATTTAATTTCACACAAATTCCATTAAAGATTATGCCCTCTATCACAAAATGCTTCCAGTGGGGAAATATAATCAGGTTATAATAGATTTGTGTGTTACATTAAGATGACAATAGTCTAGTAGGTCCACTGTAATAATAAAACAGAACACAAACAAGGGATAAAATCAATGTCACACAAGAACCACTGCCTATCTAACCGGCGGCTTCTATTATCATAGATTAAATAAAAAACCTCACCATACTTTTTCAAATTGAAACAATTGTTTAGTAGTTGTTTGGTTTGTTACTGAGACTCCATCATTGCTCTGTTTTAACAAGTTGCTACTAACACAAGTGTAATGGAAGCATTATTTAAACATAGAGTAGTGTTATATAAAGCTGGAAAAAAGGACATTTCCAAGAAGGTTCTTTTCATCATCTACTAATAGCAAACCTACATTTTGGAAACCTTTTTCCCACAACTGAGAAGAAAAGCTTTGTTACAATAACTAAAAACTTGTAATCACGGTTACCACTCAATAAATTTTACAGTAATTAGTAAAAGCTTTATGTAATAAGAATTCCAGGAATTGTGCAATTCTTTTCAGGTAGCATATTGAACTGCAAAATATAAAACTAGTATTTGTGAGCATGCCTCCCCTAGAACACTGTTGCTTAGCTGTCAAACTCACTCAGACCAAGGTGTGCCAGCTCAAGACTGTCAGTTAATATCATTTATTGCTACAGTTGTTACTGTCAATACCCAAATGACACATTATAAGAAAGCCAGATTTGGGTGATTTTTATAAACTTAGTAACAGTTAATTTCAGTAAAACATTTTGAACCAAATTTGGACAGCTGATCTTTAGGTGAAAGAGCTCCGTTTCCCATTTCCAAGGCAAGGTTATTGTATCTCAGTTACTATTCATGGCTACAACTACTAAAAATTAAGCTGAAATAAAATTATCCAAGGAAAAGAATTCAAGAAAGGGATTTAATTGTACAGACAGAAAATAATCAAGAATCTAAGTTGTAAACTTAAAACTTACACATTTCATCATTGTCTTCCCTCCTTTCTTTCCTCCCAAAAGCTAAAAGTATTAACTGGGTCCAGTGTAGTGTTAAAGTTTTAGCTTTATTTTAATAAAATAAGAAGGGAGCCATAGTTTACAACACAGCTAGATATTCCAATCAATTGTTGATGCTAAAATCCTTTTACAAGAGAAAATGAGGACACAGACAAGGTCAGTCTACAAACTTAACTGGATGTCCTAGGGCAACTATGATGCTTGTATCCCCAGCTGTCTGTTCTCTTTGTGCTGGATATTAAGTTCTGCACATTTAAGACTGGTTCCAAGAGCCAAAAGCAGGGAAGTGTGCGGTTTGTTTTCAGAAGCTGCACCTTCTTCCCTGCACTCTCTCTCCTGGACTGTGTTGTCTGCAGAAGGGACAGTGGGACAGAGGTCTCCTTTGTTTTTAGTTAGTTTATATCTAGCTGAGGCAGAGAAGTTCCCCGCACTGTGGCTTTTCTTTTTCTTGGAACTGATCAACCTGCCCTGGTCTGAAAATCAGAACAACACTGGGAGCTCACACCTGTCACCCACCAGGGCCCAGGACATGGTGTTTTCCAGTGCAGGAGGGACTGAGAGACACTCAGTGAGCCAAGAAACACCCACAGAGGACTCTGAACTACAGAAGGACTTTCTGAATTTGCCATCTCTTTAAAACAGCAAGAGATATCATTGTTTAATATTATTAGTCTTTTTTATACTTGTGAATACTTGTTAAATAAACAGTTTTTTCCACTTTTCTCCAAGGAAATCTTTCCCGAATGGATGTGGGTGGGACAGGCCATTTGAATCTGTTTTCCAGAGGGACCCCATTTGGAAGTTTCCTCCCAAATTTGCCCTAAACCAGGACACTGGGGCAAGGCAGTCATGTCTGTGTATCCAAGTTAATTATGGGGAAAAAAAATGATATAAATTTATATTATTATACTGTAAAAAACATGGAAATACTAGTGAACTTTTATTTTGTTTTCTTTTCTGTTAGTGTTCTTATTTTTTGTTTCAAAGAATAGAAATAAAAAATAAAGTTCATCCTAATCTCAGAGGAGAATCAGGTGTTTAGGAAGGTTTGCAGCAAACACCCAAATAGTTTACATACATAAGAAATGCAAGTAATGCTTGCAGAATCCCACAACTGACCCACACAGAGACAAGAAGTCGCAATCCTCCTGTACACTTTCTAGACCAAGCACTCTTATACATCATAGGAACACTGTTCTCAAGCAATATGGACTTTTCCATTTTCTCACACTTTCTCCCTGCCAGTTCTATGATGTTTGAAATCATCTTAATTTTTTAAAAAAGAATTTTTAAATATACCTGTGTAAGTTTTATTTTGACAACTACTGTTATACCATTTGATTAATGGCTTTTCAATATCTATTCTTGATGAGTATCTTCAAAGATATAATTACTGTTCATGTTGTTCTGGACACCTCCTTGTAATTTGTAGTCTCAGTAATGAATAGCTTACTCCTAGATGATTTGGCAGGAGAAAGACTGCACTGCACAGAGAGGTTAACACAGATTTCTGCTAGTGAAGAACAGAAAAGTAAATCTCTTTAAGTGAGTATTATGAGGAACTTTGGAATCAGGAGAGAACTATGTACTCTCTCTTATTTTTCCCTTCCATATTTCTTAAGAGATACCTACACATGACAACTCTCATAGCATTTCAGATCCTAGATATAATTATTAACAATGCTTCAGTGCTGTTAACCACCACCCCCCCATATGAAATGTAAATGATTAATGAAATACCTGTGAATAAGAGTTTATAATATGACTCTGTATTTCATCCATTGTGTCTGTTCCATAGGAAACAGTACCTAGGTGGAGGCGCTTAAATATCATCTCATTCTGTGTAAGCGTTCCTGTAATAAAGGAGAAATATATCACAAAGCAGTGAAAAATACTCGGAGATGGCCACAAACACCTCCTCTCCCCTCCCCCCACAAAAAAATCTTTCCTTTGGAAAGAAGGAATGAATCACGAGTTAGCATCAATTTAGTTAAATTAAAGGAACATTTATGGAGAAAGATCAGGGTTAGTCATTCTGGAAGAAATCACTGGTTCCACCTGCAAGCTGATTTTGCCAATAACTAAATGTGCAAACTTAGAGACAAAAACCTTATCTTTATATATAAACGACTGAATTTGCAGTATGTGGATGGAACTGACTCAAAAGCCAGTGCAAGAATTTGCACTATGTATCAGAAAATCTAAAGAAAAAAACCTCTAGATGAAACTCCAAAAATTCAGAGAAGTTTTCCACACTTCATGTACCAAGGGAGATACTCTGGCAATTGGGCATGCCCAGTGTCAGTGTTACCTAGATTAAGTCATTAAAACCTAACATCACTTGCAAATCTGGCAGATTCAGCCTCCAAGCAGAATAAGGCAGAATGAACAAAATCAGTGTTTTCTGTGCTCACTTCACATTTGTAAGAAACTACAGGGTGTCAGTCAGACTGACACTGCATCCACCTCTGCCAGCCACATCCTCTGGTTTGAAAAACCTCTAATTGAGGGGTGGGGCTTCAGCTTTGCCTGATGGGGTATGTGAGGCAGAAAGGGGCCACTACTGCCTAGCTTTACATGGTCAGCTCACAAAAGATTCTTTTGATTATGGCCCTTCCTAAAATTTTTTCCTTGTGGCTACTCAGGCAGAGCAAGTATAAAAATAGTATAAAGTTATTCCTATTTGTGTCATTGAAACGCATAAGTGTGATCATAAAAAAATAAACCCAACACGGTACCAGAGAAGACATTCTTGAAACTTCTACACTATTTTAAAAATGGAGTATAAGATGGTTATCTGGAAATAAATACTGCAGAATAAAATATTTCATATTAATTTTATTTACCTTAACTATTTTTATTTCTTGTCTTTATCCCAGTATGCCAAAATACATGCTAAGCAACAAGAGAAGAAAAGACTAAAAGCATGACATATGCTATAATTATCTGCAAAGCAACACTGTCTGACCAGCCAGCATCTAGTTTATGCACTTATCAGGACTAGAACTATCAGAGATCTTCAAAGATTCACTAGGGCTGTAAAGTCTCATGTCTTTCCCAGTTGCATTTGAGATGTCTACCACTCCCACTTCCTGGTGATACCTGTACAGTGACACTTCATTGTTGTACCACTGCACTGCACTAGCAAACCCTGTCTTTCTGTTTTACCAGTCAATACAAGATGTTCATTCCAAATTCCTGCTTTACCATTAAAAAACTACACTTTCCATTTGCTTTTAACATGTTGTTAAAGATTTTTCTTCCTATAGTCAGGTTATTTGAATTTTTAAAAACAATTAAAATAAGGTTCATGTGAAAGGCATACATTCTCTACAAAATATGCATAACAGTATTAAAAATTTACATGAGAAGCTGAACATTCCCAAGGCTGGAAAACAGCCCAGAAAGATAAAGGTCCAGATCTCTATAATCAGCAAATTGGAAATTTTTTGTTACTTTTATACATGGGAAATGAAATTATTTTCTTTTACAGTAATTACATAAACCCACTTTTTCTAATTTTAGAAGCTGCACTTTTATTGAGACCTTTTATTAAATTTCATTACATTTTTTACTTTAATTCGAGGCCAGAAAAATTCAATCTCCAGTTTGCACATGAGAATTATGAAAATTTCTACCAATAAATATGAGAAACTAAAATCTCCATTTCTAAAAGAAAGCAAAACCAAAACCCACACACTGTGCAAAAATATTCAGTGCAAGAAACTTCCAAGCCAATCTTTATCACCTTCCTAACTTTCCAGGCGTGCTAATACCTACTCACTGCCCTTGGTTTTGCCAAGTCTTTGAATTAAAAAAGGTCTCTCTAGGAGTTGTGAAACTAAATGCTAGTCAAAAGGTGAGACAGCAGGCAACTGTCAAACCTGCTTCCCACTATTTCTGTAATTGCTACTTGGGAAAACTAAGCAGGAAACAAAATTAGCCCTATGATTATTATATGGAAAGATTATTTCTTCTGACACCACTAAATCAGTCCGACTCCATATCATGCTTGGTGAGGGAAGGTTGGATGGCTGGAAAATTTGTGTGTTCCACCCCCTCTTTCTCAGCAAGCAGAGAAGAAAAGCTTCTGCACAGAAAAGTATGGATTTTCCTATCTTGCAATCAACAGAAGCCAGGGAAGAAGATTTAGGAAACATAGGTGAGGAAAAAGACTCAACAAAGACATGGAAATAAACATGCTGGAAATCCTGATTCAATACTTGCATCTTATACATGTCTTATACAATCCTTTTTATCAGCTGTGTTAATAGGAAATATCTATGACAAATAACTAAAACAAAGAAAAGAAACAACAATTCCAGTTTGCTCATGCTTACCAAGACTAGTGAAAATCTTTCAAGACCAGCCATAATAAACTTGATGTGTTGTTAGACAAACAGGGGTAGCTGAAGTATGTAAAAATGCTCCCAAAAATTCTGAAGAAAACCCACCTTAAAAAATACACCTTTTTCAGCCATCCACATGGAAATAAAGTTTCATCATGTCAGCAAATTAAGAAATTATTTTTAAATTCTTCTAACAATGACAAGCCAAGATGGGACAGAAACATTCCCAACAACTTGTTCCATAGATTACATGGTGCCAACCAATTAACGTTGTAATTTTAGCAGCAGTTCTCTCTTTAATTTTAGTGTTTTAGTTGAAGACTAAATACTCCATGACAGAAGAACACATCTTGCATTTTATGCCCCCAGATGTAAACCCTTCAAAAATCTAGAGGCAGATTTTCTAATATAGCCCACCTTTTGAACAAGAAAAACAACAGAAAACTGAGCTCTTTTAGTCTGCTCAAGGTGGTAAGTACTATAGAACAGTCAAGGAACTTTCTATTTTTAATAATATTTTTAAAGACTTAGTTATCAATCCCACACTTTCAGGACATTGCTAATATGAAGGTATTAGATTTTAAAAAGTTTATTTTAGAAAAGCTTCCAGAAGGCACATTAGTCAACATATCATCTACTACTATTACACATTCTTCAACTTAGCTCTGGAATGCAGGTACCACACAAGGAAAATAGCCTGACAAATAACAAATAAGTTAGCATAGAATTGCTGGAGAAAAATTTAGTGTGCTCTTTAATGAAGCCAAAAGCTTTTTTTTTTTTTTCCTTCTTTCCTACAATTGTATCATTAAACACAGAGTAAAGCAGGCAAAGAGGAAATTAATTTCTAAGGAAAAAGTCCTGAAGGCATCGTTCCTTGGGTGGCAACAGATGTGATTCACAACAGAGCAGCAGAGATTTTTTTGTTGTTGTTTTTTGAGAAGCAGATGCAGATCATTCTGATCCTGTATTACTAGCTGGAAATTTGGACCAATACCAGCAATCTAAAAAGTCCAAAACAAGAAAAAGCAAGAAAATATGTACATCAGAAAACTTAGTAACTTTTTGAGAAATTAAGAGGATGAGTAACTTTTCATATAATTTGAGTACTTTGTTTGAGCTATTTGCTTAAACAGACAAAAAAGTCAGTGTAAGTCAGTGTATTTAGGGAGATCAGGCCTAATCAGTCTAATAATTAGAC